>NC_044253.1:38206833-38517627 GCF_003957555.1 Calypte anna
TGTTTTTAAAATGTCTCTGTAGAAGACACCAGGATGAGTCTTCTGAGGATGAGGTTTTGTTGCAGACTTGTGGCTGGAGTGAAAAGCTGTCTTCGTTTGGGCAAGTAGTTCCATAGCAGAGGCAGGATGCCCTTCTCTAAGAAGGTTGCCTTTCTTTACTCTGAAGGTGTTAATTTTTGACACTGTATGAAAACTGCTCCTGGACCCCTCATTTTGTGACTCCACACCTGGCATTTAATGAGCTTCTTTTACCTCTTCATGAGAAGACCGAGCCTTGACTAAGGCACAGGGAAAAGAGTTAAAAAAGAAATAAAATTACTGTACTACAGGGTATTTCAAAGTTGGCTCAATCTTAAAAATACCAGCAGAAAGATACTGTTCACTTAGAGGAAAAATTAGAAAACAAGGGGTTTTTGTGGCTGAAAAAACTTTCATATCCAAAGAAACGAAATTATCTTTCTCCTGAATTTATCTGTAAATCTAAATTCTTCTACAGAATATCATCTTTATGCCTGAATGCTGTTTTTTCCCCTCAAGACATTCCTGAGATGACACCCAGTTTACACATACAGAGGATTTCTCAGAACCCAGTGCTCAGCTGACCAAGAAGACCAGTGTTGCTTGAGTAAATCCCCAAGAGCAAAACAGGGAAAATTTTTGAAGAACAGAGGTCCTGGCCAAGTTGTAATATGTGTGGCTGCTGAACACAGGAGGTTTATGTCACAAAAGCCAAAAACACTGTGTGAAACTGCACCTTCCTTCTCTGAAACTGTGAGTACAGTACTCTTGAAACTGTGAACACATTCTGGAAGTCTTTTTCCTGGATGTAGAAGTGTTTAATTGTTTGGAAATCTCTCCACTTGACTCCTGAGACATGGTTGATTAGCAAAATCAAGCTTTCCACAAGCAAAACCTTGTTTTCCTTTCTAGAAGGTCTACAGTCCCTTGAAACAGGGAGAGATGCCAGGAAGTCAATAATCTGAAGGTGAAGAGGTCCATGAAGAGAGATTCAGCTTTCATGTTCATGTTCTTGGAGGAAGAAAAGACATGTGATCTCCTTAAATATCTTTATTCATTTATTAACCCTTTATTTATCTATTTATTTATTAACCATTGTTATTTCTTGATAAAGCAAAAATCTGGACTTGGCATCCCCAAATGAGTTATCCTGATAAATGTTGACTAATCCCAGCCACTGAAAGTTAAAACCTTTATGCCAAGTACTCAACATTGTCAGTTACATATGATAGTTTTGATAGATTTAAGAATATTTAAAAGTTCATGTATTGTTCCTTAGTATTGGGAAGTCACTGTTTAACCCTATTGCATCACTAAAATTCAATATTAGCTGAATCTGAAATCCAGCAGATACAGAGAGGAATTTGGTGTAAAAGCACAGCTCCTGGGAAAAAAAAAAGTTCTGGTTTGACATATAAAAGGTTAATATTCATGGACTTAATTTATATTTTTGAAGTGCACTGGAATTAATGATAAACTCATCAACTTAGTAATGGAGACTTTTTAACTTGTATCATTTTGGGATAAGTACCAGGAGAAAAGTGTGACTTGAACACAGTTTGGGTTTTTTTTGCCATTTCTCAGTTGTTGGAACAACAGAGTAATTTATTCCATCTCTCTTGTAAGTTTAACACATTCTCCATTGTAAATCTGACCACATTTGTTGGCTGACACATAGGAACTTGGTGCCAACCTGTAAAATATCAGCCTCTGATGCAGGTAAATGGAGGGTGTGGGCTCTTCTCTCTGCCCTGTGGTACCTTTCTAGCAAAGTGCCAGGCTGTCCTTTCATGTCATAGAATCATAGAATCATAGAATTGGCTGGGTTGGAAGGGACCTCAGAGCTCATCAAGTCCAACCCTTGATCCACTCCCCCCGTGGTTCCCAGCCCATGGCACTCAGTGCCACATCCAGGCTCTTTGGAAATCTCTCCAGACACGGAGAATCCACTACTTCCCTGGGCAGCCCATTCCAATGCCTGATCACCCTCTCCAGAAAGAAATTCTTTCTCATCTCCAACCTAAACCTCCCCTGGCACAACTTGAGACCCTTTGTGCCCTCTTGTCTTGCTGAGAGTTGCCTGGGAAAAGAGCCCAACCCCCCCCTGGCTCCAACCTCCTTTCAGGGAGTTGGAGAGAGTGATGAGGTCTCCCCTGAGCCTCCTCTTCTCCAGCCTCAACACCCCCAGCTCCCTCAGCCCTTCCTCACAGGAATTCTGCTGGATCCCTTCACAGCCTCCTTGCTCTTCTCTGCACCTGCTCCAGCACCTCAAGCTCCTTCCTGAGGGGCTGAGGGGCCCAGAACTGGACACAGGACTCAAGCTGTGGCCTCCCCAGGGCTGAGCACAGGGGCAGAATCCCTTCCCTGGACCTGCTGGCCACGCTGTTCCTGAGCCAGCCCAGGATGCCATTGGCCTTCTTGGCCACCTGGGCACACTGCTGGCTCCTCTTCAGCTTCCTGTCAATCCAGACTCCCAGCTCCCTTTCTGCCACTCTGTGCCCAGCCTGGAGCTCCCCATGGGGTTGTTGTGTTGAACTTTATCCTGTTGGGATCATCCCAACTCTCCAGTCTGTCCAGGTCCCTCTGCAGAGCCCTCCTGCCTTCCAGCTGATCCACACTCCCCCCAGCTTGGTGTCATCTGTGAATTTGCTGATGATGGACTCAATCCCCTCATCTAAATCATCAATGAAGATATTGAACAGCACTGGGCCCAACACTGATCCCTGGGGGACACCACGGCCGCCATTTTGTACACCACGTCCGCCATTTTGGATGCCACGGCCACCATTTTGGACACCACGGCCGCCATTTTGTACACCACAGCCGCCATTTTGGACACCACGGCCGCCATTTTGGACACCACAGCCGCCATTTTGGACACCACAGCTGCCATTTTGATGCAGCCCCGTTCAGCACCACTCTCTGGGCCCGGCCCTCCAGCCAGTTCCTAACCCAGCACAGGGTGCTCCTGTCCAAGCTGCGGGCTGACAGCTTTTTCAGGAGGATGCTGTGGGAGACGGTGTCAAAGGCTTTGCTGAAGTCCAGGTAGAGCACATCCACAGCCTTCCCCTATATGTCTTTAAATACTGTGACTGGGGCAGCTGCACTGTCATCTTTCTTCCCTAATTTTTAAAAGCAACCACTTTTGTAACTATAACAGGAAAAGTGGAAAGCTCTGTCTAGCAGCCAGCTACAGTGCTTGCCCTCATGCTTAGTGCAGGAGAAGAGTTGTTCTCCAGCTGTGCCTTAATTTCTCTTCCTGTCACCAATGATTTCAACTTCTGAAACATCCTTTTTTTCAGCAGAAGACTTAATTTGCTGAATCAGTCTTTAGTGCTACACATACACCTTGAGTATTCCCCAAATGACCAGCATTATTATATATGTTCTCATGCATTCAGTAGATGCATGGAGGCTACCATTTAGTAAAAGAAAAGATTACAGTAATTTCTCCTAAATAAAGAATTAATTGCAAGTAGTAATGTTTACTTCTCTATATAATATAGGAGCCTCTTTTTTTTCTGTTTTTTATTGTTTGCATGTGTACCCTCACCTGTTCTTTAAAAGAGAATAATGCTATCAGTAATATATCAGGAAACGATATCAGTAATATATGATTATCAGTAAAATATGATATCAGTAATATATCAGGTAAAAAGTAATTTCAAAATTGCAGACTGTTTACTAAAAGTATATTGGAATGAGCTTGTGAGGAGGCAAAGATACAGTTCTAAATTACAGGTGAGGTAATTGCCTTTCCAATTATAATTTAGTTCTTTCTTTATAGTCCCTGATTATAACCTCATATACTTGATTTCTGTTTCATTCAGTTTAGAGGACTGAGACTGCTCATTAAAAAGCAATTTCCCCTGGGTGACCTGTGCTTTATTCCTTGTGCTCTTGTCAGATGCAACCTCAAATACAGAATTATGAAGCTATTTGTGGGCTGCCTCCTGTGAAGCCACTGGAATGCAGAACTATTACCCAGACTTCCACAAATGGACTGAAGAGTTTAATACCAGAGTACTTAAATGTTTCATCTAGTGCAGGTGGGTTTTTGGTTTTTTATTTTTTTAAGCCTCCATGTGCATTGTCAAGGAGTGGGTTTCAGCAGCACAAGGCTCAGCTGTGACTTGCCTGTAGCCATGCACAGCTGATGATACACTCCTGGGGTAAGGTGACTTGAGGATCAGCTAAAGACTCAGTGGCACTGAATATTGTTGTGTATATTAGAACAGCATCACGCTGCTTTAACTGACACCCCCCTTTCTGAATTTCATCCAAGAGATTGGGAATATTATGCCTCAGACAGTAGATGCCACACAACTTCTGGTAGAGGTGATATAGGTGCAAACCAATCAGAGTGCTTGCTGCAAGACTCTTCAGGAGAGATAAAAGAAATGTCTGGCATATGTTTAAAAACTTGTATTGCAATATAGGAATGTAAAGTGGACTAGGACCAGAAAAAGATGAGATTTCTAATCTCTTGAATTATTTTCATATCAATTGAAATTTAAATTCTAAATTTATTGAATTTAGAGGCTGTATAGACAACCTCACTGGGGAAGAAAGGATGCTTGAGCAGCTGTTACAGGAGCAGAATAGAGCGTGAAACATCATCACCAACAGATTTCTTTTTACATACAAAAAGGGGGTTTTGCATGAACTTTTTAAAAGATACAAGCCAAAATGCCATCCTTGATTACACTGAGCAGTTTGCACACCCAGTTTTCAGCTACACTGTGGATTAAGTTTATTTATGCAGGCAGTAATTTAACACTTCCATCTCTGTTTAAGGCAGAGAGTGTGTGCATTTTCTCAAACAAGGCAAATGAATGCAGCAGGATATTTTCTATTTGTATTTTAAGTGTTTGTGAGAGCTCAGTTCTGCCAGATGATTAATGTTGAGTGGTCCTTTTCTCTCAAATATTCCTTCTGAGATTCTTTGGAATGAGTACCTAGGTTCTCTCTGCAACATGGTAAGGTAAGAGGCTTTCTGTGTAACTTCAGACTCCTGGGGACATATTAGAATTTCCTGAGCTGCACAGGCACAATGGCTTAAATCACTTTCTAAAGTGCAAGTACTCTCTTCACCTACTAAGAATCCCATATGACAGGTTTTCTGCAACCTGCCCTGTTCCTTGGGCCCACAACAGCCAGCAGTCAAGGTGACCCTGAAGGATCTGAGGTCTTCAAAGCAGAGTGGCAGGTGCAGATATGTTTATAGAGTTCTTTTGGAGAGAGAGGGATCACAGCTAACTTCTCTACTTTGGTTTTATGTTCCATTTTAATATCCAACACATATCCTAACTACCTTTGGCCAAAAAAACCCACAACAAACCCACCCACCCAACCCCCCCTAAAAAACAACAACAAAAAAAAAAACCCAACCCCAAAACCCAGCCAAAGAAAAAACCCAACCTCTATCCATGAAAATCTGAACTCTCAGGACCAGCTTTGAGATGGAACAAAAGAAAATATTTTTAGTTGGTTTTTGCTTGTTTGTTTTCAATTAGAAGCAACAAGGGGCAAGTGTAGTTTCAGTCTGTACAGACACTATTTTTCCAATGCCTCAGAAATGGATTATCTTTTCTTCTTACCTCTCTTTTCCCCCTCAATCCCTAAATCTGGACCATAGGTTCCAGGTTCTGAGTTCTGAATAAGAAAATAATTCCCTGTTGCTCACAAGACAGGGATGATCTATAGCATGGCAGAGTAAAAGGAAATATGAACAGGTACAGGAAACAAATCCTTGTGGAATAAGAGGAATTGTGGAATTTGTGGAATAAGAGGATAGGTCCTCCTGGAAAAACAAATCTGCATGATAGCTCAGAAATGAATATGTAGTTTGGTTTCATTGCAAGATTGAAATGAAAACCCAATGAAGCTACTGGAAGGCTCTTGTTTCTTTCTTTGTTTAAACAGAGATTTCCAAAAGGAAGCAGAGTGATGCCTTTAAACCAAGGAATTCACCATCTCAACAGCAAAGGGTTAATCATCTGTCTGCACATTCCAGGGTTTTGCTCAGTCTGCCATGTAGCAGGGGGACAGGCATTAGGGGGCTGGGGTTGGAGGGGCAGGAGGGATTTCTGTGCCTTCTCAGAATCACAAGATCTGGCACATTAAATCATACGCTAGGTTTAAATTAAATTGTGCTGGAATAACTTGATTGCTTTGGAAAAAAAATAATTACAGTATTACCAGGTGAAGAAGCACGAAACAAATGAGCTAATTACATGCCAACTTACCTCTGTGCCAAGCATGATACATCATAATGAGTTTATGAATGCTTATTCTAGGTATACTATAGCTCTGTG
Organism: Calypte anna; assembly: GCF_003957555.1. Lineage (NCBI taxonomy): Eukaryota > Metazoa > Chordata > Aves > Apodiformes > Trochilidae > Calypte > Calypte anna. Next base: position 38,213,169 of record NC_044253.1, read on the forward strand.
GAATATATTATGGAGTTAATTATTTTGCAATCTATTTGATACTGTACCTTTTAAAATTCTATTCCCAGTCTAAGTTGTCTAGTTTATAAAAATCAGAAAGACAAGCCATAATAATAAATCTGATCTGTGATGTGTGTGGGCAGGTAATAGAGGGAGTACTGAGAAACAAAAGCAGTCATTAGTGGGCTTCCATTAACAATTTCATACATTGCCTGAGATTGGAAGTAAACAGCATCTTAACACTGATGCAAAAATGATGCTGACAAAGAAGACTTGGTGTGCCCCTGACAGTAACATGCTGTGAATGTAAAACATAGGAACACAAGCAGAAAATAACAGGTACTTTGTGGTAGGTGGCCTGTGGGACATACAAGTAGATATATTTTGAAATGACCAAATTCTGAATGTGGCATCCAATGAAATGACCAGCCATAAGGTGCTTCTAGGGTGTCTAGTTATCATTTGACCCCTTAGAAATCCCTTAACCCCACTGATTAATCCCAGCAGGGTTCTGCCTCCCTCTCAGGGCCTTTGGTGATTTCTCAAACTGGATTTCAAGTTCAGAAGGGTAAAGAGTTCTTCACTCATTGCTCTTGGTAGTGAAAAAATGGTTTGCTGGGACTTCAATTCCACTAATTCCTTGTTAATTCATAGAAGTTGATTGTAAGTTTTTTTAAAAAGCAAACTTCTTATATATGATTTAAGACCTTAAATTGTTGGATTCCCTTTTGGTTGTTATATAAACTGCAGTAGTCTGAAGTGCTTGAACTGAGTTTCTAAGCATGTTCATCTCACAAACTGTGGGAAATTCTGTACCATGAAAAGCAGAGATATATTAAATTCTACAGTGACATAGAGACACTCCCTTTAAGCAAACAGCATCTCCATTTGTCATTTTTTCCAGTGATATAAAATAGTGCACTGGAATCCCTGTAAAACCCTGGCAGAAAGAGAATTTCTGTATTTCTGCAGTGCTGTGGGCTTCAGTGCATGCTGTGTCTATCCCATTGACAGGTCAGTCAGGCCATGTGCCCCATTTTGCTCTGAACCAACATAAAAATTCATTAAAGACAGGGTAACATTTCCTTTTCAGGAGGCTGGCAATGTTTCTGAAATATCCCTGGATCGCCACGAGCATATCTGTACAGCATGTAAACAAGGTCTTATTTTGCAAAGCCCTGTGATGCAGCTGTTTCTCATTTTCATCTTGCAGATGCTATCTTGCCTACAGGTCAGCTTAGTTAAAAAGCTGTTAGACTTGTAAGACCAAAATGTACAATATTCAGTTGTGATTTAAAAGTGCATAACTCCTTTCTTAGTCACAGAGCAAAAAGCTTGCTGTAAACCCATGTTTTACTAGGAGGTGAAGACTAAGTCCACAAGTAGTGTCAAAGCTCCTTTTTCCTTTGAAGCATAGTTGACTGTCAAAGTCTGAAAAATATACTTATTCATCTTATTATTGTTATGGAAAGTCCTGGTGACTCACTGCATTGGGGAGAGAATATGGTTTAGTTTAGTTATTACTGTTTGGAACGGAGTTACCTCTTAAGATGGAAACAAAACAGAAGCAATATGGAAGATTTTCTGAGCACACATGAACGTGCCTCCTGCCTTTTGGTGTTCACCTCCCTCTTGTGTTAAGGATCAGGGCAGAGTTCTACAGACTCTGAGCAGTCTGTTCATGATGGAAAAAAATAAAAATTAAAAGGAGTAAGAGTAAGCTTTAGTTTTCCCTCATCCTCCTCAGAGCCACAGCTTGAAGGGCTGGAATTTCCCTGGTGGAGAAACAAAGACATAATGTCTAATTGCTTGGACATAAAGGCTCAGAGGGAGAGTGCAGAGCAGCCAGGAGTGCGGAAGAGCACTGACCCCAGGGGCAGAAAGATAGAGGGGGAAAAGCAACTCAGTTCAGAGAATGTGCAAAAATGTTCAAGTACCCAAAATCAGCCAAAAGAAGGCTCGGGAGTATTGAGGAAAAGGAAGCAGAGAAGTAGATGTCAGTGTGGGGTTTTTGAGTACATTTGTCTAGCTGAATGCACACATACAAACACAGAGCTGTTCTCCAAGTAAGTAATGAGAGACAGAACTCAGGAATCCATTTCCTTTTGTCTTCAACCATTATGTCCTCCTATAGAGACTGCAGCTAAGGAGACCCCAGAGCAGATTTACTCATGCCTCTGAGGAAGGGGAAATACTGCCTTGGATAATGTAAATCTAGGAGAGGGGATGCAATTCCAATGACTGTAACAAGCAGGGCACTCTTTCCCCTCTGTGCCTGCCATGGGAAAAGCAGGAGCTGGAAGCTATTATTAAGCAAGCACTTGGCTGTTGTGCTGGCTTCTATATGGAGCAGACTCACATGTCCAGCCAGGGGGATCTCAGCTGAGGTTGTGAAAGAGAAGAGCTTTTGTATTAGGAGATAAGAAAAGGAGTTCTTCTCAGGAAATAACTCACTGCAACTCAGCTCCTTCTCTTATTACCAAACCTGACCTCCTCTGAAATTTGAGAGATACTGATTCCAGTCAATTATCAGCTGCCTGTTCCTTCCCAGAGGGACACAAGTCAGTGCTCAGGGCCTCAAAAAACCTCATGCTGTCAGCATTTCATTTCATATCACTCTGTCTAGGTTTCCTTTTTCCTCAGTAAATGGCTGCTGTACACCCCCCTCTGAATACCCTGATATGTGCATTTGAGGGAATACTGCACTTTCTCAGTGTTTAGCAGGCTGGTATACAACTTGGCATGGAGAATACCAAACCTAAGAGAAGGAAGAGGGCTAAAAGCAACAACAGAAATCTTCTGGAAATGTTAACAAGTAAATCCTTGAGTTAGGAGGACACATGAGGGTACTGATGGTGTACAGAGTTGAACAAATCATGCAGATTTTTAATGAGGTAGTAATTATGGTTTTTTACAGAGTGCTTGAAAACATGTAATTATGACTTTCCCCTTCATTTTCCAGGCGAACAAACAGAACTAGGAGTAGATTAAGCAGCTTGCTAACCTCTCTGAGTGTGTGAGCAGCAAGCCTAGCAGCAGGTCTTTTGAGTTTGGAATCTTTATTGATTGTTACCTTGCTTAAAACTTTACTTTATGTGGGCAAGGCTGAATACCTCTGTTCACACAGAAGAGGAGCGATGGAAAGTTACACAGAAAGGTTTACTGGAAAGGTACTGAGCAGTTTAGATAAGAGTGCAAGCCTTCTCTAAGTGTAGGGTTTTTTTAAATTTCTCCTCTCTCTTGAAACAAAAATGATGTTGGGCTCAGTTTTATTGGAAAAGAGGAAATCTCTTTGATATGTTTACACATCATTAGTCATTGCATCTGGGAGGTAAGTTGCCCTTGGCTTTCTGCATCTGGCCCCAGCCTATGTAGATAAAGACAAATGCTTTCCCAATGCCAGGATTCCACAAGCACATGGTCCAGCCCTCCAGTCCTCTTACATTTCTTCCCTCTTTGCAATCTCTTCAAAAGATCCTGTGCGTTAGAAGAGCCAACTTAATTATTTTAAAGGTTCCAATAGTTTATTTTTCAGTAAGATTCTCAGACATATGAATCACCAGGAATAACTGCAGTTCAGGAAAAATTTCTGGGAGTTGGATGTAACTGCCAACACTTGGTCAGAATCAATTATATGGGACCTCGAGGCAAAGGGAAAAGCAAAGCTTTGCAGTGCCCTTTGAGCACATGGGGAAGCCAGGGAGGCATTTTAGCCCAGTTTAGTGTCAAAAATGAAAAACAAAACCAAAACAAAAAACTCAAGGTAAAAGTTTTTGACCCCAATTTCATCAATCCCTTTGTATTAAAGCATAGAACTGACGTGCACTTCTGCTGAACTCTTCTTTGCACAGTAAGAGTTTTGCTGAAAGGAGAAAATAGTTTGGATGTTTTGGTGCCTTCTTGTCTTTCTACTCAATGTTCTTCAGCTATCTTCCAAATGAATGGATACATCCTCAAATGATCATTATCTTTAAGTGAGTTTCTTGAAAAGTGGCCCCCAGGTCATAAAGCTAAATTCACATTTCTTATTCAAGCTGAAGAAAAACTGGGCAGACTGAAATGACAAGGGAGCTGCAGTGATTCTCCCAAGCTTTTATTGTGGTACAAGCTAAGCTTTCATCTTAGTCATATAAACCCTATGTCTCTAATAAAATTTCAAGCAACAAAGAGTAGTTTTAATATTGAGTAGAAGCAGCAAAACTAGAACACAGAATATCTGTGCCAGCAAAGTATGTTTCTGCACAGAACAGAGTATTCAAAGGATTTGTGGTAACAGTATGTGGAATCAATTTAAGTCTGGCAAGGAAAATAAAAGTATAACATTTCTTGTGCAAAGTTTTTTCCACATTCACTCCAACAGTGTGTGTCATTAGTTACATCTGTGACAAAAACATCACTTAAAGCAGGCTAGGAAAGAGAAACCTTGGCTCACTTACCCTATTACTTCATCTCTAGGGTTTGCCCTGGTGCACTTTTCCAGTAATCTGATATTTGGATAGGCTCTGTATTGTCTTATATAAAAGAAGTTCCTATATTAGGCATCTCCTTGTAGTCCATGAAGTAACTATAACTCTTTCATTTGGTTTTCAAAGTTATACCCAGTAATTTTATAATACTTGGGAGTTTAGTCTCTATAAGGTCACTCATACTTATTTATATGTCTGACTAATTAGCAACTTTTCTAGGTGTAGGCTGTAAGCTGTGATCTGTCACTGTCTTTGTGGGCTGAACCATAGAGTCATAAAATAGTCTGGGCTGATGATTCTGTGTTGGGAGTTGTCATTTGTTGTTTTATGGTAGGTTATAAATTAATTCCTATTGTGGCTTCATAGTTTCATTTGCAATTGTTTATGAAATCTTTTGTTTCTAGAACGTGACTGCAAAAAATTTAAATGTTATAATGTTAGTTCATAGTTATGTCAGTTTTAAGGTTTGGAAAAAAAAAATAAAATCGGTTTTGTGTGTTTCACAAAGCTGATTTACCCTTAACCTCTTTCATCCATTCCAACGTTTCCTCCCAAATACTCAGCAGCAGCCAGCGCCAAGGCAAAAATGTAGAATCAAATTTGAGAGAGGGACCAGATATCCAAGCTTTTTGTACAGAAATATTTAATCTCGTGTTAGATATCACCCTTGAGAGGCCTCTCATCTGTGAATCTTTAGTGAGAGGAGGAAATCTGGAAAGAGTAGGGCTTAAGACATTTAGTATTTCCTGTGCTTAATTATCTACGACTCCCTGCTCAGGATGCCGATGGGAGTCCTGTTCTTACATGCCTTTCTTCATCTCAGTTTCTATTCCTGAATTATTTAGAGCCACTGTGTATTGGAGAAGAAAATCCCAAAGTGTGCAGGACCCTTGAGATCCAGGGAGGTCGGATTCTTACATCAGTCATCACTCAAGTTTGTCTGGGGAAGAGTTAAATTGCCTCTGAACAGCAGACTTGTGTACTGGCAAAGTGGGAAGGTTGTTTTAACTTATTTCATGTATAGTAAGCTGGCTGTCTTTTATTCCACCCATTCCTAGTTCATGTTTATAATCTGAGGTAATAGCTACTTTTTTTTTTCCCTGGAGAATTCCTACTGCAGGAAATAATTTATTTTCATGCAGATTTCCTGCTTTCAAATGAAACCTTACAGTTCAAGATGCCACTTCTCAGCTGACACCGTTGCTTGCTGTAGTGAGCTGTATAACAAGTTCAACATAATGTGATGTTTTAAGAGCTGCTCCAATAAATCTGACTGCTCTGAAACATTCAGTCTGTGGGCCAAATGTCACATAATGTATTTTCAGTCTCTATTGGAAAAAAAAAGTCTCTTGGCCTTTGGTAAAGGTGCCATTTGACATTTTGATTTCATATGCCTGTATAACTTGCTACCAGAACAAAAGGGGAAAAAAACAACCACCTTAATTTTAAATCAAATTCAATAATAAAATGTAATATCAAGACATACTAATTGTAAACAAGCAAACCACAATCAAAAGCAGTGTAATCCAGAGCTAATTAAATTAATAGTTTTATGGTAGGCAGTTGAACTCCTAAGCCTGTCTTATTGCAAAGTCTGTAACTTTGAATAACCACATTATAGTACATTAGAGGGATGAATTGATCTACCAGATTCCTTGTTTTTAAGTCCAAATGCTTATATCTTGTATCTCAAGGGAACATTAGAATTATGTTACTAAGCATCTGATCTTTGAGATGTTTTGATCATTTACATCTCAAATTTATCATCTTCAAAAAATCTTTTAGTTTCCAGATCACCATCCTTCACAGTGAAAGCACTCACCTCTCAGGAGCTGCATCCACAAATGAACACTTGGGATAAGTGGGAAGGCATGTGCTGCTGGATTGCCTCTGGCCCTATTGAGAGTTCTGATGATGCTGATGATCTTTTGTGTATGTACAGATTCTCATAATATCAGTGTTTATGAAGTTCACTTTCTCTTATGCCCAAACTGATGAGAGAGTCAAAGGGTAAGGTGCATTCCATTTTCACCAACTGCACCTTTTTCTCCATTTAGATACTTCTAAGCAGACCTGTAGTCCAGTCAAAAACCCTTTTCTATGATGTTTCAAGACCTCTTTAAATACCTGAAGAAATCTTGGAGAAATGTTGTAGCCTTTGTGCACAGGCAGGGCTAATTATTCCATTGCCCTGAAGGCACCAGTCTCATAAAAGACCTTTAAGAAGTAGTTGGTACTGATGGGCATTACATGTGACATGTGCACTTCAAATCTTACAGAGGGTCTGGTTTCCATCACTTGAGTTGTGGATTGAAGAGGAAATATGTCACATATTATTTAATAACTCTACAACAGGTTATGATTTCCAGGAATTCAGCTTACTTGCCATTTCTCATCCAGATTTGCAGAAGAAAATTCAATCTCACGGTAAAAAAAAATAAACAATTGAGCTATTGGATCTTTCAGCTTGGAAAGGAATTTGCAGATATAATTTCTTTCTTCCAACTTTTGAAGGAAAAAAATGGCATAGAAGACAACTTGGAGAGGTGAAAAGCCAGCATGTGTTTCTGCATGGCTTGTCCAGCACCAAGCACCTACTCAGTGATTTACAGAATAATGAGGTTTCTCCAAATCATTCTTCTCAGGCAGCAGCAGAACTAGAGCTGCCAAAAGCTGGTGTAATTATGCTTGTGCCCAAATTGCCTGTGTGTAACTTCATAGTAGTCAGTAGTACTGTATAGCACATAAATCTGCAGTAAATAGGAAATGTTGACTCCTGTATGGATTTATTCATCCCAATAATCCACTGGTGTATCCAAATCAGCTAGATTTGCCTCCTGTTCTTCCTCTCTCCATGACACTGGGGACAGGGGACACAGTACTGCAGCAACTCTTGCCTTTATTCCAGTCTCAGGTAGCTTGCCTGTGTAATCCCTTCTTGGTTTCTGCCTGTTTAAGTTGCTCTGAATCTCAAGCTACCCATTAAACTGTGAAATCAGAAACAACCAAATCCTCCCCCTGCCTTTTGCCTCTCTCTCCGTGTCTCACAATTGCTAGAGGAGGAACTGTGAAGTAAGAGCTGGACTGGACAAGGCATCTCTGCTACTAATAATAGTGCTGGGGGAAAAGAAGGGGAAAGCTCTAGAAACTTCTGACTGCTGGACTAAGCCAGGGTGTGCTCCCTCTATCCAGATTTATGTAAAGTGTAACTTCTCAGAGAGTCTGACTTCTCAGAGTCAAGAGGGCTCCAAATGCATTAAATATTCTGGAAGTTTTCCCATATTCTTTTGCTAAGACATTTCTCTTTTGCTTATGGAAAGGGTACTTGGAATCAGTTTTGTCAGGTGTGTGAATAACAAACCCTCCCCCTTCGAGGTGTTAGTGCTGCAGTCCTGGGGAGGAATGAGTTAAAGGAGAGGAGATCAAAGCAGCTGGGATCTATCAAGCAATGAGGGCCCATTGCCAAGGCAAGAGAAGGAACTGGGGTTAAGACAATGTCTTTGATCCCAGGAAGAATGAAGTAAGGCTAAATCTGTTTCCTTTGGCCCTGTTTTTGAGTGGGCTTCTCACTCTTAGAGGTAACGTTTTTCTTTTAATCGATTTTATAACTTACAATGTGTTTTTGTTCTTGGTCTGGATTCAAATTTACCTATGTGGCAGCACACATGAACATGCCTAAGAGAAGCTGTGATGGAAAGTGGTGCCTGAGCACTGCAGTGCTGTGAGGTGTGTGCAGGGCTGAGTGCTGCTCTGTGTCATGGAGAGGCTGGGCAGCTTGAGTTAAAAGGCAGGGGCTGAGGATGTCTGGGTGGACTGCAAAGACATTTGAAATACATCACTGGTTAACCCTCAGTGAAGAGGAGCACTTAAATTATAAAGCTTTCCTTTGGATTCTGGAGCTATAAACCCTTGTAACTTCACTCTACCATTATTAAGCTCTAAAATGGGGTATTTTTTGCCTTTGTAAGTGAGCAAGCAAAGTTTTTTTGCAAGCAGAACTTTACTGCTCCATGATAGTATTCTTGGGGCTTTCTTGATGGTAAGCTACTTAATGGATGTGGCATTAGCATCAACTGTCTCCAGTGGTGGAACTCTGAGTTCACTATGTGCTCCTGGATGTATTTTGGATAGCCAAAGCCCTGCTAGGCAGGATACAGAATTCATTACACTTGTGTAGGTTTCTCACTGCTTGGTGTTACTGCTCATCTTGGGTCTTCCCCAGCTGTGAGGAGCTGTATGTGCTGAGAGAGAGAAAGTAATAGTTCTCATGAGCATTGTAATTAGAGCTTAATTAGTAATGTGCAACTCACCTGTGCTCTTAGTGTGGGAACTCAGTCCCTAATAAGGTGGAAGTAGTTATGTTGTAGGGGAAAAGTTTACTGTTTAACTGTGATACTTCATAACATTGAATTGATTCTAATACATGGAATAACATTGGAATAGTTTCCCAAGGGAAGTGGTGGGTTCCTGCACCTTGGGAAGTTTTAAGTCTCAGCTTGACAGGGTGCTGGGACACAACAATATTAGAAGTTGGACCAGATGTTCTTTGAGGTGCCTTCCAACCTGATGTTCTATGATTCTACGAATTCAATGAAAATAAGTAAATGTCTTCTTATATAAATTTTCCTCACAAGCCACTCAAAGCTACTTTTTATCTCCAGGATCTGTATTCCTATTCTATTCAAGTCTGTATTTCATTCATTTGTTCTATTGGATTTTTTTTCTTTTGGATAATTTGAGGAGAAAAAAAAATATACAAGGGAATTTAGGTCATTGAAATGAAGATGTGGTTGCTCCTACAACATTGGAGATACTTGCACCAACAGACCTGCAAGGAAGAGTTTTGCTCTGTTAGCAAAAACAGGAGGTGGCATTTACAGTTCTGTGGGAATGAAGTGCCAGTCAGATTCTTGTAACAGAGGATTCTGTTCTTCATAGTTTTCATTCCTTTTTAATATCTTCATCTGAAAGCAAAACTATCAAATTCATTCATCTATGGCAGTGTTATTGCTGCAAATGGATTTTGAGATAAAAGTTTTCCCCTAGAGAACGTGTGTATGTTCTGGTGAGTTAAAATTGGCCTTTGTCTTGAATTAAACCTATTTTGCATCACAGCTTTCACAGAAACTGAAAGCACAAGAGGTTTCTTCTCCCTTCAGGCTTCTGCTGCACTGCTGCTTGATACAGGCTGAAATCCCTACTCTCTGTTGAATTGACATTGGTTTTTACACTTCTCTATGTACAGGTTGCACACAGCAGCCATTTGCATGAAGTTTCTGTCATGGCCTGGATTTGGTAACCTTCTTCTTAGCTCCTTAAGAATCTTCCATCAAAAACTTCATCTCCTGGAACTTGGAAGTTCTGCCTATGCACAACCAAGCCTTGGTATTAGGTCAGGTTACGTAGTGTCCTCCTAGAGAGAAAAAGTGTAACTGTAACTATTAAATCATACTTATGATTCCTACTTATGGCTGTAGAGCAATCCTCTAATACTTACTGTGGTCTCTATGGAGTTTTGTATTTATGTTGATGCCCAGAGGGGTGTGGTTTGAGCATAGAAACACAAGAATGCTGCATGTGCAATGGAGACGTTCTGGGAGTGTGTGTGTATGAGAGTCAGCACAGCAGTTGGTGTTCAAGCATCTGCCACAATCCCCAGTGGAGTATTTTTGGCCCAGGGATGACTCTGCATCTGTTGGCACTGGGGCAGTTATTAGTGAACTGTGGAGGGAATTAGGTCAAAAAAGAATAATGCTGAACTTTGGGCTCTGAGCTTTGGAATGTAACAGCCTTTCTGTTTCTTCAGAAGAGTACGTTGGTATCAACCATGGATGACTTATTTTGTTGAGTTATTAATTTTATAATATTTTCTGAATTGTCTTACTATGTATAAAAAAAAAGAGCAGCAACCTTGTGGAATTTTTATTTAGTTATTTATTTTCCTTCACATAAAATCAAGTAAGGATTTAAGGCAGAATCAGTTAATATGATGCTTAATGTTCTGATTGTTAACAGCTTTCACCCCTTCGTGCAATGAGAAAAAAAATTAATGGATAGGGCCCTTGCTCTTAAAATTTAAAAGGACTTTATGCATAACAAGAGCTTTAAAAATGATTGGATTTCTCAGTCAATTAAAAACGAATGGGGTTTTATGTTGGTGGAAGAAATATTTTTCTGGTTTTATCCCAGCCATTCTCTGTCTGCTCAGCAGTGTCTGTAAAATTGATATTGGAGACTAGAAATAAAGGACTGAGTCCATCTTGCAAAGCCAATCTGTTCTGAGACCTCATGGGGAGGGAGAATGGAGATTTGCTTCATTAATAAGTAAGATCTAGACTAATGTTACGTCTAGAGACAGAGTCCTATTTATGGCAAATATTTGAGAATATGTGAGAACTGCAGCTGATGCTAAAGCTGACTTTGACCACTTAGTAATTATGAAGTGCAAGAATACACCATCTTTAAAGTATGCAGCTGGCACAAACCCCTCCTGGTTTGAATTAGGATTTATGCAGTCAGCTGCAAGCTGTCATTTGCTCATCAATAGAGGATCAGAGATTAAAATAAGAAGGAAGGACTAACCTATTCTGTAATATATTCTATGATAAATATGGGAGATTTCACAAGTGAAGTCAGCCTTAGGAGCTCAGGAGAATTCCTCACAGGGGAGAATAATTCTTTATTTGTTTCTACAGTCATATGATCCAAAAACTACTTCCTTGACTTGCAGAAAAGATAGAAATCCTTTGCTAGGCTCCTGGGAGGTTAAGGTGACAGACGATGTAGTCTACAGAACATTTCACAAGTAGAAAAATGAGCAGGGAAAAAAAGTAATTTCATTTCATGTCAGCTGGAAAACTATTGGAGCATTTTCTTTCCCTCTCACTGTGGTGAAGTTGAGGTCGGCTGTTAGGAATTACAGAACAAATAATTTCTCTTTCTGAAAACAACCAAGAATTGAATACTGCTTCTTCTTATTATAACTGCAGCTAAAGTATGTAGGGTGGAGTTCAAAATGGATATAAAATCAACTCTTTTGCTCTTCCAAGTTCAAAAAAAAGAATGTTGTCTAATGCTCACATTGAAATAGCCGTGGATTTTTTTAGTTTTCTATGATGCCAGCTTAAGGATTTGATTCCCCAGTTAACTTGGGGCAGTTACAGCACTGGGAGGCCAAATATTACAGGCTGAAGTACTTTCTGCTGTAAGGAGATAAAATACCAGAATGGTGTCACAAGTTTAAATGAGTTGCAGCCTTCTTACCCCTTGTATAGCTTACACTGCAAACTCTAACAGTTCTTTCTCAGCAGTATCATCAGTGTACAGATAACTGACAGACTGTAATAGGAGGAAAGGAAATATAAATAACTTCATTAGGTTTGCACTGAAAATTCCTAGATTCTGTGCACTGTTGAAATGACAGATTCTAATTTTTAGGTCAAAATGGTTTTTAAGCATGTCTTCCTTTTTTCCTAATGGTGTGTGGTGTGAAAGTTTGTGCTTTACTTCCTTTTGGGACTTAGAGGGCCAAGAGCATCTCTGTTTCAAGAAGAAAAACTGCAGTTTAATGTCAATGTCTCTACTTCTCATTTCATATCTCCAGAGTGATGTCAGACCTGTTGGTTAGAAGTTCAAAATTTTGTTTTCTTGTACACAATGCTTGTAATCCCATGTCCCCATCACAGATGTTTATACTAAAATGAAGTCTTGACACATTTAAAGGACAACTAAACCAAATAAGTATGAGTTAGCCTAAAATTCCTCATGTGGTATCAAAGCAAAATGGCTCTGTCTGAACAGTCTTTATAGCTTTTTATTAATGATTTTTTTCAAAAAGCCCAATGATTTTCTAATTTAAAAGTCATCATGATTTATTTATTTAGTTAGTTTATTTATTTCTTTTTAGATTTCATTTGTAAAAACCTATGAATTTGTGTTTGGAAGGCTCTAGCTCTAAGAAATTGAATAGAAGTCTGCCTATATGTTGAGTGAACACAATTTAATATAAATTACTTACTGGTGTGCTTTTAGAATCTGCTTGCAGTTTGCTAATATTTAACACATTTTTCAATACATTTAAAGGGGAAAAAAAAATCTTTGCAGGTTTCTTGACATATATAAAAAATTTTAATAACCTGAGGTTTGGTATTTTTCCTTATATTTTTATTGGCTCCATTTCAGTATCTGAATAAATCCAATTAAAAATTACTTTTTTATTCTGAAGAGCTTTTGCTATTACAGGTTTAGATACTCTTTTAGCATACATACAGTGTCATTGGGTAGTCCCTAAAAAGCTAATCTTGGAATCTCAAAATAAGAAATGAAAGACACTTCACAGATCACCCACCTTTCCTGACCCAAAGTATCTCTCTCTGGACAGGTTTGGTTCTGTTTGTATTTTTCCAGCATCTACTTCATCTTCATGGGGTTTCGTGGTTTTGGTGTTTTTTTGTTTGGTTTGGTTTTTTTTTTTGCTTGGCTTTGGGTTTTGGGGGGGTATTTCGGGGGGGTTTTTTCTGGTTTTGTGTTTCCTTTCTGTATTTCCTAGAGATCCATGATATTTATTTTTGTGCTTCTCTTTGCCATTTCCCCTTGTTGAACTTTGCAACTTCTCATCATTAGCCAAGATGCCACCCATTAGCATTCTCAAAAAAGCTGTGATCGAGGTGTTTTCAAGTAGCTACTCAGTTTTCAAGTCTGATTCCCTTTAATTTCTGCATGTTTGGACAAAGGTATGTGGTTTTGTAATATACGAAAAGACTTCACTTTCATTCACCTTCCTATGTGTACAAGCTCTTACTTGGAATTAAGTATCAGAGGTAAGAATATGTAGCAGGTTTTTTAATGACCCTCCCTTCTTTGGAGAGCATTGAAGCATGCAAACAGGCATTATTGTTCTGAAATATTTCCTGGAACAATTCTATACTCTGCAGAACATTATTGTCAGGGGTTTTTGTGTCAATGTGAAATTGTCTGTTGCAACTCAAGTCCCAGAAACCTTTACTGACTTGGTTTTCCACCAGGTAGTTGTCCAAAGCACCCCTGTGGAGTCCCCATCTGTCTAAGACAGGACATTGGAGGTATCAATTTGCAAAGAACAGGTTCAAACTTCTGAGGGTTTTTTGACTTTCATACTGGTTTGGGAAGGAGAAGAATGTATGAATCCTGCTTAATTCTGCTGTTGGATTCAGAGCAAGAAGATCAACAGCATTTTAACAGTTTTGTCAAGTACAGAAAAAAAACCTGACAGACACAAAAGCAGAGAAGGTTTTCTTTTTAAGAATGTTAGATAACATTTCCAACAAAACTTGAAAAATTTCCCACTAAAATGCTATGTTTTGGTATATATATATTTAAGGTATCTTTTCAGCATTTTATCATGGCTTTAGTTGCAGCAAAAGGAGAGCTGTAAAAACTTTAGAAACCCACTTTGCTGGGACAGAGGTTCTGAAAAGCAGTTGATTCAAAACATCTCAGTTCTGGAAGAGAAAAAGAAAGCCTAATCTTGTTCTGTACATGAAGGGATTCAACACACTTTTATTTTTGAGAAACTAATGTCTTATTAGGTTGTTTAAGGTAATCTGTTGAATCAAGAGTCTGTTCTGAATTAAGGCTAAGCAGACAACCCAAGAGAACTTTTTTTTGGAAATAAGTACTTTCTTTTTTTTTTTTTTTTCCCTCCCTTTGCTTCTAAACACATGGGTAAAAATATGTGCTGACTTAAATTTGCTGTAGCTTAACATCCTTTAGCTAAGAGAAACTCCTAAGAAATGTCTTCACAGTAGTGCTGAACAGATTTAAACCACACTTGGTTAACTTTGACCACTTAGCATCTGACCTGAAGTTTGCAAATGCTCCAATTTAGGCAAGGTCTGAATGTAAGGGAGAGGATATTGGCAATGGTGATTTTAAGATAATCCATAGCACGCTGTGTCTGTGTTAGAGAGCACCCACCATTCCAAACACTCTTATAGAGTTACAAGATTCAATGTGGACTTTTAGATTAAATGCAGACTTAGCAATTCAGCCTCTGGCGTTACTGAAGTCAGTGGTAAAACTGCCCATGAACTGAAACAAAAAATATGATTCGCATGCAGGCTTTGCTGGCATTTTAAAGGCACCTTTTCTCTCTTTGAGGAACTCCTGTTACAGTATGTACAGAACTCAATGCCAAGATTCAAAGCTGAGTTGTTGCCATACTAATGTAGCTCCAAGGACAACTGCTTTCATTTATCTATCAATCAAGCATATGCCCTTTTGTCTAGCATATCTAGGGGAATTAGGAGCACAGGATTAGTACCCATGTCATTTTCTTGGTAAGCAGGGAGTTGATATTGAATGTCTGCATGTACAGTTGTCCTATAGCTATAATGCAAGCTTAAGAAGATATAAAAGGAATGCTTTACCTACAGGGTTTTTTCTTCAAAGCTCAAGTACTCAACCCCCTGATCTTTAAAATGGTGTATATACTTTTTAGGAATACTACACCTGTCTTCCTTCTGAAGATCATCAGTTAGTATGCATAGTATGGTCTGGGTTTTTTGGTTTTGTTCTGCTTTTGGCTTGGTTCTTTTAGTTTTCGGTGTTTTGGTTTTGGCTTGTTGTTTTGGTTTTTTGGTTTGTGCTTCTTGTTTTTTTGGTTTTTGCTTCGTTTTGATTGTTGGATTTTTATTATTTAAACTTCTATCTTCAGTGTAAGGAATGCTTAAGAAAAAGAATCTCAAAAACCTGTGTTTCTTACTAGTGCTTGTAATTTCTTCGTAAAAATCATTGTATGTGGCACTACATGGGGGTCTAAACTATTAAAGGTATCTCCAGATTTGCACAGTAGCAAGAAGCCGAAGATACATTTAATTTCACACTGGCACACAGGAGCTATTTTGTAAGAAATGGATCTTCTCTTGCTCCATGTATTAAGGAAAACATATTATCTCTCTGTTCCAGACAGAGCAGAAATGAGCACTTTATGTCGTGGGCAGTGAACCTGCTGACTCCAGTGCAGGGACCCTTTCCCGCCTTTGAGGCAGGTGTAGCTCACCTTTCCCTCAGGCCTGGTGTTGTTGAGACTGTCTCCTGATCACAAACCCCCCACATTCTGCTGCTGACCCCCCCTCTCAGGGCCAGGGACTGATCTGCTTCTCTGCCCCCATCATTCCCTGCAGTCAGGACAGAGGAGAACACCCCTTGGGCTCCTCATCCCTTAACCTGTGTACCAAAGGCTCAAGTCTCCCTGGAGTGCCCTTGGACTTCTGCTTGTAACTTCATAGAATAACTGTGGTTGGGAAAAGATAAGAGCATCAAGTCCAACCATGAACCCAGCACTGCCAAAGCCACCACTAACCCATGTCCCTCAGCACCACAACTCCATGGATGTGAAATCCCTCCAGGGATGGGGACTCCACTGCTTTGGGAGCGACAGCCCTTTGGGTGAAGAAATTTTCCCTCACACCCAACCTAAAACTTCATTGCTGCCTATGTGAAAGATCAATAATGAAGAGCAGTCCATGGGCTGCACCTGAGTAGGAAGCTTTTCCTTCACATCTTTCACCTGGGCTGCTGGGTGACTCAGGTGTCCCTGAGGTGTGGGTCGGCACCTCCCCTCAGGCCCCTCCCCTCCCCTCAGGTGTCCCTCCTGCTTACCTCAGCAGCACATCACCTGCCCCTGATCACGGAACACTCTATTTGGAGGCAAGAGGAGGAAGGACAAGGGCTGAAAGAGGTTATTCTTGTTTCTCAGGTAAAACTTTTCTTCTCTGTTGAAGTGGAGAGGAGGTTTCATGCCACCACCTCCTCCTCCCCCTCGAGCTGTTCACGTCAGGCATGGCTGCCGCTATCAGGCATCAAAGCTGTGGACTTTGGGGTTCGGTGGAAGGAAGGGTGCAAGCAGTGCTGCAAAAAGTACCTGTTTTGGAAATGGCCTTGAATATTGGTGTCCTAATACTATTTTGGCACAGACCTTAAAGAAAAAGAAAGGTGAAGTAAGCACCAAAAATGACAAGCAAGATATTCAGGAGGTCTGGCAGGTGGCAGGCCACCTCGGGTGCTTCAGCTACCACACTGAGGACTGGGAAGGGCTCTCCTCTTGTTTCTAGATATTTGTTTCAGGAATTTTTTTCCTCAGTGAAGGTTGGCACAAGAACAGATGTGTATAAACTAAATCAAAGTTGTTTTAATGTGGAAAGTAGAACGAAGCTTTTAAACCTTTCTGGAGTAGCCTTCCAATACAAATACCAGAAGTCTAAGCATAAACACTGTTAATTTTTCCAATATAAAATGTATTTGGGTTTATAGACTTCAACTGCCAAAAAAACATCCTGAACAGAGATGATCTTTTCCTTAAAATCTTGAGAATACCGAGCCTGAGGAATGCCTCTGCAGCATTCAGAGTGTTGTCTGAATCCTCTGTTGCATATACACAAACAGGTGTTGCTTTTTTTTCATAATTTATGTAGCTGACATTTAAATCCAGTAATTCTGAGAAAAAGCTCAACAAATAAATTATATGTGTAAACTGTTGACCATAAATTTATCTAAAAGAAACTTTGGCATTGATTTTGTTTAAGAATGCACCTGACCTTTTCTGTTCCTTTGTACAATACAAGCACGAGTGTCAGTAGGAGTTTAACAAGACCCAGACAGCAGAAGGGTTGCCAGAATCTCTTTGCAGTATATGTATTTACTTGAGCCTCAAGATTCAAGTGAAAGAGGAAAGAGAGAGTTAGGAAGTCCAGGAACATGAAGTGATTCATACCCTGCTTTTTATCCGTGAGGCCAAACTAGAAGAGCCTCACTTGAACTGTGTGGTTTAGTCTCTTTTCTGTATTTCTGTCATATGTTACTTGGTTCTGGCTTCTCTGAGCTACCAGTCCCTTTTGTTGGGCAGTTTGCTCTTTGCAGAGCCCCTCTGCACTCTCACCCAAAGGGAGAGCCATCAGATGACTCTCAACAGATCTTTTGAGGGACTCTTCACCAAGGGTATATGACACAGGAGTGTTCTCACCCAGGTCTGCTGTGGTGCTGAGTTTTTGGATATGCTGCAAGTTACACCCGCCCACAGAAGCCTTTGAATCTTTTTTTTTTTTTTAGTTTGTGTGCTCATTATATCAGTGTTTGACCATACAGTGATGTTTATTGCTGTCTTGTGTATAAACCACTCTGATGCCAGAAACTCCCTCCCAAAAAATCAGGACAAGTTTAGTTTGGTTTTTAAATATAACAAATATCAGGCAAATTCAATCAATCAAATCTGGAAAAGAGAAGCCCATGAAGGAGAAGCATTTCAAGGATGTTTTTATGGAGTTGTGTGTAGGCAAGAACTGGAGCTGCATGTAGGACAAATTCACTTGAGTTTCTCACAGCAAAATCTTCCTGCTTAAGATTCTGTGGCTGGAGTCAGCCAAGTCACCAGTTCCTATTGCACTTCGGAAAGTCTTTACCTGGTAATTCTTTCCTTGGCCATGCCCCTTTTCTTATTGCATACTTAACTAACAGTGATATAAACCTGGAGGAACAGTGACCAGTTTCACCTGTAATTCAGCTGTTGCTTAACCCAGGATGCAAGTGGCACAGCTGTATTTGTCAGCTCAAATATCTTATATCTGTTTCAAGGCACGGTTATGAAGCAGAGTCTGAGGCTAGCTCCCAAACTGTTTTGTCTGGGAAGCTTAAATAAAATTAATGGTTCATTTTAAGTGTAATACAAATTATACAGTGATCCTCTTCAGTCCCTAAAGCTTACTGCTTATGGGCAGTTCTATATTGCAGAGTTTGTTCCCATACTTGCAGATTTTGGGGTAAATGTCTGTTTCAACTGAGCCTAAACCTAATACCAGTTTTTTATTAAACCAGATCAAAGCTCCTGCACTGTCCCTGACCTCAGGCACTCTGTGGATCTCTGAGAAGTGAGGTAATTCCAATTTTTTAGCCAGCTAATTATAGATTAATGTATGAACTGGTCCTCATGCATGAATTACCTTCTCTTGCATTAAATACACTTGGAGTTTTGCTATTTTGATTATCAGTAGGTGAAACTGAGCTGGTTTTCTTGCAATATTCTTTTAACAAGGTACGACGTTAACTTCCATTTCCTGTGACTTGTTTGGCAGCGTCAGCATAATCTGAATTTTTAAATCCTTTTCTTTATTATAGACAATACTGAGTTATAGACTATCTAGTATACATAGTATATCTATAATGAGATATAGAAGTATAAGTTTTCCATAATTCTTTATGAACTGCTCATATTTAATATCATCCTTATATGTGCTGTCATTTGCTCTTCAGTTTTAGTGAAAAACTGTCACTGGCACTGCAGTCCTCTTAACTAAAAGCATGCGCTATAATTTGCATTTATTTCATGCAACACTAAAAAAGGGGAAATAAGTATGAGGGGGAATGTGATTTTTTAATTTTTTTTTTTTTTTTAATTGACTTTGAGCCAAGTTTTACTGCAGATGTTCATTTGTTCTTTGTACAGCAATGGTCTGACTCTAGCTCTGCATGCGTGTGTTTCTTAAGGAGAGGAAAACTGCTCACTCTGGGATATGTTTTACAACCAGTACATGGTAAACACTGTTGCAGAAACTGTTTTCAACTCTTTAGTCATCCATTAAACATCACACTCGGGCTGTCTTGCTGGCACAGTACATTTTATGAGTTTTATTCTGTTTTGCAAAGAAAGCCTTCCAGCTTCCACACTGCAGAAGTGCAGCAAAGGAAAAGATTTAGGAATGAAAAATAGACTTCTTTTCCATATTAAACAACTCTGCATTCACATCTTCAGGAGCTCCAGTTTTTCTGTCTCATGGTTACAATGCTAAAAAACCAAGTTTTTAATTCCCTGCTGCAATGAAGAAGAAAACCAAAACAAGGCTGATACTCTCAGCTATTAAGAAGTTACAAAATCTGAATTTTTCCTTATGGATCAGATGGTAAAAGCAACTGCCATGAGCAAGGTATTTCCAAACAAGGAAAAGAGCCAAGGGACAGAAGGTTATATGTAGGCAATCCAAGTAATGAAGTATTATTAGGTATAGGGTGAATAATGCAGCCAAAAAACAGAAAAGACTTGCACAAAAAGACATAGCTTCTTTAGTTGGGAGAAAAAAAAATGTTAATACTGTATTCACATAATATTCTGCCTGAGTTAGAGGCACAAAAAATGGAAAAAAGTAATAGATTGCATATATCACTTGGAAATGCTTGAGGAAAAAAGTGCCAATGCTGTTTCAATATGCCTTAAGTAATATTGCTGTAAAGCTGAACACATAATCTGTGGCAAAATTCTGCTGTGCAACTTTTATATCTTTGAAAGGTAATGTTCAAAAATTATACTGCAGTAGATTCACTTGCTAGAAGGGTGGAGTTCAGAGGAGGTGGGTTTGATTTTCAGTTTCTGATAAAACCTGGATTCTAAGTACAATCATAAATGGCTTTTGGCTTTACAGTCTCAGTTTCAGATGTTTACAATAACATGATTGGCATCTCTAATTCCAGTAAGATAGCATGCCAGGGACTTATTAAATATGAAAAAAAAAAGAAAAAAGTCAGATTATATCCAAACAGAAGTCAGAATTGTACTATAAGATGAAGGAGGTGCTGTAATGCTGATTTAGTCACAAAACATCAAATCATCAGAATGAAAGGAAAATAGTTTAAGAATCTGATAGGACTTTTTGGGAAAATGTGGGTAAAGATTGAAGTAAAACCAGGGGTACACACAGAACTCTAATAGCAAGTTACCAGAATTTTGCCATTGTTGAGTAATGTTGAGTAATGGCTTTTACTGCTTTGGCTTTTTTTGCAGCTTGTAGGATCTAAAGCAAAATACATTGCTATATTATTATACACCTTTTTTTGGGAGGGGGACAGGGGGGGCTTGGAGTGTTGTTTTTAAACAGGAAAAGTAAAGCAAACCTGCAAAACTTCCTCTGCTCTTGGTTTGACTGACAGAAGGGCACCATATGACACCTGCATTTTATGATCTTAAAAAGGTTCTGTACTCCACACAAATGGGGTTTAGTGTCTTGGAAACATGAGTACTCTGCCTGAGCAATAGTGACCAATACAATAGTTCAGGCAAGATCTAAAGCATAAAGTTTTGGTTGACAGATAAGAGACCAAGTGAAGAGAAACTGGCCATATATTAAAATTAACTGAGCTATTAAATGTTAAAATCCAAAGTGAATGAGATGCAAATACAAATATTTAGTAGGCATCTCTTGATTTCCCCCTGACTATTAAGAGTATTTTCCTAAAGCCATTGTCCCCTGTCCCTTTCTGTTCTATCTCTTTGTCAGCTCCAAAGCCTGGTGCTAAGATGATAAAGGAAGTAAAGGCATCAGAGGCCCTTGCTTCATCTTTCTAGTTTGTTGTTCTGATTTTAATACTGATACCTTGTTTTCCCTTATAAAACCACCTTTGCTGGATAGCTATGGATTAGCTATGGAAGAGAACTGGGCAAACAAACTTATCAGGGAACCTCTTTTTATGTGTGCAGTCATTGAAATGCAAACATCTTCTGGGTCTGGCCCAGGTCTTTAGCCTGGTTAATGGAATAAATGATTCCTGCTTCTAAGAATGAGACAAACTTGTTCTCCAGTCACAAATTTTTTACATTCAGATCTATTGACCAAGTGAAAACTGTCTGAAAGCTATGTGACATTGTGTCAAACTTCTAAAGATCATAATCATGCTACTTAAAAGTGCTCATTTTAATCAGAGGTTACCTAGTGCAGAAATGGTGTTGTATCTGTCATTAAAATGTGCGTTTAATCAGATTTTTAAGCATTAAAATACTGCTCTGAGTTACCTACCTCTCAAAGACATAACTGGGTGTATTATGAGTAGTTTCCTATACACAGAATTTCTAAGGCTGCTATTTCCATCACCAAAGTACAATTATACAGTTGTGCAAAATGAATCTTTTTTTTTTAAATGGAGCTGTGAAAGGTGAAGTTGTACAATGTCATTCAGTGGAACCATTCTAAGATGATGATTGGGGTTTTTTTTCTTTCTTAAGTGTTTTTCATCATCAGTGCAGGTTCTTTAGGTTTGCCACTCTCCGAGTTTCATTCAGTTCTGTAACCATGTGAGGCTGCTCCTCTGTCTAAATAGATATTAAATATATTTGGTTATTCTAGAGAAAACTGGAGAGGAAGCTTCCAGGAGCTTCAAGGAGCTGGACCTATCTGAGCTCTACTGACTTACCCATGGATGAATCTAACTTTGAGTTGGCTCAAGGATGCAGAGCCAGGAATGTTCTCCCCAAACCATCTGGTAGTTTCAGACAGTCTGAAAGCAATCCACCCAGCCTGTCTTTGTCCCAGAAGTTTGGCACTGGCATATTGTAAGAATTTTCCTGAGGCAGTATCAGGAAATCCTTGTTAAGAGAAGATTTGTTGTGGTGCCCCAAACTGGCAGGAAAAACTGCAGGAGATAAAGTCACCCTTGCATTTTCAACACACAGACCACTTCTTGCATTGTGGGCACAGCGTAACTCCTATGTCCAGCTTGCAATCCTTTTTCTACTGTGCAATATTTCACACTTGCAAAACATTTCTGGATGCTGTCAGCTGAAGTTTGGATTCTGTAATGTCTTTGGCCAGGGCTTGTATACACAGTGAAGATGTTTTTGGAACTCACAATACATGCGTGGAGCTCCACCAAGATGAATCAGCAGCTCAGGAAACTTAACCTTAGTACATCTTTCTGGAGCCAGTTCTTTTGTTTGATTTATTTTATTTATTTAATTACTTTTATTTATTTATTACATTTCTTTTTAGCAAGTGAAGGCTTGGTGCTGCACTTTTTCCAAAGATCAAACTCTTGCTCTGCCAAACCTTTGGCTATCTCTGAACAAATGACTGAGATGGTCAGAATAGTGGGCATGCCAAGGGTCCTTACCAAAATGCAATACTGACCCCAGTCTCACTGTTGTAAAAATAGACTTAATATTATGATATTACAACTGCTTAAGGAAGTGCTGTGGATGTGCTTTGCAGTTTGTAAGAGAAGGGACATTACAGAAGAAGCCTGTAATCGTTGTCATTTAGATAGCTTTCTACTTTGTTATTGGCTTTAGTAATGGATTTTAAGCTGGAGATAAACTTGTTCAATATATTTGCCTTTTTTTAAGGATAAGCAGAGTTACAGTGTGTGTTTCACTTTATCACCACCAGCTAACTCTGTATTTATTTCAGCTGAACTGTCTCAGGTTTTCATTGAGGGTAATGGTCAGGGCAGGTTGTCTCTGTGCACTAATTTCACTGGAATGAGTGTTCCACATAATGAATAACTGATTATTTAAATACTTCACTGTGTTTTTATCCCCTGGAGATGGAAATCTTCTCATGCCTGATGCTGTAGTGTGTTCCACAGTTGTATTTTCCTCTCAGCTGCAAATCCAGAGATCCAGTTCTCATTCTCACACTTAGTTTTTAACATAGAATATTTGCAGGTGATGAAACAGCATGTTGCTTTTCTGATTATATTTCACTTCAAGAAAAATTTGCAAGTGTGTTTAGGTCTAGAAAAAATACAGTATTCACATTTTGGTAATCTTTGCTGGATAACAGTGTCATTTTATGTGTTATGAATTCACATGTTTGGCAGATTCTGTTACCTGGAACTACTGAAAAAATAGGAAGTTAATGGAGATGAATTAACAGATAGGAAAATGTCACTGGTTTTGACATAATGCTACCCTGACCTTGCAGCACAGCTTCAGATGTTCTCTGAAATTTTTAATCAGTAGTTCAGCCTTCATTGTTTTCCTTTTGCAGTAGTAGTCATTTCCAGGTACCCTCATCTTCTCCACTGCTTTCTATTTCTGATGCTCTCTTTCCCTCTGCATGTGATACCTTAGGTACTCTGGTAGTGCCTCAATTAAATAAGGTAATTGTAGCCTGTAAGAAACAAGGTATATGATCCATGGAATACTGTCCTGAGTCCCCAGTTTAACTTTTCCTGTAATTTGGGGATTTTTAATCCCAAACCACACAATCCCATACTACACAGCTTCAAACAGAATGTCCTTCAATTCTGCAACACCTGGAGAGCCATTTGTTTGCCTTTATGATGAGACACAGAATCTTTTAGGTCTGGATAGCTGTGTAATCGACCCATAAAGGACCAAATTCCTGTTCTCCCTGCACACACCCCAAAAAGAAAGAACAAAAAATTAGGTTTCCTTGATAACAAAGTAGATGTGAAAGAGAGCAAGTGAAAAAATTAAAAGTCCAGAGGGAAGAAGGAGTTGTGTTATTCTCTCTTGCTTATGGAGTACTTTTGTTTATGGAATCAAATCAGATAGAAAAAAAAATCTTATCCAAAATAAGCAAAGAGGATGGAACAGGGCAAAAAAATTATTATTTTTAGATAGTAAATGCCTCAGTGTTGTTTGTCTTGCTTTCACTAAATATTTCCTACCCAAGAAAGGAGAAATTAAAATCTGTCAAAATCAGCAGTTTTGCTAGAAACAAATTGTTTTCCCCTTCTGTCCCATATCCCCTGATTTTGCTGCCAAATGACACGTGCCAGTATGTTATGAAAGACCTGGAATTAAAGACCAGCAGAGAACTCACTCTTCTACTGCATGGCATTCTTACTAGTCTTTAATAATGTGGAAATCAATAATCAATTCCAACAAAGCCACTACAAAGCACACACCAGTGAGCAATGAGAGTGCTGTGAGGTCAGCTGCCTTTCTTTTGCTTCACAGAAAACCTACATGAACTCTTTTTTTTTCTTCTTCCTACTTCTGAGTGTGAATAATCCAGCATGCTGAGTTCAAATGGAACTTCTGCACCTTTTATAATAGGTGAAGTAAGAAAAAAATAATTATATCTTATGCTGCTAGCAGGACTTTTTGGATTATTATAAAATATCCACATGCTTTGTGGTGAACAGTCAACCCAGCAGTTGAGGTTCTCACCCAGGGCTTTCTCTGTTACTGTGCCTGCCATTTCCCATTTTCTACTTGTCCCTTTCTTGCAGGACAATTATCTGAGGGTAGAGCCATTGAGCTTTAAGTAACAAATAGTAACAGGGTAAAATAAATTGACATTTGATCAAATTTTCAAACTGGTCCATGGTCATTTAATGGCAAGTGGCAAGTTCAAAAAAAACAGGTAACATGTAACTTCCAGGACTAAATTAATGCTTAAATCTCCCAGGAAATTCCCACCAACCTATGTTTTTCTGATCCTTTTCCTGTTCTTAAACCTTGGGAGGAAATACTTCATGTCACGAGGACTTCAGTGATTTGCTCAGCAGAACATACAAAGCTTCTTATAACTTCAAATCTGCCAAGCATCATTCTTCATTTCTTTGCTCATGTCTCTTTCCTGTGGTGTTCTGATATTCTTTGGGGTTTTTTCCTGTGTATTCTTAAATTCATGTGTATTTTAGAATTGTCCAGAAGTTCATGATTAAGTTTCATGCCTCATAATTAAGATACTTACATTGCAAATAGAAGTGTTTATTTTGCCTGGACTTGTTTCTCTGGTGTGGGTCCTCTCTACAGCCTTCTGGAGTTAGTCCTGATCTTTAGTATTGCATAAAATTAAAAATTCATTGTACTGTAGTCTGCAGTTTGGGGCTAATATAGAATATTTCAGATCCTGCCTACCCTTCTTCTAGACCAACACATTGCCATATCCCACAGTCAGTGGAGGAATCTGGTTTTCTGTTCCAAAGCTCAGGAGTGTACTCCATAAAGTTCTTTGTAACTCATATTTTACTGAAAGTATTTTATATAGTTACCAATTTTGATTTAAAACACAAACAAAAGCTTGGAAAAAGAAGGAAAAAAAAAAGCTTCCATGTGTGTCAAAAGAAATATGTTTGCTCTGAAAAAGCTACATCAATATTTGTGTAAGTACAATGAAAAAGTAGATTAAATACCTGTGGAAATCACATAATATAGCATTTTAAGAAACTCTCCCTGCTGCCCTGATTTAATTCTTTGTCTCAAAGATAGAACAAGAAATGCAGCTTGCAATGCTAAAACAGCAGCAAAACTCACTGCACTCAGAAGCTTCTGCTTCAGGCTACAGAATTTAACACCCTGAGTGAAAATAGTTGAGCTTAACAAGAAGAATTTTGTAAGTACTTAGAAACTTCAAGAAACAGCAGGTAGAAAACAGGCTTAACTTCTTAGGGACTACCTCCCTCCTCTTATTCCTTGCTTTCTAGGATACCAAACACTGGTAACAGAGACATTCCAGATCTTCTTGGAGAGAACTAAATCCTCTTTGTGTCTTCCTTTTTTCCCCACCGTGGTTACTGCTTGTATTTGTCCATTGATCTCTCTTTAAAGTCATTCCATGGTAAGAAATGAAAGCTACTGTCTGATCAAGGGTTGGACTCGATGATCTCTGAGGTCCCTTCCAACCCAGCCTATTCTATGATTCTATGATTCTATGAAAAGCAGGAGATTACATCCATTAAGGGTTGGGTGTGATTCCAGTCCAGACTGTCCATGTTTAGGTATCCTGACAAATAGAAATACTGGTTTCAGTGACAAAGCTTCAGGTATAAACTGAAAATATTTCTACGTGGCTTGATGAACAAAGTGATTCTGTTTCTTTTTTTCTTTAAATTATAGCATGAAAATGTAGGGTAAAGGGAGTCTTGGAATTGTACTGAATATGCAGTTGTGTTGTGCAGATGAATTTGAAATCATAGCCAAATCATAGTTGGTTTTCTTGTTGGTTTTTCTGGTTGTTTGTTTGTTTTATTATCACAGGACATTATGTGTACCCAGAATTGCAAGCAGAAGGAGCCTTGCTTGAGAGCAGCCCATGTATGTTAATTCAAATACTACAAAGCAACCTGCAAAGTGCCCCGCATCATAACTTCATGTCATGCCTCTAAGTCATCTTGGAGGAGCAGATATCTGTGTTGTAGCTTCTCATAGTTTGCCACAGGCTCACTTAGCCCTTTGAGGGAGGTGTACAAAGTTCCCACAGCAGCTTCTGCAGCTTAGCCTTGGTATTCAGCAAGTATTAAACAAGAAAAAGCTTTAGATTTTCTTGCAGTTTCTCATGACCATAATAGCACTGGGTACAAAGTTGTGACTGAGAAGTTGGTCGGAACACAAAGTGATTTCAAGATCAGAAAGAATCTGAGGGCTATCTCTGCTGCCTCAGATTACTTAAGTTCAAAAGATGTATAGATGAGGGAAGGGTTGGTCCATAGTTTTTGGAAGAGACAAAAAATTAGATAACAGGCCATTCTAAACCTCTATAGGACCTCTTCCAAAGGCAGCTTACCTAGAAGCCCTACCTTCAGACCAGGTCTGCAGGTCCTAACAGGAGGCTTGGATAGACTTCCTTTTCCTTTGGGATTTTATTTTGTGGGTAGCTTATCCTCTGTTGCCATAGTCCTCAGCACTTTATCTTCGTTTAAGAAGTAATTTTGGAATAGTTGAGTAGATCATGTGCTCTTCTGCTTGAGTTCAGTGCTTGTGTGAAACTGACTGGGATTCTCTCAGCTGTTTAGTTTAACTGGTAGAGTGCTTGTGAAAGTATTGCCAAAGCATGGTTGTATTAGTGCCCTGAGCTAAAGCCTTTCCAAAGAAAATCTTATTAGCTTATTAAGAAGCATAAACCATGAGGTGCAATCTTTCTTTTTCTGCCTGTGAGCAGCAAATTCAAGTCCTGGCTGCTGAACCTTGTGCTCTGCCAGGTGCAGAGGGGGACCTGCATGCCACACTGCCATCTCAGGGAGCTGGGCTGCAGCTCACCTTTTTTTGTCCCCAACTCCCCTTTCCTACAAAGGACTCATGGAGAGCGGTTCAAAGGAGCCAGTAGGCTTTGTGTAAGTGTAGTTAGAGGTGGTGTCTGTTCTGGAATGACTTGTGGGCATGCTCTTAAGGGTAGATGGGATAACCAGAATACATCTAATTCCCCATGGGAAAAAAATGGGATGCTTTTGAAGGGTGTTATGATGCCTCCTATGCAGATGGGGGTTGAGTAGTTATAGCAGACCAGTTTCTATTAAGCCAGGAAGAGGACACCATCAGCATCAAGAAGGTGTCTTGCTTCTAATAACAGATTTTCTCTGGGTTTACCCCATGAAAGTAACTATATGAAAATGCAAATTACTGTGTGCTCAAGGGCTTTTGCCAGTCTCGCTATATTAACTAGTGGTTTGGGTTGCTTGTTTTTTCTTGTTCCTGGCACATCTAAGTCAAAAAAACTTTGCATATGTGACATGTTTGCAGTCATACAAGGAAGTAGTGAAATGGGACACTGACTGCTACCTGGGCCAGTCCAAAGGATTTGCTGCTGTGCAAGTAAAACTCGCTGACAGCAACAACTACTTTAGAAAGACTCTTCCACCCCAGCTTTTATTGCTGAGCATGATGATAAAATGATATGGAATATCTCTTTAGTTAGCTGGAGTCACCTGTCCCACGTGTCACCTCCCAGCCTCGTGCACGTTCTCAGGCTGCTCACTGCTGGGCAGAGGGAGAAATGCAAATTCTTGATTTGTGCAAACACTGTCCAGCAGGAAGTGAAACACTATTGTGCTGTCAGCACTCTTTTGGTCACAAAACTAAAACACAGCATTCTACAGGCTGGTGGGAAAATGAACTCCCTCCCCACCAGAACCAGTACAGCAAGACACCAGAAATGTCTGTGCTGTGTGTAAACTTGGTAATGGTTTTCAGGTTCAACACTTAGTAATTAGTTCAGCACTTAGTAATTAAACATGGGTACTTAAGACTCCAGGCATCTGTAGCTGTTGTCAATAAGGATGCTCTCTGAGGGCCTGAGCAGCCAGGGTATGCTTCTCGTTGTTGTTTTTAGAGAAAGAATAGGCACTATTTTCTCTTCCTCTCACCATTACTGCTTCTCCTTGACTGCCAAACCTGTGCCTGTATTTCTGCAAACTGTTTTCCTTCGTGTCCTGCAACACTTCCATGGCAATCACAGCTTTTGTTTATTAGTGTTGCAGATGAGTCTGCCCCAAAGGCCTTTGCATACATAGCTAAACATTTTTTTTATGAGATTGGAAGAGTCTTGCTGGAATATAGCTACTTCCTTACAGCCTCACAACTGAAAATTATAAAAACAAGTGAAATCAAATTGAAACTTCAAGGGAAATTGGAAAAAACAAAGTTTCTCCCACTGGGATTTTGTGAGGAGCCAGAGACAGCAGTGTTCCAGTGGCCACAGTCACCAAATTTCAGCTTCTCAAAAAGCTGCCCACTTCTCTTTAACACAGTTCTCTATGTTAAAGATCAGCTGTAAACCAGCTGTTGAAATATCTCTTGCCCTATTAAACAGATGAGATTTGTGGAAGTTATTTTTCCCAGTGCAACTGCAATAAAATTACTCCAGCGCAGTATATGGAACGAGTTAGTCTGAGGAAAATCTAGAAACATCACTGACAGTTTATGATTATGCAGCTTGGCCCTTTGCTTCTGATGCTGAAAGACATTTCTCAATGCTACAAACAAGCAGCTTTCTGCCTTTGGCATTTTCCATCTAGTTTGGGCGTTTCTTAGTGCTGTAAAATACAGGTGTGCTATAAACTAAAGCTAATAGGAAAAGCAATCTGTTTTGAAAATGACTGGAGGTTGAATACCAGGGGGGAAATAGCTGGTTAATGAAGTATCTACAGTCTGTATTCAAAGCACTGTGTAGGTTAACTTGTTCAGTAAGTGGCCAAGACAAAGTATTTTCTGTTCTCTGGTGACATGGTGATGAGCAGCTTGCTTTCTCCTAAGTACCCAAAGAAAATGGGAAAAAATGGAACCGGTGACATCAGCTGTTCAGAGAAGTGTTAAAGTGTTTGGGAAATCTTAATTTTGCTACCAAGGGCAACCCAGTTTTGTAAATCACTTCCAGGTGACAGTGAATTTTTCTTCCCCTGCTTGTTTCCTCCACCCAGCATGCATCTTCAATCAATCTTGGGGGATTTATGAAGGCATCACGATGTGATTTCATTAGAAGCACCTCTCATATGTTCCACTGTGGTGACACTGCTACTTCCCAAAGTTTCTGGTTCACTTTGGGGGACACAAATAGAAAGTCTCTTAGGATGTGGCAGAAGCCACACTCAAAGCTGCCAGGCAGATGTAGACATAATAGGGCCAGAGTCTTCTGGCAGCAGGAGAGAGACATGGCAGATTTACCAGGTTTTTGTGTGCCCCAGCCTTGCTGGAAGAGATGCTCTTGTCCAGCCACTTGTCAACTCTATCAAGTGTCTTTTCCTGTGGACATACTGTCACTGCTAAGCAAGGCCCCCAGTTAATGCACACTTTATCAAGCTCTGAGGAAGCATGCTATTTCTTCATTTTTAGAGTTACAGAAATCATTTGTTGTTTTCTGGAGTTACTATAATTTCAAAATTGAAAGGGTCAGCTAATAGTGTAACATTTTTCTGCTCCAATATCAGAATAGGGCATCAGCCCTTAGTCAGGATCCTACTGTACTAAATTATGTAACACCAAAGGATCTTATTCACAGCTAAAGGCATTGGGCCAGCATGTATAATATAATACTGAAATATTCTTTTTGAAATGTTCATGATACAACTTCCTTTTGTCAATAGAAAAATAATTGGTGGGTAGGAGGCTCAGCAACAGAAAGAAGCTGCAACATCTGATGTTTCCAAAAGGTTAAATAAGCCACAGCAAATAAAATGAGGGTTCTCTCTTGTCAGAATCAGGTTTTATAGTACAAAATAATACATTAAAGGTGGGTCAATATGGACCTTAAACAATATACCATTCCATTTAGAACCTAAAACAACTTTTAAATAATCTAAATGGTCAGATTAAATGAATATGAATTATAACTAAGAATCTGGAAAGAAAAAAATATACCTCTGTCATACAAAAGTAAAAAACTTTATCATACTTAGAGACTACACAATGAGGAACCTTACTTTGAGTGTAGCAGAAGAGCAGAACAGTCTGCCCAGAGAGATGGTGGAGTCTGGAGACACTCAACACCTACCTGGACACCATCCTGTACAACCTGCTCTAGGTAAACCTGATCTGGCAGGAGGTTGGACCAGATGATCTCCAGAGGTCCCTTCCAACTCCTGATGTCCTGTGGTTACTGTCTATCTAAAAGCACCATCAGCTTGATGCCTGGCTAAAATCCTGCAGAACCTTTTGCCATGAATTCAGGAGAGGGATGATTGTACATGGTTGTTATTAAATGTCCTAGTGTGCATCTGTTAATGACATGCCAGTCCCTTTTTAAGTATTTTTTTTTTACCTTTTCTCCTCAGGTTTTCTAGTTTCAGGGCCTCCCCTCACACCTCTTACCAAATTCCCTTTGGCTTCTGTGGGACCAAATGTGAAACACAGGAAAAGATGTCTGGAGGATTTGAAGTACTTCAAGTCCTTCCTTGAGGCAATGAGAGCATTCTCTTACAAATGACAAGGCAGTTTCCTCAGAGATTTCATGGCATTTACTAAAAACCACCTTTTTAGACTCTCTGATGCCTGTTTAACCCTGGGAGCTGAAATTGTCACCTTGCCTTATGAGGGAACCAACACTTGGTTACTGGTGTGAATCCCTTGTGCTTTGAAGTCTTCCTTATAAGCATAAACAAATCCCTATTAAAAATAAAAAAAAATAATAATATCCTTTTTTCAATTAAAAGAAAAATCCTGTTGGGTTTTTGGTTTTTTTTCACAGTAGAGTAACTGTACAACTCCAGTGGGAGTTATGTTTTAGAGAATTTGACAGCTTGCCTCACTCACTTGAACCCAGTTGTGCTGATGTCTTCCATGGCACTGGTGGTGACTGACACAGCTGAGAGATCAGAATTCGTCCCTTTGTCAAAACTGATTTGGGGCCCAACAGTGAAATGGCATGGCCATAGGATGGCCTTCAAATCTGCCAGAATAAGAATTCCATTCAGAAACATCCAGGTGTAAACAGTGGTTTTAGAAAAAAAAACCCTAAACCACAAATGACTCTAGGATGTGGTGTCCCATTGCAAAGACTGATCTGCTGAAGTTCAGCTCAGAGAGCCAGAGACCTTCCACAAGGCCTTTTTCTTTCTTCTCCTTCCTTATTTGTTTGTGAAGGATTACCAATAGTGGAAATCAAGTAAAACAAAATATTAAAACCAACAGCTTTTATGAGTATCTATAAAGTCTCACAAGCTCTTTGACACAATTAGGGGTGTTGTTTGCAATAGCTTCACTTTGCCTTAAATATTTAGGTTGGTTAGGACAAACAGTGGGTGACTGCTGCAGAACAGAGATGTCAAGGACTGGAGAGTGTTTCTCATGGTCTTTTAAAAGAATTTTCTCATGATCTTTTGAAAGAACATCTGGGCTTGCTTATGCAGGGATGTTCAGGAAAGACACAATTAGCTATGGGAAGTTAGTGAGCAGAAGTTAAAGCATATTCAAAATCCAAACAGCATCATCTGCAAGGGCATTTAAGATGTTGCAGCTCATGACCACTAATCCTCCACCAGTCACTGAGCCCCTCACAGCCATCCTAAATATTTCCACATGGTAGCAGCATTCAGAAGAATCCTCAATTCCCCTGCTGGATTTTACTGATTTCCATAAAACAAGAGCTAAAAGTCTCATCAATGGTACTACTGAAACCACAGAATTTCACTTACTCTTCCCTCCTTTGTAAATGAAAGATGACTCACAGAAAGATGACTTTACTATCAGAAAACGAGTAACAAGACATTGCTTATTGTTGTACTAATATAGCTAGTTGTGACCCATGTGAAAACCATTTTCTCCAAAGAAACTAAACATCCCAAACAGGAGGCAGAAAAGTGTTTACTTAGATATAACAACTGTTTAACAAAAGAAAAATACATATCCAAACCCACTCAGACACCCAGCTGGTTGGCCTGAGTTTTTGACTGCTTTTTCTCAGCACAGCAATCCCAACAAGCTGGGCACGACAGGCTCCACTGAAATGTAACATACATAGAAATGCTTAATTCTGGAAAATGTCTCATGTTTTCAGGGGTAGAAAGACAATCAGAAGGCAATATCATGAAGCCATACAGGAATGGAAAATTTGGCATCTGATTACCTAAAAATGGATTGTAGCTTCGCAGAACTGATCACTCTTTGTAGTTATTAATAGCTGAGTTTGTCAGTTTGCATTTTTACTGGTTTCAGCTGAAAAAAAGTTCACATATTTGACTAATTAAATATCAGTAAGATAAAACTGCTGGTTCACAAAGTAAACACAACATATTTGGTGAATTAACTCAAAAGGGCAAGGCATAAAGAACAGAAAATATTTCATTTATTTGGGAAGCTGAAGAAATGTTGAGTCATTATGCTGAGTATTATTTGTCATATCCTTATTATGATTATGTCAGTAAACTACTCTTAACTTACACTAACCAGAGATCTAATCATCGTATCAGAAGGAAAGAAACATTTATGTAGTTCTAGAATTTTCAGCTGATGTTTTAGAGTAAGCTGCTCACATATGTTCTTGATTCCCAACTCAAACCTCTTCCCACTTTTTGTCTTACACTGTTAATTGCCCATCCTTTTTCTTTTTAGCCTTTTATTATGTTTACATGGAAAATCTGAAGATTTTCAGTCTTGGATGATGGGTGAAAAATCAAACACCCTTTTCTTTGTGAGACTCTGAGGCAGAATCCTGCAAAACCATAAATAGAAATCCAAATGGCTAAACATATCTAGCAACAAAAGAGCAATTCCCCAGGCTCTTGGAGCTGACACAATTCCTCTGCCATCAGAAACTGGAGGACAATCACATCCCCAAAACCCAACTAAGCCCACAACAAGTGCTTCTATTAAGAGACTTGACAGGGGATATGAACAGAGGTGTCTGTTCTTTCTGTGTCATCCTGTGGCTCTGACACATTGTTTTCTGTTTACTTGGGGTTTTTTCATATGCCAGTACTAGCAATGAATAGAAACTGCTCTGAAGCAAGACATAACCAGAACGAAGGAATCAATCAATGACTATTCTTTTTTTTATCATCTCTTTACATTAAGAATCAGTCACAGTCCTAAAGGTGGCAATGGTGTAGACATCTCCCAGAGTGGTGCCTGGGGCACTACTCAGTCCCAGCAATGACACATTTTATGATTTCTTTGAGGCACAAGAGGTGGGAACACTATAACCATGTTCATTGAATTTAAAAGTACAGTCTCTCCTCAGTCTAATCTTTTGACTACACTAAAAAAAATCAACTACCCGAAACAAATGGAACTTGATAAGGAGCAGTACTGCCAGAATCTGTCTTCTAGGCAGCTCTCAGTAAGACAAGAGGCCATGGGCTTCAGCTCTGCCAGGGGAGGGTTAGGTTGGAGATTAGGAAGAAATCCTTTAGAGAGGGTGATCAGGCATTGGAATGGGCTGCCCAGGGAAGTAGTGGATTCTCTGTGTCTGGAGATATTTCCAAAGAGCCTGGATGTGGCACTCAGTGCCATGGGCTGGGAACTGCAGCAGGAGTGGATCAAGGGTTGGACTTGATGAGCTCTGAGGTCCCTTCCAACCCAGCCAATTCTGTGATTCTGAGAAGTAGAGTTGAGATTAAACTAAAGAGAGTATCAAGGTTCTTGCACAGACCATGTTGTACAACTTGCTAATACTTGTTGATTCAGAGGAACAGATTCTCTGTGCCTCTTTTGTCAATGACTTAGAGGGTCAGCAAGATCTTTTTATTATTAATGTAGGATTCCATCACTGATATTTTGTGCTGAACAGATGCTTGGAATTGTTGAGTAAGTTGTGGTTTGGCTTCTTAATCAACTGTAGTGTAACGAGGCAACCAGGTGCCACTAATTGCCAGGGAGTGAGCATGAGCTTGTGTCAAGCCCACCTGTGCCCAATTAGGGTGGGACCCACTGCACATGAGCAGGACCAGGGGGGCAATAAAAGGTGAGGCTCAAACTCACAGGCTCAGCTCACTCCTGAGCAAGCCAGCAGAGAGGTCAGTCGCTCTCAGAGCAACAGCACTGATCCAGGCTAGTCAACCCTGTGGCTATAGGCTCGGAGCACTGTTCCTGAGTCTCTGCTGGAACACCTGGTTGGACCTTGAAGCGCCGTACCCTAAAAGAGGTTTGTCTTGCTACAATCAACTCTGTGCTGGAAGTACCAAGTATGTCTTTCCTCCTCTTCCTATGTCCTTGGGAAAGCAAAGGGTCAGCTGCCTAGCTGAGTTTTGCTGATAATACTCAGGTTATTTTTCTGTATAGGAATTGTCTTTAAGATCAAGCAAACTGTAGTTTTGGTCAAGAAAGAAGGCAGCTACACATCAGTTGAAGTATTGGGGAAAGAGCAACTTTCCCTTCAGGTTTTTTAACACATCTAACTGTAAGTCACCTGTTCTGGTAAAAGTTGTTCATAAGGAATGACTACAGATTGTAAATATTTTAGACTTTCTTTGTATAGATCTGAAATAATGTTCTGCAGCACTGAAATAAGACCCAAGTTCATGTCTTCAATGCTCAGGATTTTGCTGCTAAAATATGCCAACAATTCCTGTGGGCTTCCTGCAGAGCTGCAAACATGATGGGCTCAATGGATATAAGACATAATACTGCAGTCCCAGGGGATTTATAGATTTAACTGTCCCTTTCTAAATAACAAATATAAATGTCCCTCATCCTCAGGAGATTACAAGATAAACAGAATGAAAGCAGTCTTCCTCATGGGAGTGAGGATGAGAACTTAGGCTACAAAAAAACCTCAAGCTGAGGGAAAGAAACCAAACCAGGAGACTTGCATGTTATCTTTTTCTGTTTACTTTCAGTGTCTGTCAGACAGGTAATTTCAGCAGTCAAAAATAAAGATGAGGAGAAGCATCAGTAAGACTTGGTAAAAGAATTTAATGTTGCTCAATATAGTGCAGAATGTTTGAGACAGATGCAGCTGTTGTAATAGTCCTGAGCATGTGTCCAAATGGGTGCTGAGCTGTAGAGACAGAGCCAAACCCAAACAAAACCTCACAGTACCCTTGCAATCAATTTTTTTTTAATAGAAGAGCTCCCAAAATAACAGATGAACCAAAACAAGAAAGACTTCTAAAAGAAATATGAAATGAGATGGCTAATGTGAAATAAGAACAACTTGAAATTGTAAACTGTTAGAGTAAAGTCAGTATTTCAGAACTGCAGGAATGAGAAAGTGTCACATTCCACACGCATAAGGAGCTGAACTCTGGAGCTGGAACACACAGGGAAGATGGATTTAGAAAAAAAAGCAAATGTTGGCAATGTTTCTTTAATCAGAGAGAAAGGTGGCTACAAACTGGCTGACTTAGGGAGTGAAGACTGTGATAAATACATGAAAACTGGATATGTACAGTATACAGAAAAAGAGAAAGGGAGAAGACTCCTCATTTCCATCAAATTTATGAGCATGGAAACAGAAGTGTAGTGGGAGGGGATGCTGGTTGAGGAGTTATGGTTTTTTGATTATTTATTTATTACAACTTTAGTTTTTAAAAGCTGGGCATGGACTGACTGAAATATTGGAAGCTCATTTTAAAAGGAATTAATTAGCTAGGAGCAGAAGTGCTGCTTAGAAATGTCAGAATGTATATTCTGATCTATATCAGAAGCACTAGTACTGAAATGTGTTGCTGAAATTATTGAAGATTTTAAGGAAGGGGAGAAAGGCAAGGTGGCTTCCAAATTCAGTGTCAAGCTCTCACTAGAAGCATTAGGGCCAGATCAGACTTTGGGTGTAGAAAAGAAAAAGGAAGAGCAGGCATATTGCAAATCTGCTAATAAAAGGAGTAGCTGGATACAGTACAGATGTGTCAAGTGTTTAAAACATTAAATTGGTATCAGCAGTTTCTGCCATCTGTCCCTGAAGGCAGCAATTTCTGTTTCCTCTGCTCAGAACATGCTCAAACCACACAGGTTTTTGTCTAGGCACAATTGCCTTTAACATCTTCTTGTGAAGGCCTCTTAAATATAGATTTTAAAATATTAATAATAATCAAGTGCTGTTGATGTTTTCCTGTGAAGCTGCTACAGAATTGTTCAAGTTAACATTTGTGCTATGAAATTAAAAATCAATACAGACTTATTGTACTTGTTCCCATGCAAAACATGCACAATCCAAATAGCAAACTGCTATTATAATTATCAGTTGGATATTTTGAAACCACATTAGTCTTTCATAGTCAGGAAAATATTTTAGTGACTAACTGTGGTTGGTTTTGCTAGGGAACATCTCATTCATTCTGTCAGATAGTCCTTCTCAGGCAGTGGAAAGGACTGCAAGCCCTTTCAGATCCCATATGGGTATATGGCCAGCTCCTGTGTTTTCCAGTCCCTCTTGGGAGAGTTCAGCTTCTTGCTTCAGATTTTCCCATTTTATGTAATGGGTTGTCTGCAACTTGGTAACTACATTATATCTTTATTATTATTTTTTAAATAGCACAGTTTTTGAACAGTTCTTGTAAGCACCTTCTAATTATGCAGTTACTGTAGGGGCTCTGTCCTCCAAGAAAAGATACAGCAGAGAAACCAGAGAAGGCAAAATAGATTGAAATGTTTGGGGAGGTTTGAGTTGTTTTGCTGCCTCAAATTTATCATCATGGACATTGCAATATTTTGTCTAACACTGAAACTGTTCATTTACATTTAAATTCTTGGTTACATCAGTCCATGCTGTGAGACACCTAAGATGGTGTCTTAGGGCTTGTCTTGTGTCTGCCATAAGACATTAACCTTGCCTGGGTTTAAGCACCATTGAAATATGCTGAAAGCAGGAGAATTTAGATTATTTCTCCAATATTCTCATATAATAGAGAGGTTTTGTTTGAAGACTAAAGCAGACTCCCAATATTTGTGACATTTTGTGCTGCAGGCACCAAGTAATGGTGGTCATGCAGCCACCATGCCCAGAGTGAGAGAGTGGAACACCTTGCAGGAGATGCTCAGGGTGGGACTGAGCACATTGACTGACTTTTATCTGCAAAACAGCCTGTCCAAGGAGGACACTCACCAACTGATTAGCTGGTTCAGTTTTTAAAACCCATTCTGAATCTTGGAAAACTCCTCTGTGAGCCTCTTGTTTCAAAACGTGTCAAATCAGGCAGCTGCTTGCCTGAGGCCTTAGGATGAAGCACAGCCTCTGTAGTAGAGCAGTTCTGAAGACAGTTGTTCTGAGGAGAAAATGGTGCAAAGGATCTGTTGGCAGGATGCTCACAGCTAGTAAAACATAGTGTCTTGCCTTTCATGTGAGAGAGTACATGGAGTACAGTAATTCCACCCTGACAGTGATCTTGCAGGATTACACTGGTGCCTCCTGATTCCACTCTACTATAGTTCTTCCTCCTGGGAGCTGTGCAGTGATGAATCATTACTAGGAATGAAAGCAGCTGGAGTTTGTGGTTCAGATTCCAGAGGTTCTCATCAGGAATATACAGAGGGAGGCACCTAAATGATTATTATTTATTGGGACTTAAATTATTTAGTGCAGTTTTATGGATAAGGTTATGGTAGGATTTAAGAGAATCATAGCTTCCCTTATGCTGGTTGGTCAGGCAGATGAAGCAGTGGTTTTTCAATGGGTCAGTAAGGGAACAGAGAATCACTGAAATCCTTTAGTGTAGGTTTTGCTCAAAGCCCAAAGAAATTTCTCCTTCTGTGTCTAAAATATTTTTCTTGTATGTACCCATAAAATATTTTACTACTGCATCTGTCATGGGCAGACAAAGTGAGCTTCAGTTTTGTTGTTTACCTGCCTTCAAAATCAGTAGCATAGCTATATGTCTCACCTGCAGAACCCTTTCAAAATTTGACACTTATTTTCCAAAATGAAAAAACTGTTTCACAGTGCACTTCATATCAAAGAATCCTGACAAATATTCTTTACAAAGCTGCCAATTTTTTTTAAAAATAAACAAGTTAAGATGTAAGTCTGGGTCATTGAAAATTACGCTTTCAATTTAATAGTTTGTAAATAGGACAAATTTAACCACAATCTTCCTACTGAATAGTACACATAAGAAAGCTCTACAAAACGAAAATATATAAATAAAAATTTAAAATTAAATTTGGAGACAGAAAAGTCAGAAGTAGGAAAGGGGGGTTATGGATATTGGAAACTGGGGGAAAACAATGCACCCATCTCTGTGCATTGTCCACTTGGCCATCATGCTGTCTAAATATATACAAATTATATATATATATATATAAATACTACATAAATACTGGCTATCTATGCTTTTTCACTACATAGGCAGCTGAACCTTTCTCTCCTAACAATGCCTCAGATGAATTCTGAGGACCTATAAACACAACTCCAGCAGGTCCATGCCTGCACAACACCTGTGCCCCAACACAGAAAGACCTCCAGGAGATGCAATGTACAGTGACACAACATCATGGCCTTGCCTGACAAACTTTGTATAGTTTCTAAACAAATTCTGTAAAAGCCAAATGTGAATTTTTATCTAAGCAAGGGAAGTTGTCTGGAACCAATGTTTCATAGGCATCAGCCCACTGGAGGGCTATTTTCCTTCTCTGCAATTGTAGTAAAAGATGAAACATTCTCAAGGCAGCTGCGGTGCACTGTCCCAGAGTCTTTGGATTAAAAACTGTGTGCTGTGACCTGGGCAGAGTCATCATGCAGCTGATAAAGAACAACAAGTCATTCCTACAAACAGCTGCTGTGATGAGCAAGAGGGTCTAACCTCTGAGTGAGCACTCTTAGGTCCTATGAATTTAAAGAGACCTCATCATCATGAAAACTGCGGGAAGTTTTCAGGGAAGTAGTGGATTCTCCGTGTCTGGAGATCTTTCCAAAGAGCCTGGATGTGGCACTGAGTGCCATGGGCTGGGAACTGCAGCGGGAGTGGATCAAGGGTTGGACTGGATGATCTCTGAGGTCCCTTCCAACCCAGCCAGTTCTATCATTCTATGGTTCTTCAAAAATAATGTTTGCTGCACAAACTGCTTTGCAGTTCCCAGAGAGGTGATCTACAGCAAAGCACCTCTCTACAAAACTGTCCTGCAAGAGCTGCTCCCAGCAGAGGCAGCAGCTCAGTCCCAGTGAGCTGCTTCACTGCTTTTGTGCAGAGAGAGGAGGTGCACTGTGTGCAGAAATGCAAATTTCAGTGGAGAGCCAGATCCCTGTGGCAGTGGTAGCATAACTTCTGCAGAGATGAACAGGCAGCTCTGCACTTCTTCCCAAATAATACAATGCTCTTGTAGGGCGAGCAGAATGAGGCCCTGGCAGTGGCACAAAGTCATGGGAATCAGGCATGGGCAGTGCTGGGCAGAGGTCTTTCCAAACAGAGGAGCTGGGGCTGATCCTTTGTCAACTCTGGATGCAGGCAGCTCCTTTAATCTGCCCAGGCACATGCCTGCTGTTAGATTATTGCCATCTGTCAGTTGGCAACTCCCTTTAGAAGCATAAAAAGGCCAATTACAGGGGCATATGGCTTAAGAGAATTCTACAATACTTTGCAAATTGGTTTGCTCTTGTAACACCTCGGTCTGGCATGTATCACATGTATCACAAGGTAACTGGCAGGGTAAGAACAGGGGAAATTCCAGAAAGAGCTTTCCTAGGGTTTGTTTGCTTAGTGAGTTGTTTTTCTAACTTATATAATGGTTTGGGAGCTTTCCATCCTTCTTCCTAACTATCCCTAAAAATATTCTATATGTTTGCAACACTGAGGTGAACTACCTAGGGAGAAACCACTGTGGGAGACTGTTCCCTGGGTTATGGGAAGACAGAGGACCCAAGTTAAGGTAGGTGCATGGCATCCTAAGGAATGAGAAGCTCATGGGTAGCATTTTATCCAAGGCCAGCCAGTCTAATTCTGCATAGGTTACAATCTACATTGTCTGCATAGGCTTGCACCACATCCATGGCCTTGCACGTGCCAACAGATGGATGCTACTATGGACAGTGAAGATCCTAAAAAAATTTTAATCCAACATTCTGCTCAAGTCAGGGTCAGCTATGAGGTCAGACCTCATAGATCACTCAGGGCTTTATCCAGCCAAGTTTTGAAAACTTCCAGTGATGGAGACTGTAAAAGCAGCCTGGGCACCCTGTTCCAGTGCTTCATTCCTCATGATGAAAGAGCTTTTCTTTTACCCACTCTTACCTTCTCTTTTTCTCAACTTATAATCTTTATATCCCCCACCCTCCCACTCAACACCACTGTAAAGAGCCTGGCTCCAGCTTTTTCGTGCATTACCTGAAGCTGATGCTTCTCCAGGCTAAAAAATGTATAATATTCATAATGTAACAACTTTTAACAGAGTCTTCTTACCAAATCTGCCAGTTACTAAAGCTGCTCTATAAACAGTTAGAAGGATGTTAAGTTTTAAACTTTCTGACTCAAACATATCAGCTAAGTTCCAGTTCTCTTCAAAAGAGCTCTAGGAAGGCTGCAAATCATACAGGGTTTTTTTGTTTGGTTGGTTGGTTGGTTTTTTGTGGTGTTTTGCCTGTGTGTGAACACAGCTCCATGGGAAAACCAAGACAAGTTTAAAATATGAGATTAGACTGGAATGGAAATCTCAGTGGAAGCTGTGATTCCATACGGAGGGATCAGGGTAGAAACAGAGCCCAAGTACTGTGAGACTTCAGCATACATGGAGCCTCTTTTCTTTGCTATTAATACCAGGAAGTTCTCACTGTCCCTGACATCTTTTCTGATTGATTCAGTTGTGTTATACATGTCTGGGAAACATCCCCTAATCTTGTCTAAAACAGAAGAAATCTCTCTGATTTTTCTCAATAAACTATTCACATATTCATATTTGCATATTCATTCCCACAAGGACCAATAATTGCCAACTGACCAGAGTCCAAAATACTTTTAATATCACAAACATTTATAAGGCCAAAATAGAGTAAAAAGAAAGTAAGGTTCATATTTGCACAATCTGACCTTCAAGAGGTAAGTAGGCAGCATCTCCTGGAAATAAGGTCTTTAATTCATGGCAGCTTTGGCACTTAAATTATCAGTTAGTTTGAAATATCTTGGTCATGTAGCATTGACTTCTGTGCTTTCTCCCAAACTGGACAAGAAAAATCTTGTACTATATTCAATATGCTTTTTATGAATCACTTTAAAAACAGACAAAACACACCTTTTGGATCAGTACTTCAGCTGTGCAGATTTGCTTACCATGATGCTGAAGTAGTTTGTTGCTACATCAAAATATGAAAGCATTTACCCCATACCCATCCATAACTATCTGTGTGATGTGAATGGAGCCTCAGGGGTACATCCTACCCACACTTCCCAAGGGAATAGTACTTCCTCTCTGCACATGAATAACCCCATTTTCAGGACAAACCTGTCTGGGGCTACATGCTGGCATACAGGAGCAATGGGTTGATTTCCTAAGATATCATAAACTCTTTGTTGCTTCAAACTTCTGCCCCTTTGCAATGTTCTGTACAATGGTACTTGATGTACATGACTATTCTTTATAGTTTTGAGTAAATGTTTGCTACATAAATTAAACTAATTGAGGATGTCAGTCTGTTGCTTTCTAACCTGTTATTTATGTGATACAGTACAATTTGTCTTAGTATTTTTAATCATCTTCCATCTTTTTACTGTGCTAACAAAATATCTTATTAACTGGGAAGATGCCTGAGCATTTGTAGTGAATGAAGTCTGATGGTCCATCACATGGTGAGACATTTTAACTTTTCCTGTGTGTGAGGATATGAAAGCTTTTCCATTAACACAGTATTTGGAATTTTTCACTGAGCAAATGTCTTCTAACTGTAACTCAGTCACTTATAAGTTAATTTTTCATTCCTTTTCCCTTCCTGTGCATTTCTATCCCAAACCTTTCTTTGTTTCTCATCAAGGTGATGACATTTCAAGTTTTATCCTTTCCTTTTTTTAAATGAATGTTCCCCTTCCCCCCCAAGAAATGCAATAAATAAAATCTCTAAGTAAGGTTCAGTCCATTTTCTTAAGTAACTTTTTTTGACCCATTTCTGTCCTTCCTGAATGATCTTGCTGGTGTTTGGAACCTGAGCAAATATTGTTTAGGAGAACTAACTGGAAGCTTTTTGAAATACTTGTTATTAAACCAGCAAAACTTCTTACATGAAATACACAAAGCTGCAGATGCAATTAAGCTCTTCACCCCCCTCACTCTCACCCCTCCACCTCTGTCCTGCTCAATGGAAACTCATTCTGGCAAAGACAGAAATTTGTGGCTAAACAGTGTTAGTGGATGAGTCACTTCAAGAGAACTGGCAAGAAAGGAAAAAATAACAACCCTCTGCTGCTTGATAAGAACCAAAATAGGTCCAGATGGTCTCTGTAAATCTTCCCATACTTGCCTGAAGAGCAGTGGACAGAAACATGCAGGGCTATGATTACATTTTTGGTAGTTCTTGTTTTCTTGCTGCAGTGGGAACTTGGAAGCATGTGGGGACCCTTTTCATCAGGCTCCTGCACAGGTTAAGATCAGTCATCTCCACGTTGCTTGTGGAAGTGCTGATAACAGCTTAATGAGGATTAGAACTTTAATAATTAAGAATAACAGTTTGATGACTAAAGATTACTATGGATCACTGAAAACAGAGGAGTGAGAGCAGTTCACTGCAGTGCCATGACTTTGCAGAGAACAGTACAACCCAGTTGCAGAGGGCCCTTGCTGAATCCTTGGCCATATTCCAGGACAGATGGAGTCTCTGGAGCAAAGATGATGAGGCAAATCCCAGTAAGGACATTCAGGCTTAGTTCTTCAAATGTTTGTGTTCCACAGGTTTTGGTGGCTTTTCAGAAGTGAACTAAGTTAAGCCATGTCCTGTAAAATGTCAACACTCGGCTCCCTGGCTTTTGGATATACAAGAGGTTTTAAAACAAACAAAAAAAAGCATTATTCTTCTCCTTTACCTCATTTTTAGCATATACATAACTGTTTTGTCTAAGATTCTTCCTTCTCCTTCCATGGCCTTCATGTCAGTGTGAGATAGAG
The DNA here is from genome assembly GCF_003957555.1 of Calypte anna. Classification (NCBI taxonomy): domain Eukaryota; kingdom Metazoa; phylum Chordata; class Aves; order Apodiformes; family Trochilidae; genus Calypte; species Calypte anna. The sequence goes on from NC_044253.1 coordinate 38,256,567, forward strand.
TTTGGTCTTGGATAATTTCATTGTAAGGGCCCAGGGCTGTACAAAGCTCCCAGAGTGGAACTGTGTGATGACACAGCTGGGACTTGGGACAAATGTGATGAAGCTGACACTACCAGTATGGTCTGTACTGTGTGTGTGAGACTGTTCAGAGCAGGATGTATGTTTCAGCATCAGCACTGTCAATGCATTCTGCTTTCCACTGCTTTTTTCCTGTTATATTGTCAGTAAAATATCCTTCAACTAACAAGCTTGGAGTGTTCAGAAAACCACGGAGTGCTATGTATATAAATCTAATTTCTATAGATCTGAGAGCTCTTGGCTGATGATTACAACTCTCTCAAACAAGATCCTTCAAGTTTAACTTGCAGCTCTGCAGAACCATTGGCTGCTGCTGTGACCAAGCATCACTCCCCACTTACTCATCAGTCCACTGAAATTCAGCATGAAGGCAACGTGGGCTGGAATCCTTTTTTTTTTTAGAAGCATAATTTTTTTTTTACAGAAGCCTTTCTGTAAACACAATCATAATCACCTTTGAAGTAGCTCAAGTCAACAGGTTGGGGCCTGAAGCTCTTGGCTGAAAGATTTCTTGGCCACTGGTATGAAAAAGTGATTAGGTAGGGGCCAGAATGAAGCAAAACTGCTGGCAGCTGCTTTTTGAATTGGATCACTGAGGCTTCAAGCTGGAAACTGATATTTTAAGACACTGCTTTAGCTGATCAGAAAAAAAAAAGAAAAAGAAGCCCTCTGAGTTAGGGTAGGTGTGGATGTGAGCACCAAGCAAACCACCCCAAACTTCTTTGAATTCATGTCATATTATGGTGAACTCTGGATTCTAAGCTTTGGCCACCCACGTCCTCTTCCCCATGCCCACCAGAGGTTCTGCTTTGTGAGGGGAGTGGGCAGAGCCGGCACCTGGATGCCACTGCCATCCTGTCCTGGCTCTGCTTCGTGTCAGGGATGGGAGAAGGGCAGTTCAGGTCTCTTCCTGCAAAAGTTCTTCAGTGGTCAGCACAACCTCTGCAGCCTTGTAAGGGCAGCACAGAAATGCTGTGCATCCCCCAAACACTTATTCTACTAATTTTAATTTTTTTTTATTTATTCAGTCAAGCCTTTTGATTTTAAGTGCAAAGCAGGTTCCACACAGACTGAAATAAGAGCATGTCTCCAGGCAGCCCTGAGAAAGTGAAGCTTCAGCAGTTTCATTCAACTCAAGGTGTGCACAACAAATGGGGTTTAAATTGGCCTTTAAACCTGACTTTTGTTACGGATATCTGTGGGTTTTTTTGGTGTTGGTTTAGTGGTTTTTTTTAACTTGGTACAGGAGAAAATCTTAGGATGCAAAAGGGACTTTTGCTTAGAATCATAGAATCATAGAACTGGCTGGGTTGGAAGGGACCTCAGAGATCATCAAGTCCAACCCTTGATCCACTCCCGCTGCAGTTCCCAGCCCATGGCACTCAGTGCCACATCCAGGCTCTTTGGAAAGATCTCCAGACACGGAGAATCCACTACTTCCCTGGGCAGCCCATTCCAATGCCTGATCACCCTCTCCAGAAAGAAATTCTTTCTCATCTCCAACCTAAACCTCCCCTGGCACAACTTGAGACCCTGCCCTCTTGTCTTGCTGAGAGTTGCCTGGGAAAAGAGCCCAACCCCCCCCTGGCTCCAACCTCCTTTCAGGGAGTTGGAGAGAGTGATGAGGTCTCCCCTGAGCCTCCTCTTCTCCAGCCTCAACACCCCCAGCTCCCTCAGCCCTTCCTCACAGGAATTCTGCTGGATCCCTTCACAGCCTCCTTGCTCTTCTCTGGACCTGCTCCAGCACCTCAATCTCCTTCCTGAGGGGCTGAGGGGCCCAGAACTGGACACAGGACTCAAGCTGTGGCCTCCCCAGGGCTGAGCACAGGGCCAGAATCCCTTCCCTGGACCTGCTGGCCACGCTGTTCCTGAGCCAGCCCAGGATGCCATTGGCCTTCTTGGCCACCTGGGCACACTGCTGGCTCCTCTTCAGCTTCCTGTCAATCCAGACTCCCAGCTCCCTTTCTGCCACTCTGTGCCCAGCCTGGAGCTCCCCATGGGGTTGTTGTGTTGAACCTCATCCCGTTGGGATCATCCCAACTCTCCAGTCTGTCCAGGTCCCTCTGCAGAGCCCTCCTGCCTTCCAGCTGATCCACACTCCCCCCAGCTTGGTGTCATCTGTGAATTTGCTGATGATGGACTCAATCCCCTCATCTAAATCATCAGTGAAGATATTGAACAGCACTGGGCCCAACACTGATCCCTGGGGGACACCACGGCCGCCATTTTGGACACCACGGCCGCCATTTTGGACACCATGGCCGCCATTTTGGACACCACGGCCGCCATTTTGGACACCACAGCCGCCATTTTGGACACCACAGCCGCCATTTTGATGCAGCCCCGTTCAGCACCACTCTCTGGGCCCGGCCCTCCAGCCAGTTCCTAACCCAGCACAGGGTGCTCCTGTCCAAGCTGTGGGCTGACAGCTTTTTCAGGAGGATGCTGTGGGAGACGGTGTCAAAGGCTTTGCTGAAGTCCAGGTAGACCACATCCACAGCCTTCCCCTCATCCACCAGTCGGGTCACCTGATGATAAAAGGAGCTCAGGTTGGTCAGACAGGACCTGCCCTTCCTCATCCCGTGCTGGCTGGGTCTGATCCCTTGCCCATCCTGCAGGTGCTGTGTGATTGCACTGAGGATGATCTGTTCCATGACCCTGCCAGGCACTGAGGTCAGGCTGACGGGCCTGGAGTTTCCTGGGTCCTCTTTCCATCCCTTTTTGTGGATTGGCGTGACATTCGCCAACTTCCAGTCGTCTGGGATGTCCCCAGTGAGCCAGGAAAAAACAAAAGAGGCTTAAAAAAGAGATTGTTATAGGAGACAATCTGGAGGGAAAAAAGCAAATTATTTTATATGCTTATGGTGTTTATAAACTGGAGATATTTGACAAAGCTGTTATTTATGTGCAAATGTTTTTTGCATTAGTAGAACATATAATTAAAAATTACCCTCTACTGTAACACAGCTGCATGAAGTTTCTTTAGTGTCAGCTTCATTTTCAGATTATTTGGTTTTGTGCATGTTTTGTAAAATTCTACTATGCTTTCTAGATTGCTTCCTTAACGTTATCACAGCCTTGCTGTGCTTCTTGGAATGCAGTGTGTCAATGGAGAGACAAGGAGAAATGATTTGGTCATTTAGGTTTCATAAGGTCAGCCAAAACCCACAGTGTGTAAGTTCTTGCCTTGTTCAAATGTTAAAATGGGTCCTGTGGAAGTGACACGAACATTCATAATCAATTATTTGATCTCTGGATCAAATAGAAAACTTACGAATGGTGAACTGATTTTTGTAGCCTTTTGCAGGAGTTTTGGGTTGTTTTGTGATGGTGTAATAGTCACCAGGAAGTGGTGGAAGGATAATAATTTGAGATACTTAAAGAATGAAAAAAAAAACACCTCACCAAAATTGGTTTAAAGTACTGCTGAGAATACTCCAACCCTGCGTTTGGCTATCTGCAGCATTCCATCAGTAAAATAGGTTCCTTGGTCAAGATAAAATGCTTTTTGTATCCACTGGCTTCCTGTAAGATATTCCAACAAGGAAGAAGCAGAAATGAATTCTTTACATAACCCAAATGCTGCTGAGAAAGAGCACAATGTCATTTTAAATTAGTGTGCGAATACCACAAGCAGCAAAATCTTCTCTTGCTCAATATTCCTCCTGAACATTTTTATTGCGACACATTATGAATGGTAGGAGCACAGTTTCTGGGAGAAGGGGCACATTTGTTTAAGAAATGGCAATTTCAAGCTTTGGGTAAGTCAAGATGACTTTTGAGAGAGGCAGACATGGAGTTCTGCTCATGCCATGGCTGGATGCTGATTTCCTTGGAGCTGACAGTCAGCATACAGCTGAACTCACCCAGCCCCTCCACAGCAAAAATGCAAGTTTTTTAGAGCTAGGTCAGTCTGACTGCTGGCTGCTGTGCTTCTGCTCTCATCCCTATTTCCAAGAAACCCCTCCTCTGAGATTTTTCACAAGCTATTTGGATCTTGTGCTAAGTAAAGAAAGTCTGCCACCTTGTCAGCAAGGATCTGGAGAGCTGAGAGGCAGCAGGACCATGCAGCCATGAGCAGGACAGCAGTCAGAAAACAGATGGGTACAGGTGCCTTTAGACTTTTGTTTTTATTTGTCTGTGCCATTCAGCAAAGCTCTCTGATCCTATCTCAGAATTCGTCAGATGTGACTAAAGTCAAGCAAAATTTTTATCTTCCAAAAAAAAAAGAACTTGAAAAGAACTTGAAAATGAGCTAATGCCATTGCCCTGTCTGTAAAATTCCAGGCATCACAACCTCTTTACAAGTGTGACTACAGGGAGGGGAGACAGAGAGGACAGTGGATGTAAAAATCAGTAAATAACCTCAGGATGGCAATCTGTAGAAACCTCTTCTGCAGGTTCATCAAAAGATAGCATGCAAGTGTGCAAGACTAGGTCAGGTCTGCAGAATTTATCACTATTTAAGTTTGTAAAAATGGCCAAAAAATTTAAAAGAGAACAAATTTTCTAGATGATCAATCTGACAGCTTCAACAGGAATGAAAGCTGGGATACATTGGTCTGAGGAGTCTAATGGGAGTGTAGGAGAAAACAATGATTTCAAAGCAAACATACACAGGTACTTTGAAAAAGATTAATGAAAAACACCTAGGGAAGGTACTGTGTAAAAATGAGTCAGAAATTCCATTTCTTTGGCACCTAAGAAGGGACTGAGATTGCAAATGTGATGGGACTGGCAGCTGTGAAAAGAACCAGAGCATAATCAGAAGCAGCTGAGGAGATTTCCTCTTGCACCTGGCAGTGGCTGGAAGCAGGTAGCAACTCATTTCATTCCCCTAAGAACAAAGCTTAGGTGCCAGTGGTGGTTACACTCATCTTTCCAGAACTATCTTAACTGAGCCTTGGATCAGCTCTGGATCACTGCTGCCTAATCCAAAAGCAGCTGAAGTGGTTTTGTGATGAGCTCATTTCAGATAAAGGACCATAAGGAATTGTGAATGTTTCCATAGGACTGGTCTTACACACACGTAGTCAGTAGCATGGTTCATGTTACCATTGTACATAAGGGCTATACAAGAAGGAACCAAAGAAAATAAGATGTTTAAATCCTCTGCCTCCATCTGACTGGAGCTGTGGGGCATGTGCTTGGAATTTCAACCTTTCTGATATCCATGGGTTTTGTTTGCAGGTGTTTGGGTATGCAGCACTTTCCTCCTTCTTGGAGTTGCACATTTCTACTAAAAAAAATAATTACTAGTAAAAGAAAATTATAGTAATACTGTCAGAGGATTAATTTTTCATCAGGAAACTACAATAAAAGAATACAGAGTCTAAAAGGTCTATTATTGGATAGAAAGAGTGGCCAGAACAGCTGTGTGCATGGAAACAAAGAAAATTAAGTACTTCAGAGGAACTGATATTGGTCTCTTCAATCATAGCAGTTTACTAGAATGCAGCCAGTGATGTTATAAATTAAGTGAAGGAAAAGAAAAAAAAGTTTTAAAGAAAAAGTCTGAAAAGAAAAAAGTCTGCTGGGCAGCATGAAACATTTGAAAGTCTCTAAGTACAGGAAACAACCACCACTCTATCTAAATAGATATCCAGAGTATGAAGCATTCAATATATGGTTGTTTATTTTTTTTTTTTCCTACCTGGCATAATTTCCATTGCTCTGAGTAATCATGTGTAAGATTGTCCAGGCTTCATTATTATTATTATTATTATTATTATTATTATTATTATCATTATTACTACATTTACTTTATTTCTCTGTTATAGAAAACAATCAGTGTTTATTTTTAAACTGCTATGTAAATAGTTAAGTTCTACAATAGAGCGAAACAAGGCTAAATAGGAATTCTTTATTAATGCAGTCATGCATTCTAATTCTTTTTTTGCTCTAGGGGCTGTTCCACAACCAGTTTTAAGTTGGGAATATGAGTATTCCCATTAATTCATGTTCATATCCATCAGGAAAATCTGTTTCAGGTGAAAGGCTCCTCCACAAAAAAACTGATGCTGTGAGCAATAGTTTTACTTTACAAATGTAAAATTAGAAATACTGGGAATTAATTTGCAGGTATAGTTATATAAAGTAGTTATATTTAAATCCTATTGGTTCTGGATGTCCTAACATGGTCCTTAGATCTGAAATGTGCCTATGGTTTCTGAAAGCCAATCAAGGAGAAGGGGAAATGGAAGGGAATAAAACTATCAATGTAGCCTTGTCTTTTCTAATAAGGAAATGCTCCTGTACCAGGCATGCAAACTCTTCTGCAATATAGACATTTATCTTTTCCTGGGGATGCTGGTTTTCTTCCTTTGAAATCAAATGTAATGCTCCCATGGGACCATAGTAGCTAAACAGAAATATAATCTCAATGTTTCACCAAGAGGTAATCCCAGGTAAAGGACATCAGCTACCTTCTTATAGAGGAAACCACCTCTATTAATTTGTTTTCTTCTGAAATCTAATTAATCTTCTCACAGACTAATTCCTCTAAGACAAATTTTTAAAGCATATTATATTTCCCTAAGGTCAATGGAATTAGCCCATCAGCCACTGAGGTGCCTGGTTCCCTCTTTGTGTGTTTCAGTTCAGCTTTGTGAGTTGTAGGATGGAACTATTGGATAAAATCAGGTTTCAAGAAATCTACCAGTGTCTCTATTTTCTATTCATTAAATTTAGTGAGTATTAAGGATGCTCAATGACAATAATCAAAAGCTTACGTTTTCTGTTTAATCATTAATATATTATTCTAGAACTGCTGAGAAAAGTAATTTCTGTTTCACACAGCAAACCCATCATTCAGAACTTGTCTTCTTTCCTTTTAGAGCTGAAAGGTCCCATGATCTCCTAGATTATTTAAGAACGTGCTACACATGATGTGAATATTATAAAGCAATCATAGTTAACCTCAAAATATAACAATAAACAGGTATTTTCTGGCTTCTAAGCAGAACAAGTGCATGAAAGAACAAAAAAGAAGCAATAATCACCAAAATATTGTTATTCTTTTTATTAGTTGAACCAAACCTACTTAGATGAGAAGTTTTTTGGTAGGCCTTTTAAGTGCTTTTCACATTTGTGTGGCACATATGATGAGATACTTCACTCTGAAGTATATGGAACCAAGGGCAGAAAGACAGGATGCAGCTGAAAGCTTTTGCATCATTTTTTAATGAGAAGAGCAGAAGAGCTTTCTCTGGAGAATGAGTCTTTTGAGAGGCTCAGAAGAGAGTGTGAGTGTTAAAGAGGAGGGAATGAGGGAAGATGCACCTCGGATCTAGTATCTGTAAGAATAACTAGGAGAGAAGGAATAATGGAGCCAGGTCATTATGGGATGTGCTGCTAAGCACAGCATGATAAAAGCACAGCCTGGAGTACCTGTCCCTGGGACTCTTGTTTGCTGGTGAGCTTCTACGTTTCTACATGTACTCCCAACTTCTCCAGACTCTTGCATTATAATTCCATTTTAGCCTAAGCGGAGTTTGGCAAAAGAGGAAGGGTTAGAATAATTAAAACCCAGGTTAGGAGAGCAGAAGAGGACATTTATAGCATTTTAGTATTCATGAGGGAAAAAAAAAAAAAAAAAGAAAAAAAAGAAAACTTTGGGGAAAAAATGAACAAAATAAATATCCAATCAAAGAAAAGCCAGAGTGTGAACAGGAATGTGACAATCTATAGAAAAAGAGCTTTAAAGAGAGAAACAATGATTTCACAAGAGGAAAACCAAGCATGTTGTATTTTACCCATCTGTTTATGTTGAAAGAAAAACTGAGAAGCATTCAGATTTCTATCACCAAGTCCTTCTGAGCTTCAAAACTACTGCCATTGCAGTGAGTCCCATCCATACCCATCTTTAACTACTTCTAATTACTCAGATTGCTTTCTGAATGAAGGGAATCACATCATAAATTCCATTATTATTTTTCCTTTAACATAATAATGGTTTGAATTAAACTAAAAGCTGTGCAGCTTTAGGAACATAGATCTGTCCATACATTTCTGTAGCTTTCAACAGTTTTGAACAGTAGGCTGCCTCTGGTTTTGATATGGATCAGACCCAAGATGGTTATGTGGAACTCAGAGTTGTTTGCCTTTGAGGTCTACAGTTCTCTGAGAGGATATTCTGCAGTGAAAATTAGGGTTTTTTGCTTCTAATAGTTTCTACTTCTCATTTCTTACTCTTTCACTTCTCACTGCCTGCCTTGGTCCACATATTCTTATGATATAATTGATGGTACAACCTATAGGTGAGGAATTTGCTTGAAGGATGGAAGCTGTGTAATTGTGGTTGCTTTGGATCTTTAACACCAAAAGTAAATCAGTTCAGTCAGTGTGTGGTTTTATTTCTTTTTCACCTTTTCCTTTGGTGGGTAAATGTCATCTAAAAGAGTACTGCAGCAGCATGTTTTTCTGTTATGGAACAAGAAGCCTGGGGAAAACAGAGTTTTTTCCTTATCACCGGGGGGAAATGACATCACAGAACCTAAAGTCTTCAGTTTAAGTGGTAGGCAGAGCCTTCCCTGGGATGCCCACTGAAGGCAGGAGGATTACAACTGGGCTGGAGAGAGAGGAGTCAAACCCAACGTGTTTGCTCTGCTTGTTGTAATAAAAGAGGAAAAGACTGGAAGGAGAAATTTTAGTGGGTTGCTTAATGTGACTTTATCTTAGAGAATTCTCTGATACAGTTACAAAGATAAAGATATTAATTTTTTAACTTTTTCTAGTGTTAAACTCTGTCTAAAAACACCATTAAATGATGATTACATATAAAATATTTAAGTAGGGTCCTAGTGAATTATTTTGCTTAATGTTGGTGATGCTTGAAAAGGAAGTTAGGAGCATCCCCATCCATGCTGTTCAGCTCTCAATGCTCACAGGAATGGCACTAAAAGCATTTTGACACAGACAGTTTCTAAGGTGCTGAGTTTAAATCTTTGATTAACTTCCTTAAATATGCTACTTCAAATTCCAGTAAAAATGCATACTGAAGAATCACCAACTTTTTACATATTTTAAACAGATATTTCCAGATGTAAGTTACAGATATCAAAATATTTATAGTGCAGCATATAAACAAGCAAGGCTTGGAAGGAATTATATACAATTATATATAAACAAACCTTTCGTAATGGCAAATAATGAGGAAAGATTAATTTAATGGTTTGTTATTCTGCAGCTACTCTGCAAGGATGCTTTATGTTTTTCTTGGAAGCAAGTGATACCAGCTACTGTGGGAGATGGGAGTCAGAATGGTCAGAGTCCTGATCCAATACAGCATCTTCATTTTAGGGCTGGAACCTGTTCTTCCCTGGTTTTTCATATCTTGAATATAGTATTTAGCTGTGGCCCGTTGGACAAATGTAGACTTTCTGAAAGAGTAAAACAGGAAGGATTAACATAAAAAAACAGATGGCTATCACTGAACCCAAATTATTTTGGTGAATGAAAATTGAGAAATCTTAAGCTTGTTTAAGATGTAGAGTGAAAAAACCTCCAAAGAACTTTCAGAACATGCAGATTTTTCAGTGGTAGAAGATCTGCAGTTTGTAACTAATTCCTGTTCTGATTAGTTGCAGGATGAAAAGTCATGACAACCTAAGTCTGGAACTTCTTTGGAACTTCAGGCAAAATGTCACGCTTGTCTGAGAGGAGGTAAAGAGTCCTGAGATACAGAGAAGGAAAAAATACTTCCTCCTACTGTCAGATTAAATCCTAAAAGGTAACAGCATGCTTAACTCTTGCTTGGCTATCCATAAAGTTGTGTTACAGGCTTACATTACAAAATATGTGCCAGGAAAGACCAAAGAGTAACACCACATGAAATCTTCCCTCTAAAAACTGCCATGAGTGTTTGCAGGTTCCATCTTATTCTGTAAATACATAGCTCTTTCATAGTCCTCCTAATGGTTTCAAAGAACAGCACATTTTGTGCAAAGCCTTGGTGTGATTTAAGCTGATCTTCTCAGTTCTGGCCCTTCTTCGTTAGATTCCCATTTTTTGAGAGCATAAAGCCAAGGTCCAAGTGGAGATGGAGTGGATGGTAAATTTGAGCTCCTGAAGGGCACTAATTACAGGGTTTTGTTGGGCAGGATTTGTTTTATATATTTCAGCTAACTATATATGAAAAAATTGTACCAATTACAGTCTGCAGTTTGGACAGACCCAGTGCTGAGCCTTAGTCCAATAAGCAATTCTTTTTGTCTTTAGAACTTTAATTTTCTTTTGCTTAGTTAAGACAAAATGTAGGGACTTGAGTCTGTTTTAGCTGCTTGTGGGTAAATGCTTCTGTTTATAATGCTCAGGCTGTTGAAACAGGCAAAACAATAGGATTGAAATAAAGTACAGTGTCTCTGAGAATGAAAATGGGTAGAAGTTCTCTCTAAAAAATTTTTATTCTTATTTTTTATAGCAGTCTTTCAGTACCTGAGGGGGCTACAGGAAAGATGGGGAGGTACTTTTTACAAGGGTACGGAGTGATAGAACAGAGGGGGTCAGTTTCAAACTGAATAAGAGGAGATTTAAATGAGATATTAGAAACAAATTTCTGTGAGGGTGGTGAGACCCTGGCTGTGGCTGACCCATCCCTGGCAGTGCTCAAGGCCAGGTTGGATGGGGCATGGAGCAAGCTGGGCTGGTGGGAGGTGTCCCTGCCCACACAGGGGCTGCTGGAAGTAGATGATCTTTAAGAGCCCTTCCAACCTAAACCTATCTACCATTCTAGTAATAAATTAATTAATTTGCCTCTTTTATTGTGGAGCTTGGAGGATTTCAGTCGTGGGTTTATTTTTTTTCATGTATTTATTAGTTGGGTTGCAGCTGGAAGTTCAGCACATTGTTCATTGATCTGTAGTGATGATTCCATATGGATGTACAGCCCAAGTGTTTCACCACATCTGAGTTACTGTTTCTCCTAAATCCTCTGTGGTGTTATCTGTAGTGTAACGAGGCAACCAGGTGCCACTAATTGCCAGGGAGTGAGCATGAGCTTGTGTCCATCCCACCTGTGCCCAATTAGGGTGGGACCCACTGCACATGAGCAGGACCAGGGGGGCAATAAAAGGTGAGGCTCAAACTCAGAGGCTCAGCTCACTCCTGAGCAAGCCAGCAGAGAGGTCAGTTGCTCTCAGAGCAACAGCACTGATCCAGGCTAGTCAACCCTGTGGCTATAGGCTTGGAGCACTGTTCCTGAGTCTCTGCTGGAACTCCTGGTTGGACCTTGAAGCGCCGTACCCTAAAAGAGGTTTGTCTTGCTACAGTTATCATTATTTTGTGTGCTTTCCACATCCTTGCTGATACCATCAGTCAGCCAAGTCCCTCCTGAGCATGATATTGAACCTTCACATTCATGGCAAGTGCTCTGCTAGAGGTGATCCACAGCATCGTTAGCCTCCAGGTGTACTGAATATTTGGATAAATCTTTTCCCTCACCTGGAACAGCTGAAGGAACATCTCTTTGCATTATACATATTAGTCACTTTTGTACACCGTTGAAAGTGGCAGGTTTTCACTTTTCAGACCCAGTTTGAAATCTGGCTCAAATCTTTTAGCCTGCAGCTTCTGTCCTCAGTGTAAGGAGATTCAAGATGGACCTCTCTGCCTCTTGGTTTGACTGAAGCAGCTTTGGTGCTCAGGTGGAACTGCTTGACCTCAGGGTTGCTCTTCCTAAGAGGTGTCTGTCACACCAGAGGTAGAGGCTGTTGTAGCTTGAGGAGCTGCTCTACTGTAGCTCCTTGAGCTCTGGGAGGTTTGGTGCTGTCCATAGAAGCAATGCCTTGGTGTGCCTTTGGGATCACCTGCACAGTTACACACATTTTAATGTGGGTGTTTGGTTTTTTAGTTTGCCTTCTCAGAACCATTTTTGAAGCATCATTTTCACACCTCTATTCTTTTTTTTAATGTCTTCCATTATATTAATGTTGATCCTCTGATACTTTGAAGTGGAAGCACAGAAACCTTATAAAATCACTGAAAGCTAAGATGGGTCTTTATGATTTAATGTTGCACAGGGATATGTTCAGCAGAAATCAAGTAGGGCAAATCCTCATGAATGAATTCAATCCAATTTTCCAACTTAAGATTTTGTTTTATTCCAAGGAGGCTTTAAGCAGAAATTGAACAAAACCAGAGTAATAATGGAGAATATAAACAGTGTTGAGTTTACTAGTCAGCCCCACTTTTGTTCAAATAATTGCCAAAATGTGTCTTGAACCTACTGGATAATATCAACATCTTATACTGTAGAAGTAACAGGTACTAAAAACATGAGCAAACCTGTCCCCAGTGTTCTGCTGAATGTAGGGAATTTTACCTAAGAGGCAAAGACTGAGTCAGTTTTTATACTACAAATGTAGCTGTTGTTTTTGTTTTATCCATCATTGTAAGTCTTTGGCAAAAGAAGCAAAAGCAAAATAATTCCCCACCCAGCATATTCCATGTTCTTGAGGAAAGGGTAAGGGAGTAGTCTTGCTTTTTGCATATAGGCTGTGTGGGGTAACACACTTAAATGTTTAATATTATAATCAATATACAGTAACACTTGATAGTGTTATAAATATACATTATTAGTGTCTTCAAATGAAGTGATTGGGTTAGGCATGCTGAGAAAGCCATCTCTGTAACCCTTTGGAGCCCTTAAAAAGCATGAGTAATCTTCCAGTCCTTTCCACAAAATGTATTAAGGACCTGGCCTTTCCTTCATCTAAATATGCAGCTTGACTCATTGAAAGAAAGTAATGTAAATGAAATCTGAGTTCCAGCTGTGTTGTGTTATAATGAATAATGTCTGCTTACTAAGACACTGAGTTAAGGACCTGGTTCTCTGTGGAAGGAAAATATTTGTGTGTTGCACTGGAAAAGCTGACAGGCATCCATCTGTGTGTGCTCTGCTTCCCATGCTGGACACTAGGAATAATGCAAATTGTTGATTTGGCTGGGAGGAGTAAAAATATGGTTCAAGAATCATACCACTTTCTGCATGACTGATTTTGAGAAGCAAATGCAAAGTCTTGAGTGCTTTCTTGTTTTGTTTTTCTCTAAAATAAAAAATAAAAAAAAAAAAAGGCAAGAAGAAACCTCCGTTAAGTTTGCCTTTCATGTCTTGTGTTAGTTGTGGTATTTCAGCTTCAGTCTGGAATATCTTCAGCAAAGTTTAACAAGTAAACTGACAGTTATTTTTGTCCAAGACAGATAAGTGAGTAGCAAAGCAAGATATAAAACAGGGTATCCCAATGTGGTCTGAATTGCTCATGGGTGCTCATGCAGCTTTAAACACACGCTTTAGCTTGCTGAACAAGCAATTCTTGTTAAAAAGTTTGAGATATTTGCATGATTTCTATGAGGCCTGTTCTAAGAGAAACTCATCTTTTCCATTTCACTGCAAGGTCCCCTTTGGGTATGAGCAAACCTGAAGTGTGACACTGGACTTTCCTCTGTTCATGTGTTCCTGTTGCATAAGTTACTTGGAGTATGCACAAGAGCCCTTTCAGAGTCATATGACAATAGTACACTAAAATTTCTAAAAATTCATCCAGTAAACACAGACTGTATCATCTTTTTTTTTGTTTGTTAAGTGTACTTGTATGTCCAATATCAGTTTTAAAAATGCAAGCAGAGTTTAGGAGATATTTGAAAAAACATACCAAAAATGTGGAAAACCTGTATGACCCTGTAGCAGACAGTGATGCAATTAATTTTCCAGTGCTCAGATTCAAAAGAAATGAGAGTTTTATATGGAATGAAAAGGAAATACTTATTCATTAGGAACAGTTATGCAGTACTTATCCTGCTTCTGCTGCCAGGTGGAGCATGGAGGATTTTGGGGTACTGAATCCTGCTGGCTGACAGGAGCAGGGGGAGCAAAACTTGCACTAAATTAGCAAACTAGAAACAGCACCAGAATTTCAAGTTGGTGCTTCTTGTCCTGATGCTTTATTTATCTCAAGCATTGCTTGACTGAGGGGGCTGATGGCTCAGGGTCACATGCATCAGAATGTCCCACCTTGAGCAGTGCTTAGGACCCCAAAACAGACCCAGGTAAACAGAAATTTGTAAGACCAGAATTCTGTTAAAAAAAATAAATAAAAGGGGGGAGAAACAGCTATCACCTAAGTACCTTCTTGTTGACATTACAGTTCTTTATGTACTCAGGGTATTGCTGCCATGCATGTTCAAAACTGCCTTTATCTGCATAAATCAGAGCCTGTTTTTTAGCCAGGTTTGAGTCTGAGCCAAGAACTAAGGCAGCTGAACAACTAAACACAAGGCAGCTCCAATACACTCTGTAATATGTAACAGATTCTTTGGAAGTCGAGGGCTTTCCAGTTTTTATAGTTGTGGTAGTTTAAACAAGGAGCAAAGAGTTACCTGTCACTTTATGGAACATGCATGTGGGAGGACACGGATATACTGCCAGAGACCACTTCTGTTTGTACAGGTTCATTTTTAAAAGCTCAAAGGAGAGTGTTAGGTAGGCCATTGCAGATGTGATTTCCATATCCTTATCAGCCTGAAAAGACTCAGATTTTTATAGAATCCTAGAACTGGCTGGGTTGGAAGGGACCTCAGAGCTCATCAAGTCCAACCCTTGATCCACTCCCCCCGTGGTTCCCAGCCCATGGCACTCAGTGCCACATCCAGGCTCTTTGGAAAGATCTCCAGACACGGAGAATCCACTACTTCCCTGGGCAGCCCATTCCAATGCCTGATCACCCTCTCTGTATTTCCCCAGGGAGAAACTTTCACCACGCAGCAAAGGTGCTTGGTTTACTCCTGCTGCAGAGTGCACAGTTTTGCTATTTGTGCAAGTAGAAAAACCTTTGCTCAGAGACCCATGTCCTTTAGCATGTAATGTTGGGGGGGTTTATATGTAGTCCTCCCTGTGCAGTAAATCTGAAACAAAATAATACATATATTTGTAACATTTACAGAAAGAACCTGAAGTCCTTGCAATGGCAGGAAGTCATTCTTTAAAATAAAAACACCAACATGGTTATGGTCCACCTGGCAGGCATTAAAAATAGCAGCACCCCAATCAGTCTTAATAGTGCTAGACCTTGTGGGTGAATGTTTTTTCAGCAAACTTGTTTAGTTTGAAAGAAACACTGATGGAGCCCATATGTATGGGCAAGCAGTCTTTTTTGTAAAAGTTATTCCCACCCAAACTGTTATTTGTTTGCCACAACTGGCAGGCTCTTAGATGGGTTTTGTTTGCATACTACACCTTTAGTCCAATTTTGGCCTCAGTGGTGTCAGTGGACACTAATGAAATCCAGTGAAATCTTGAATTTTATTAATCAAAATGAAATTTACATACTTCAAAGGGTACAATTTTAGTAAAAAACCAGTTTTGCTTCCCCAGTGTATCATAGAAGTAATTTCTTCTAGCTCTTGACCAGGTGCATGTGTCTGGTCTGTTTTATCCTATACTGTCCCGCTTGGAGTTTGGAAAAGGAAATAAAAGGTCCTTGATTCACATCCTTTTAGTATTTCAGTCTTAATTAGGTGGTAAAATTTGAGTGAGACCAGTAGGACTTTGTCCTAAATACTCAGAGTTTATATACATAGAAATTCTTGCAGCAGGCAGTTTCCCTTGGTAGGGACACTGTGTGTGTCTCCATTGTGGACAATGGCACATTGAAATGAAGCTTCTTGATTTTTCCTGGCTGATTTTTGAAATTCCTGTGAAGTACAATGGAAGGTGAGCAAAGAGAAAGCAACAATTTTAAAGTATTTGAGTAAAAATAAGTATCCAGGAAGAAAAACAAGAATAGTCAGTTTTCATCTCTTTAAAAAAGATTTTTCTCTCTGAGAATATCACACATTTCTCTGAAGATTTCCTATTTCTGTTAGCACCCCCCCACTGATTTGCAGCAGAAATAAACCTAAGGGGAAACCAGGCTGAAGCTACAGCTGCTGCTTTGATGTTCTGCCTCCTGACATCACAGTTCTGTCAGGTCTGATGTTCTCCAGCAGTTTTGCTTCCATGCAAGTGGGAACAGAGAGGGGGTGGACACAGGAGAACATTAGTATGAGCCTTACAGTGCTCAGCATCACTTTAATTTGCAGTAAGTTCACTGACTGAAAAGGAGAAGAGATCTAACCCTAGTCTTTATTTTCATAGGGAATGTTGTGTTGTCATTGGAAAGTCATCGTTCTTGTCCACTTCCCCATGAGCTGAATCACAGAGCTAAACATTGTCAAATTTGCATGGGAAGGAACTGAAATATAGCACAGGCATGAATCCTGTGGCTTAAGTCCACCTTTACATGTGATTTCTCAGTCAGTGCATCTTTTATTGCTTTTTTTGCTATTAAATGTGACTATTGCTGAGGGTATAGGAAAGCTCTTACCCCAGCCAAGTAAAACCACCAGCTCTGTTCTCTGGCTTTTCAACCTTTAGCAGTTGTCATGACTGTAGGATGACAGACACATTTGGCCAAGAAACCTCGATGTAGAAACCACACTTTTACAGCACCAAGTTGTAATCTGGCACGCTGAGTCTCTGTAGTTTTTATGCCAGATGGGAGTGGGACAGAACCAGCAGCACTTGCTGGTCTGTGCCAGCAGCAGAACACTCCCAGGGCAGGCACACATTACTGCAGCAGCCCTGGGTGGTGTGGTCATAGGGGTCATGAACCTCATTCAAAGTCAGTCAATCAGGATGCTCTGGATGTGATCCAGAGCAAGAAGACAAGGACTTTTTTTTTCTGTCTCCAAGAGGTGAATTTGCACCATAGCCCTTCCTGCTTCAAAGTGGTCTGCACAGCCCCATATGTGCAAGATTGTGAAGAATCATTTGGGTTGACCTGGGTATTTATTTCAGGAATGTGGAGGGATTTGTGTAGGCAAATGCAGTCATGCTCAGTACCAGAATCTGGATATCTCCTAATGTTCTTGTTCTTTGTCCCTCTAAAAGTCCAGCTGTAATGAAAACGTATCATTAGTTTTACTGCTCACTAATTTCCTGCTGAAAATGATTATGAGGAACCAGACCCACTCTGGGGTGGTGTTCCACTAGAGCAGAAATGAAGCACTTGAAGAAAATACTTTGGAAGAATCCTAGCCTCTGAAATCATAAATCAGGATGCTATGGAATGTAAAAGTGGTCAGGTCTTTAAAGTCACACTTTTTTCTCTCTTTAGGATTATTTGCAAATTGTATAAGTAAGTATGCTTGAAGACTGGCTTTTCATGGGTGGGTTTGGTTGTGGTTTTTTTAAGCATAGATGAAATACAAGGTTTCTTGATGAATTATTTTGTCATTTAGGAGACTGTTTTTCAAATTTATGAAAAACAGTGAATTCTTGTTTTAAAATATTGTTTTCTTTTAATAATACTTAGAATCACCATGTGTCATGGCATGATTCTCTTTCTTAAGCCCTTAAATATAGCATATAATGTATGTATGAGCCAAATCTCTGTAAATGCTATCAGATAACCTGGACTTTCCAAGCAGCACATTCAGATTTACTGCTTTGCTGGAAACATGGGAAGGAACAATAGGACTAGAATGTCTTTCAGGGCTGACTTTTAACAGAGGTGGTGAAGTCTAGGTACAGAAACAGTCTTTGTATTTGTAGCGTTATCCAGTTTTCTTTCCATTCTAAATCTGAATTTAATTCCTCGTGTATTTGTCTTCTTTTATATATGTAGCAAGGTTTCAATGGGCACAAGACAATGCAAAAGTCCTACTTCACCAAGTGGGACTTCCAGAAGCTCTTGTTCTCTGTGGCGTTTTTCAGACCAAGAATCCAGCAGTCAATTAGAGAGAGGAATGAGAAGGGAAAGTTTCTGGGGACTGAGCAGCAAAGTGTAACATCCAAAACTGCAAAGACTCCCAAATGAACAGAGCAAACCAGACAGCCCAGCAGACATTACCCTGGCCCATAACCTGCAGAAAATCTGCTTGCATGGACAATTACCTCCACAGTGGAATGATGTCAGTGGAAATCCATGCAGGAGTAAGGATTTACAGGCAGAAGCTTGGCTCTACACAGGTTAAGGAAGCTGGTCAGGTATTCCATTTCTTTTTAATTTAAAGTGAGACAGGCATTAGGTGCTTGCTGCCATTACACACTTTTACAACAGACCATGATTTGAGTTCAAGCCAATGAGGCTGAGCTGGGTACTGTTTTCCTCCTTCATTACTGGGAAGTTAGCTCCAAATCTCAAGAGAAGGCCAGGCATAAGGAGACAGAGTCTAAGGAAAGGCTAAATTGAGCATCAGCCTAGTTTCAGGACTGTTCTGTAACTAACTCAAAAGAATTCTACTACAATTATTGTACTTTTGTGAGAAAATTCTTTTTGTGACTGCAATTTTTGTGCCAGTTTATAAATGGTAAAGGTTTCTTCTATGCATATCCTCTTATAACCCACTCATCACTTAGGAAATACAGATGAAATGTGTTTTATTCATTTATTCCACAATGTTACTCCAAACTTAGACAAGTATTTTGTTGATATTTTTAGTTGTTTCCTCTTATTGTCTTTACTTGCCTTTCTTCTGTCCCGATTTTGTGTATTCTTAGCCAAAAAGTAGCAGATGTCCTGTTGATTACTAATGTAGAAGGCTGAACTTACTCTCAGAAGTCTTTAGATGAAAAAAGAGAAGTCTTATAATAATTGAGACTTCCATGTGTCTTTCCTCTTGCTCTGTCTTAGCTTCTGATTTTTTTCTTTAGAATCCTTAAAATCATCTTTTTCTCCCCATGTTCAGAATGCTCTTCTGAAAGTGTTTTCTCTTAGGAACTTAAGCTAGTTTAGGCAAGTTTTTGATGGGCCAAATCTAACACGTAGTGAACACACAAATTTTCTTGAAAATCTATAATGTACCTGCCAGGTTCAGCCCCTGGTTATTAATGGCAGAAGCTAATTCTCCTACCTATATATGAAACAACCTGTTGCCCTAAATTTCATGTGCTGCATTTCTATATACATTCAATTGAGTTTCACAGGCAACTTCTTAAGTGGCTTCGTATTCTGATATCAAGTTGACCAAAAACAAAACAAATGACTGAGAGGAAGGAGCTCTGGCACATGTGCCTGTTGTTTTGACTGATGTTTTGTGTTAATAGAGTCATGCCATTTAAAACCTGGTTCTTCCATTAGCAAACCTCCAACAGATTTTGAAGAATACCATTTTATACAGTATAAGTATATAGAGAGACACTGAGATGCTACAGTGAAGACACATTGAAAGACAATGCAAGATCTCCAGTCCTTTGTTTCTACTTTAGCCTCTAATGAAACAAAAAGGGCTAATGATAGGCTTCATTTTTAAAATACATTTTTGCATTGTTTAGTTTTAGCTGCAATCTGTACTGCACCAAATTCATGCAAGGACAATCATTCTAGTGGGTAAGAATAGGGCAACCAGGCTGGTGAAGGGATCCAGCACAGACCCTATGAGGAGAGGCTGAGGGAGCTGGGGGTGTTGAGGCTGGAGAAGAGGAGGCTCAGGGGAGACCTCATCACTCTCTCCAACTCCCTGAAAGGAGGTTGGAGCCAGGGGGGGGTTGGGCTCTTTTCCCAGGCAACTCTCAGCAAGACAAGAGGGCACAAAGGGTCTCAAGTTGTGCCAGGGGAGGTTTAGGTTGGAGATGAGAAAGAATTTCTTTCTGGAGAGGGTGATCAGGCATTGGAATGGGCTGCCCAGGGAAGTAGTGGATTCTCTGTGTCTGGAGATCTTTCCAAAGAGCCTGGATGTGGCACTGAGTGCCATGGGCTGGGAACTGCAGCGGGAGTGGATCAAGGGTTGGACTTGATGATCTCTGAGGTCCCTTCCAACCCAGCCAATTCTATGATTCTAATAGTAGCTCATTATCCCCTGGAACACCACTGCTGTGGCTAGAGCTTCCCATATCATAGCCTTGCAGATCTGTGTGACTGAGGCTAGGAAGGGCTCTAAGCCTCTCCAATAGGTATGTCACTTCTTTGTTCATTTTAAAAAGTACTCCTCTGATTTTGGCTTTTACTTTTTCTATGGCATAACTGAATTATATTGTAGAACACAAACCTTCCCACACTTCAGCTCACGTCTCTGGCAAGTCAACCATCTGCTGTTCCTACAGAGCCAGAACATATGGAAAGCAGCCATGCAGCTGACATGGTTTGATTTAAAAGGCTGTGATCAGAAAGAGCAAAGTAATGAGTCTTCCAAAACAGGAGACTATCAGAAATAAACTGTTGCTGCTGTACATGACTGAGCTTTCCATTCATTCCTCCTGGTCTCTGCTAGCAGCATCCTAACCTTCACAAAAAGTCTTGGACTAAGTGGAGAGAAAAAGCATTTTGTCTTCTCTATGCAAGTTTTTTACTTCAGGTGTTCCTTTGCCTTTCAGAAATACACAGGGATTTAATTTCTTCTTTGCCACAAATCCTTTTTCAAGTACCAAACCAGAACACAAGGGAAATCCTCAACTCCTGTAGATCATGGTACCTGCTGTGAATCTGTGAATTACCATACTGACAGTTATCACAGTCCTTTACACTAGCACCCCCCTTACAGCCTATTTTTTCCTAAGGGTACAGATAAATAATAATAATGTGGAAGAACACCTTTTACTTATTAGATTATCTGCTTGCATTTAGCTGCTCTTTGTGTTGTAGCTCACAAATAATGTCTGCATGGGCTCAGAGGGAGAACTTCCTTGAGAGTCTCTGTTGTATTCCAGCACTGGTAAGTGCTGTCTGCACACAGAAAGCAGATTATTCCTCCTTATTCCTCCTGTATTCCTTCTTGCAGGTTTTGTCACTGATAGCTCTGACAAAATGCTTAGTGAAACCACATCATAATGCCAATATTTTAATACTGCTCATTCAAAACACTTTTTTTTTTCTATTTCTTAGCTCTGTTCACATCCTGATTCAGGATGTGATAAATCCTGATAAAGATTCAGGGTAGAGTATTTAAAGTATTAATTTTAGCCTAATAGATCATGTTAGATTTAGCCTAAATAGGTTAGGTAAAAATCCAGAATGTAGGGCAAACATTTCTGTGAAATGTTGTCCTACCTATCTGGGATTATTCAGGTATTAAATATTAAGTGTAAAAGCTTTGCTGAACAAGAACCTTGCTTAACCATAATATTTTCCTTGCTATTAAATAATTAGGTGGAAATATGGGAGAGCTAAAGAAGATGACCTCGAACACTATCTGTGCAACTTCACTGGTAAAATTACTTGCAGACCAAGAAGAGAAACAAAACCAGGAGCAACACTTGAGAAATGGAATTCAAGGTAAATGTGAGTAAAAGCTTTTCTTGAAAGATAACACAGAATTTTTGAATATATTTAAGCCAGAGACATATTTCATGTTTCTTATTAACATGAAAACCAATAGTCCATGAAAGAATAAAGAGACTGTTTAATTGTTTTCTAACTATAGTAGCATTAGAAGCTTCAAAAATTGCCCCAACCCTATTTACCCACATTGCAACTAAGGCTTAAGCCTCTGAGGATAAAATTCCCTGCAGCCACAGAGTAAATGTCTCTTTAAAAATGTAGAAGTTAATGCTGCCTCAGTATCCTGTGGTGATGGGCTCTTCATTCCCACATAACAGATAGTATTTTTGAATATTTTTTTCCCTCCTGTAAACAAACTCTCTGAAAAACTAGAAGGTTGGTGTTATGATGCCATTCCTGTGTAACACTTTTTATATTTTATTTTCCATATAATTTTTTTAGTATCTTGATCTCTTATTTGCCACATATAGAAAAATACAGCTCAACCAAGATGGCACTGGGTGACTTTTCTGTGAGGAACAATGCTTTTGCAGCTTGTGGTGTCTCTCTGCTTCCTTTAAATTGGTCGTTTTGGGGGTATTGAGTATCATTTTGTTGCTTAATCCTCCCAGAAAACAGTTAGCCAGCATATGCAGCAAAGCCCAAAATAGAGAACTGAGTTCTCTCAGCACCATATTCTTGTATGAGCATATTCCATGCCCATTTTCCTTCATGAACACAGCACTTTGAATGATAGCCCAGGTGAGGAAGTGCACAGACAGAAGCCATTCAGTAGAAATGAAGTTTGCTGAAGCTCTAGCTCATGAGTGGCCTAAATGTCGAGTAATAAATGAAAGTTCAGGAAGTATTTTGAAAGAAGAGAGTGAAGGAATTGATTGCATGATGCTAAAATATACAACAGACAACAATTAAATAAATTTTGTTAGGTCTTCTTTTCAGCAAGCTC
The DNA here is from genome assembly GCF_003957555.1 of Calypte anna. Taxonomy (NCBI): domain Eukaryota; kingdom Metazoa; phylum Chordata; class Aves; order Apodiformes; family Trochilidae; genus Calypte; species Calypte anna. Next base: position 38,278,842 of record NC_044253.1, read on the forward strand.
TTAGGCTTTGGTATCTTCTGGTTAGTGTTCCAGATTATTCCTTTTCAGCCCAATTATTTTCAGCAGTCAGAACCAAGGCAGCTAATTTTTGCAAAAGAAAATATTCTGGACTCTCCAGCATTGTGACAGGACAAATAAGGAATGTTTCTGTGCTACCCTGTACTAGAGGATATTGAATGAGACCATCAAGGAGCAGCATCAAACTCCACAAAAGGATTATTTCTTCACAAAACACAGCTGAAATTGCTGAGGCCACGGGACCTCGCTTTGGGATGCTCTGGATTCTGTTTGTATAGGTTCAGAACACTCCCAGAGGACTCAGAAGGGGGAAAAAGAATTAAAAATCACATTTGGAAGTTATTAAACACAAAACACCACTCGTGGCTTAGGAAATCCCTTAGCCCTAAATCACTAGAAGCAACTTTGCTCTGTGAGAGTATCAGTTTGTGACTGCCCTGCTCCAACACTCTTCCCAAGGGATCTGCTGTTGGTCACTGCTGAGGCTAAAAAAATGGGAATAAAAGGGCTTCGAGTCTGATTTGGAGTAGGAAAAATAATATTCTTTGTCTTTGCAGAAATAAATCCCTGATACAGGGTGGTTCATCACTCAAAGAGCAGTGCTAGTGAAGCTCAGTGTGTTTCTGACCTGAGGAGAGAAGGAGGGGTGTGTAGCAGTGAGCAGAAGTCAGGCTCAGTGACTCAGGGCTGCATCACAACCACCTGATCATTCTGTAGAAACTGTTACCTATAGAAACTGTTACCTACATCTCTGTTTCTTCATGAAATAAGGCCACACTCAGAATGCTGGTTCATTTAAAAAGCAAGAAACATTTATGGATTGGGTGAGAGGACTACATGGAAATGTAGATCAATAATCAATAGTTATTATAACAAAACAAAACAAACAACAACACAAAAACCAAACCAAAACCAAAAGCTAACAACAAACAAATCAAAGAAAAAAACCCAACCGAGCAATCAAGATTTTCAATGTCTGTGTGAAGCACAGTGAACCCAGGTCTCACTACTGAGCTCTTAACATTGAAATCAGAGTCTCACGACAACAAGTTATTTCAGGGAATAGTGGGAGGGAGAGGGAATGAAGGAAATCACATATATTCTATGGAGGATACAAAAGTACCTAATGTAGTAAACATGTCTCTATGGTTGCAGAGATACCACATGCACAGACTTCCTAAGTTTTGTAGAGCTTTGTGTACATTGAAGTCCCTGGTGCCAAGAACAAGGCCATGATTGTCACCCTGAAGGCTGCTGTACTGCTATCAGTGTGCTTAGGCAGGAATAACACAGCATTGGTTTTCACAATTACAGCAATTTGCTGAAATCAGGATAAGAGGAAAAAAAAATAAAATTGATGCTCTTTCTCTTAGCAAAAAAGAAAAGTCATTTTAATAATGACTTTGTGTCATCAGTCTAGGACATGAAGAAGCAGTTTTCCTGCATAGCAGCCTACAGCTGTGGAGACAGAGCAAGGCACAGACCACATAAATATCACAGTGTCTTATTTTAATTAATTCCAAAGGCTATAATTCAGAGAAGATTTTCATTCTGTTCTTTCAATTTTCTGAATGGACCAATTTTATACTCCTCTTAATTCTCTACAAAGGTAAAGAGCCAATGATGATTTGCTTTATTTGCTTACTTTGTTTCTAACCAAGTCTTGGGTTTGATGATGTGCAGCTGAGAATAAGTGTTGAACTCCTGCAGTTTTTGCAGTAATCTGACTCCAAAAAGTAGTTAAACTAGTAGCCAGCCATTTTTTAGATCTGATATCCTTACACTTCTAAGTTAGTTAGGACACCAGCTTTGTTTCCTTGCTAATTAACTGTTCAGTACATTTTGCTTTAAAACTTTTATGTAATCTGCCTGAGAAGACACTTAATTGGGGATTTTTGTTCTGTATGTTGTGCATGTGTCTTAAAATTAGATCCATTTCTTTTGGTAGACTGAAGAGCTGTTTTTAAGGGAATGGATTTTGCATAGTCTGGCTTTCCCTGGTGGTCAAGTTTTAATTTTACCATCATCTCTGGTTTAGAGTGGCTTGGATTCACTCCCAGCCTATCCACACTTACCAGAGTATTGCATGGTGTGAAGAATCAGAAGTCAGACAAGGTATTTCTCTATTTTACAATAAAGTGACATTCAGCCTAATGCTTTGCATCATCACTCAATGATGGATTCATTTATTTCTTTTAACATCCTAGTGGAGATTTGGATACGTAAAGAGCTGTGTATTAAAGTGTAAAAATGTTTACTTTTTAATCCTTATTCACAGACTATGAAGTGTATATATGAAGATACACAATTAATATCTCTGTGTATTTTATAAATAACTCATATCTTCAGTGACCAGTAATTAATATCGAGATGGTCTCTGGTGTAAAGCATACTTTTACTAAAATCTTATTCCTTTTGACCATCCTTCTGCAGAATTATTCTCTAACAAAGAAGGCAACACCAAATCAAGGAGCAGTACTACCAGCAGAGCTAGGAATTGTATGGTTTTTTTCCTGGCTTCTGCAACACAGAGCTTTACAAAAGGTTCAGTATAAATATAAAACCTAATGCTACCCACACTGTCAGGAAATATGTTTTCCCTTAGGTAGCATCTCACATGCCCTAAGAAAACATATGGTCTAAGAACTACAGTCCTTTAAGACCACATCATATGGCCTTAAATTCATCAAGAGCAGCCTTAATTTAACTATTTATAAGATCCGTGAGTCTGCAACATAGTTCTACTGCTTTGAAGCTTTGAGTCTTGATTTCTAAATCAACATCTTTGAGAAATCTTGTAGGTTACTAAATGTGCTTCTTGCCAACCCAAGAAGCAGCAGCTGCTTCCTTGGTATTCAGTGTTGAAAACCCACCTCTTGGTCTGTGTAATGGACATTTCCACTCTCTGCCCTGTCATCATCCATAGCTGCTCACAGCTGCAGAAGAGCCACATCTGAGAAGACTGTCTTTACATAGACATCTTCCAATCCAGAATCTGTTCTACAGGCTCAAATAGTGGCACAGAAATGGAAAAAAACCAGAAAGTTGTGTGTTAGGGTCTGAAAAAAAAAAAAAATTAAAAATATACAATAGAGAAGGCAATTGTCTCTGATGAAGATGATTATTCTTGCCAGCAGCATATGGTCTTGTAATTGAATGTCATAAAGCTTAGACATGCAAAATTCTGCCAGACTTTTGGTTTACAGTATTGTGAAAAAAGTAGCAAGTAGGAACTGAAAATGGTAATGCCTAATAATTTATTCACTCCTTTTGAGCCAAATCATGCACAGAATGAGCTCTACTGTATCCTAATATTAGTAGCTCTTTTGTTGCCCAGTCTTTGAGTAAAGATCAGACTTCTGACTGTTGTATCTTGGACAGCCATGACATTCAGTACATATTTCAATTACAGGCAATAGAAATTGGAACATTCTTGACACAAGTAGTTTTTAAGCATCTCATTTTAGTAAAACCCTGGACATTTGGAGCAAAACCCGTTGCACTGCTTTCTCAACAATAATTCTGTTCAGGCAGGCAGCAGGTAGAAAGTCTTCAGAGAAACAAAATATCCATGGCACAAAATCTGACTGAATTAGGCCATACTTACTGAAATAATTATTCCTGTCCTTAGAGTGGGGTAACACTGTTCTGGTCACTCTGTAGGCTGCTCATGTCCATCAGGTTTCATTACTTCCACTCAAGAGCTGTGATGCCACTTCACACAGAGATCTCTGCTAGGCAAAGCCCTCTTTAAGTTTTACCCAGTTCACATCTGCACCAGGCAGTGGTTGGGACAACTCAGAAATCAGGGAGGACACACAGACTGAAGGGATTCTTCTAAGAAAATTTCAAAATTATTTAGCAAGGATTTCCCTATCTCTTATTTGCAATGAAAGTAATCCTCAGTGAAAACTGGCCAGTTTCCCAGAAAGAAGTGAGAAGCAAAAGAAGTGCCATGCAACAAACAGACTTGCACCTGCCATCTAATTGCTCCTGAAATGGTTAATTCAGTGGATTCTAACCCAAGCCATGAGAAGAGCCCCAGTCCCCATCCTGAGTGGAGATCTCAGTGGGAATATTACAATTGCTCAAGAGCTTGAGTAAAACAATGAAGCTAAATGTAACTAGATAGTTTAATTTGATTTTACACTCAAAATCCAAATAGTCCACAAATCCCTACAAGGTCTTCTGACACTTTTTCATTTTCCTCTTGTTTAGTATGCTACAAAGAAGAGGTGCAGCAAAAAATCCTGGTAGAATTTAGCAAGTCATTTAGCAGCCATTATTTTGACTTGTCTTCATCTGGAGCAGTATGCTAAAAGTCTACATTTCTAATGAAAGTGGGGAAGTGAAGGAGAGTATTCCATTGTATCAGACATGAAGTGAACAATTGCAAAAAGTTATTCAGATTACTGAAAACTGATGGGTCCTGTGCTTTATTGTTCCATCCCTGGCGTCCAGGGGGGAAATATTTATTGAGTTTCCTAAATGCTGTAGTCAAAAGAGGTCTCTGGTTTGACCTGCCTGAGATTTTGACCACAGGATGCCATCAAATCCTGTGTTAATAGTTCAGAACCTGCATGGAGAATTATTCCTCCCTTTACAAAAATTGGTAATATTCTAAACAAGCCCAACTTCAGTTGGCATTTTAATGAAAAGCCTGCTCTCTTGAGAATACTCACATAATCTTGGAGACTAGGAATGGAAAGGGCTTGTTAGGACACCTACTTTACCCACCTGTGAGGTCATGATTGTGTTTTTTTTAATTCTTTGCCTACCAGGATTTTGTGCCAGGTACAAAATGAAGCAGGATTTTTAATTTAGACAAAAACTCTGCAGAGAATTGTCTCTCATTTGCAGGTGCTACATGTCTGATTCACCTGACCTAGTCAAAAGACAGGGAGATATTTGTATTTTCTTCTCTCAGGCTGAGACTGCAAACAAACAGTATTTGGGGGCTTAAAATTACATTGGGAAAAAATATTTTGAAGCTTATTCTTTGATTGTTCATCTGATTCGTTTGTACCAGAACTTTCATAGTTCACTCTCTAGGTGGTAAAACAAGGTGAAGAGAACAAACAAACAAAAAACAATACACCAAAGTGATTCATTCTGAACTGTTTTGTTCTTTGGCAGCTGAAGCAGATGAAATCTTTTTGCCTCACCTCATACATATATTTAGTGGTCATTACAATATTGAAAGTTACTTACAATTTAAGTGTTTTCTAGAAATAAGGCAACTGTTCATTTTTTTCCCAGGCTTTTAGAGATCTTCTTGCTACCTAATCTAATGTCCACAAACCCACTGTAAACACAGATTAATGTAAAGTAAACACTGAAACCTCAGAACCAGATAAACAGAACACTGAAGAGTCAAATTTTTTCTACACTAGTATTGCCAGCTTTGCAGCAAACTTTCCATATGTATCAGTTTTCATGGGATTTCATAAACTTTGCATTGTTTAATTAAGTCTTACAGTTTTGCTGACTGTACAGGGGCTTTAATGATACTTTCAGTAGATGTGAATTTAGAAAGTAAAACAGGTGCAATAACAACATGTGTATTATTTAATACAGAGATGAAGAAAATATTTTTCATTTCTTCCAGAAAAAGAAAAAAAAAATCAACATTAATTACTTAATTTTTAATAGAGCTTTTGTATTATTTTTGTAAAACTTTCATGCTTCTCTGATGTTCTGCCATAAAAGAAAGGAGTGTTAGAGGGAGCTTTTACAGACATGCAGAAGGGATTGTGTCTAAAAACTGCCCTTTTACTTAATTTCACAGAAGCTAGGAAAAAAAAGCTTGGCAAATGGATTTTAACAAGCTGGGAAGGGCTACTAAAAGGGCATCTGATCATAGAATCATAGAATGATAGAACTGGCTGGGTTGGAAGGGACCTCAGAGCTCATCAAGTCCAACCCTTGATCCACTCCCCTCGTGGTTCCCAGCCCATGGCACTCAGTGCCACATCCAGGCTCTTTGGAAATATCTCCAGACACAGAGAATCCACTACTTCCCTGGGCAGCCCATTCCAATGCCTGATCACCCTCTCCAGAAAGAAATTCTTTCTCATCTCCAACCTAAACCTCCCCTGGCACAACTTGAGACCCTGCCCTCTTGTCTTGCTGAGAGTTGCCTGGGAAAAGAGCCCAACCCCCCCCTGGCTCCAACCTCCTTTCAGGGAGTTGGAGAGAGTGATGAGGTCTCCCCTGAGCCTCCTCTTCTCCAGCCTCAACACCCCCAGCTCCCTCAGCCCTTCCTCACAGCAATTCTGCTGGATCCCTTCACAGCCTCCTTGCTCTTCTCTGGACCTGCTCCAGCACCTCAATCTCCTTCCTGAGCTGAGGGGCCCAGAACTGGGCACAGGACTCAAGCTGTGGCCTCCCCAGGGCTGAGCACAGGGGCAGAATCCCTTCCCTGGACCTGCTGGCCACGCTGTTCCTGAGCCAGCCCAGGATGCCATTGGCCTTCTTGGCCACCTGGGCACACTGCTGGCTCCTGTTCAGCTTCCTGGCAATCCAGACTCCCAGGTCCCTTTCTGCCACTCTGTGCCCAGCCTGGAGCTCCCCCTGGGGTTGTTGTGTTGAACCTCATCCCGTTGGGATCATCCCAACTCTCCAGTCTGTCCAGGTCCCTCTGCAGAGCCCTCCTGCCTTCCAGCTGATCCACACTCCCCCCAGCTTGGTGTCATCTGTGAATTTGCTGATGATGGACTCAATCCCCTCATCTAAATCATCAGTGAAGATATTGAACAGCACTGGGCCCAGCACTGATCCCTGGGGTACACCACAGCCGCCATTTTGGACACCACGGCCGCCATTTTGATGCAGCCCCGTTCAGCACCACTCTCTGGGCCCGGCCCTCCAGCCAGTTCCTAACCCAGCACAGGGTGCTCCTGTCCAAGCTGGGGGCTGACAGCTTTTTCAGGAGGATGCTGTGGGAGACGGTGTCAAAGGCCTTGCTGAAGTCCAGGTAGAGCACATCCACAGCCTTCCCCTCATCCACCAGTCAGGTCACCCGATCATAAAAGGAGCTCAGGTTGGTCAGACAGGACCTGCCCTTCCTAACCCCGTGCTGGCTGGGTCTGATCCCTTGCCCATCCTGCAGGTGCTGTGTGATTGCACTGAGGATGAGCTGTTCCATGACCCTGCCAGGCACTGAGGTCAGGCTGACGGGCCTGGAGTTTTCCAGGTTAATAATTAAGACTGTAGAGGCAGACAGTGAAACATTTCACTGGGAAAAAAGGTGCTTGGCTGGTTGAAGGTGGTGATATTAGGGAGGACAAAAGTGGAAGTATGAAACCCAAACCTGAGGTGTTACATCTGGCTTTGTGCCTCAATACTACTGTGGGTGTTTTTAGGGGAAAGAAACAAACACACACTTTTTAAAGCATAGTAAACAATTATAGTTTAATAAATGCTAATTTTGACAATTATAACTGTAATATAAAAATATAAAAATTATAAAAATATAATTGTGAGTTAATTTTGCAGCTGCAATGTAGATAAGTAGTTATCTGAAAGTTTTTAACTGGCTGAGATTCAGTCCGTCATAGTCTGAAATTTTCATATTAGAAAATACTAGGAATATTTTTATTGAAAACTTGCAGGAAATGGTGCATTAGTGGTATTTTCTTTAAAAATATCAGTTACATTTTTGCTTGGGTTACCTGAATAGAAAATATAAAAAAGGAATGTCGAAGACAGAAGTAAAACAAGAGAGTAAAACAAAACCCAGGAAACTTGACTAGCTGGTTTGAATTCAACTTAAATGTAAAATCAAAAGAAAAAAAAGAAAAAAAGAAGCAAAAAAGAAACACTGTGAGGTCTCTGAGTAAACTTTTCTGTTCATGCTACAGAAGTATTTGCAGAGAAATAGCAGCACCCAAGGAAGCTCTGATTTAGATGTTCTTAATTTTCTACCATGTTGAGGGGTTAAAAATAATACTAATTATTGTAATGACTGTGAAACTCTAAAATGATGATGACAGGAAGAGCATCTTCTAGCTGTTGATTCCCTCAAGATATCTGAGAGACTGGAGGGTCAGCCAAGTAGTGACTTGTTGATGCCAAGTGTCTGGACTGAGCCTTGCTGGTTGGCTCTGGGATTGCTTTGTAGCTCCACAGGGACAGGGCCTGAGGGGTTAGGAGAGCAGAAAGCTCTCAGCTAGGACTGAATAGCTCATCCTAAACCTGATTATTGGAGTTTTTCCTTTTGTCCAGCTTGCCTCCAGACCTTAGTGGTGGTCTTTATTAATCAAATGATGTGTAATTAGGGTGAGAACCAGTTTGGAAGCTCCAAAAAACAAACTGCAGTGGGTGAAACTGGCAGGTACATCCATCCAGCACCTTTTAGAGGTGGCCACAGACTCCAACTCTTAGAAATAATACAATATGTGTAGGGGTCTTATTTCTACTTCTTAGTAAATGCTCTCTTGAAACAAATTGACAGTCATTTTTTATTTTTTTTTAATGCCTAGCAAGAAACAATTTGGATTCATTTCAACCTGGATTCCCAAGGAGATTAAGCCAGCTCAGATACTTACATGTGGCTTTTGGGAAGTCAAAAGTGAGGAATGTGGTAAGTCTCTTTGTACTGACACAGTGAGTTTGTGATGTTTATATTGTGTTTGAGAAATTCAGGGGGCTGGCTTATGTGTTACTCAGCTTACTGAAAAGAATACACTGCATTTAAAACTTGCAGAACACACTCTGTTCTCATTTGCTTCTGCATCTGACATACTTTCTAACACTGGCTCCTGGAGTGGTAGGAATAGCTCTACAATGAAAGAATACAGTTACTTTCATCTGCCATTTTTGCCTGTCTCTTCCACAGAAAAAGAAATAGAGCAAGATTCTTGCTTATTTATGATTTATTTCCACTGATCAGTTAATTAAAGACATCTTGGTGTGTCCATAAAGATAATTCCTATCTACTGCAACAGTTGCATAATGAGCATCTTTTGTGTTTTGGACTTCTGATTTATTCTGAAAGGAATCTTCAAAATTTCCTTTCAGCTTGAAACTTTTCAGAATATCAGTCCTCAACACCAGTTCCAGAAAGAACCAGACGAAGTGTTTCTGAGAAGGACTTCTCTCTGCCTTTCCTTTTTTGAGGGGTTCTTAGCTCTGCAAAAAATAGATTAAAACTGGCTTCCCTGTACTCAAAAATAACTAATGCATTAGGTCCAGAAGAAAACTAGTGCACATTGTTAGATTGATCACATTAGAAGTTATTCAAGGTCAAATTTTTTGGATTCTCATGGTTTGAATAATTTTTTCTGTTTGCCTAGCAGAAATTACAATCCACACTACTTGTGTACTTTTACAAGTACCACATTAGAAACATCTCATGAATATGAAAGTTTTACTGCTGACAGCTTTGCAGCTTTCCAAAGATACTGTTAAGGTGAAATTTCCTGTCATTGATTTGGAAACAGAGTTTGAATAGTTTTAAAATCTCTGAAGAGACAGCTCATTCTAACTTTGGAAAGCTTTTAAAATAAGTAAATAGAAAGACCCTCTCCTCCTTCTCCCCTGCTTGCCTAAAATTAAATTAAATCAATTAAATCAATTAAATTAAATTAAATTAAATCTTTGATTTAAATGCATTTTGTTTTTTTCACTCACATGACATTTTATTAACAGTTTAACAAAAACTAATACAATCTAAGTCCAGTGTTAAAATTTTGAATGCTGTTTCAGTGTGCCCAGGTGGCCAAGAAGGCCAATGGCATCCTGGCCTGGCTCAGGAACAGCGTGGCCAGCAGGTCCAGGGAAGTGATTATGCCCCTGTGCTCAGCTCTGGTGAGGCCACAGCTTGAGTCCTGTGTCCAGTTCTGGGCCCCGCAGCCCCTCAAGAAGGAGATTGAGGTGCTGGAGCAGGTCCAGAGAAGAGCAAGGAGGCTGTGAAGGGATCCAGCAGAATTCCTGTGAGGAAGGGCTGAGGGAGCTGGGGGTGTTGAGGCTGGAGAAGAGGAGGCTCAGGGGAGACCTCATCACTCTCTACAACTCCCTGAAAGGAGGTTGGAGCCAGGGGGTGGTTGGGCTCTTTTCCCAGGCAACTCTCAGCAAGACAAGAGGGCAGGGTCTTAAGTTGTGCCAGGGGAGGTTTAGGTTGGAGATGAGAAAGAATTTCTTTCTGGAGAGGGTGATCAGGCATTGGAATGGGCTGCCCAGGGAAGTAGTGGATTCTCCGTGTCTGGAGATATTTCCAAAGAGCCTGGATGTGGCACTGAGTGCCATGGGCTGGGAACTGCAGTGGGAGTGGATCAAGGGTTGGACTTGATGAGCTCTGAGGTCCCTTCCAACCCAGCCAGTTCTATGATTCTTCTTGTCTTTGTTAGAAAGCTGCTTTGAGCTAAAATTTGGAAATCCTCCGACTGCTAAAATGATGGTGCCATAAATTTGCTCTTGGCATACATACACTTTGTACTGAAGGGCATAGCTAAGCTTGTTCATATTGTTCTTTTTCATGAGCTAATGGCAAGTATGATAGAATCATCTTGGGTGTAAAAAGCCTTTCACATCATCAAGTTCAACCATTAATGTAGTGTAACGAGGCAACCAGGTGCCACTAATTGCCAGGGAGTGAGCATGAGCTTGTGTCCATCCCACCTGTGCCCAATTAGGGTGGGCCCCCACTGCACATGAGCAGGACCAGGGGGCCAATAAAAGGCCTTTTAGTGGGGGCCCACCCTAATTGGGCACAGGTGGGATGGACACAAGCTCATGCTCACTCCCTGGCAATTAGTGGCACCTGGTTGCCTCGTTACACTACGCATTAACCTAGTTCTGCCCAGTTTATCAGTAAACCATCTCCCTCAGCAACACATCTACACAACTTTTGAAATCCCTCCACCACTGCCCTGAGCAGCCTCTGCCAGGGCCTGACACCCCTTTGGGTGAAGAAGTTTTCCTCAATATCCTCTGACACTTTGCAGAGCCATGTTCCAATCGTCCACCACTTTATATAGCTGGATGGCAAGTTCTTTGGGGTCTGGGTAGATGCTTCAGAATAAGAATAATGCTGTAACCAGTGCTTTGTTCCTATTTCATCTGGACTCCAGGGTAAGTACACTCAGGTTTTACTATGATATATTTCGTGAGATTTATTTTTAATGGGTTGTAATGACATTCAAAAATCTATGTTAACATCTCAACCCTTCAATTTTTAGATTTTGCAGTGTAGCTGTTATAAATTCTTACCAAACATCTCATGCAGCTTTCACTTGCTTGACTTTTCTTGATGGTTTGTGCCTTTGCAGTTAGCTGTGCCAAGCACAAAGTTGTGTCAGCAGCAGCCAGGACTCTGGTGTAGCAGGGAGGGGGTATTTGCTTGGGGGGAAGCAGATGCAGATCTAACTTGGAGAATAGTCAAGACCTATAGCAGTAGAAGTTCATAAACCTTTCAGTGATCTTTCTATGCAGCAGTGGCATAACACACACACTTTCCACCATTTTGCAACAGAAGGTGACCATAAAATAAAACTCCTGTTCTCACAGGAGTGCAGTTAACGTGTCACAGCCTGTTACAATGTGTGGTGGTTTTGCTGCTTCCTTTCAAGCTAAGGTTCCTAGGTCCAGCACCCATGCAGCAGAGTTCAGTGGGTCTTTCTAGCCCCCAGGTCCCAGAGCCAGGCACCTTACCCCTTGTCTGTGTGTCTGTGAAGGGTGTGTAAGAGACAGCTGCGTGGCTGTTTAAAAGACAACCTCTCTTTTCTTCTGTTTTTGCCAGGTGGAGCAAGTAAACACACTTGTCATTATTTTTTTTTTCCACCCATAATTAATAACCTACAAGGTGCTTGGTTTGTGCCATGATGTTCTCCAAAATCTATGTCACACCCAGGCATGCTGGCACCTGCAGAAGGCTACTGTAAAACTTCTTTGCCTTGAGATCAACCCAGGCTCAAAAGCAAGAGAGCAGACACTGATGGAAAGCATCAGGCAAAATCTTTTTGTTTGTTTGTTGCTTCCCTAAGGCAGTGGCCTTGAATTATGAAAATGGCAGGAGCTCTGCTTACTGAGAAATGCAGGCATAGGGCAAAAAACTCACTGCCATTTCTATTGAACTTTTTTGTGCCAGCTAGTGCAATCTGCTATTTTGTTGATAGGTTTTGTGTTGCAATGCCTGATTTAGCCCAAACAAACAAAAGTACAGCTCTCTGCTGACTGTACTCATGCAACTTTTAAGAGTTGTTAACCATTATGTGAATTAAATTCATCCTCAGAAATTTGCTCTACACTGTACCTCTATTTAAAACATGTTGGGGTTTTTTTGTTGTTTTTTTTTTCCTCAGAGGTGTTTTGGAGAGGGTCTGTATCCAGTGATCTGCAGTATCTGGACATTGATAGAAGACTGATAAACCAGCACTGAAGCTTCAAAAGGATTTGCTGTTTCATTCATAGGTGTCACAACTCAAGTTCCTAAGGTACCAAGAGTTTGATGGCAATGTTATGTTTCAGAAGGTAATGGTGTCATTTGTCTGCTGAGGACAAAGTATGTGCTAAGTTTTATTAACTATTATCAAATATATCACTGGATCAGAACTAGCTTTCTGCTCATAACTTTATTTTGCATTTTTAGAAAGCATTCTCTCTTCTTTATGTTGCAGTTTCCCGTTTGCTTAACACAAAGGTGACACTTCATAAAGTTCTTGGAGATTGTACATGTAAAGCCACCAGTAATCTTGAAATGTCATTACTCTGCCAAAGGAAGACCTTTCCTCTGATTTCTGAGGGGATACCTTGGGAGCTGCAAAAATAACAGCAGGCAGTGGTTTTGTTCACAATGGCAAAACATAAAGAGGGACAGTAAGGCAGCTTATGGGAAAGATAGTCCAATAACAACATTGACCTCCAGACCTTTATAAATTAGGAAGTGCAATTCCTAAATCAAAAACAGCACCAAAAGCTCTGGGAATGGAAACAGGCTTAATTCTCTCTTGTGCAAAGGACCCAGTATTTCCATAACATCAGGTCAGATTTTCAGTCCTGTGGATGTGTCCACTCCTCTCCTAAATTCCCAGCAGCTAGGCCTGGGAAGAAGCAGAAGCCAGTGGGGGGATGCAGGGTGGGTGGCTGGGGACTGGCACTCTTTCCATGCCAGTGAAATACAGAGTTCCCAGGAGAGGGGGGATTGGAATAAACCTCAGTTTACACTGGGGGAATCTCTGCATTCAAAACCCTCTTCTCCCCTCAGTATCTACTGAGTTGGCTGAACACCATCACTTATTAACCAGTGCTGTAAACAAGGCACTTCTTGCCATCAGGAAAGAATGACCCAGACCAGATCTCTAATCTTAAAATAAATACTAATCAGATACTGTGGCAGGCACTGAGAGATTCTTTCCACTGCTGCTGCTTTTAATTTTCTGCATGCAAGGTTTCTTCGACAGCGTGGGGCCTGGAGCTTGACTGATACCTGCAAGAGTTTGGTGGAATTTGAAGAGTTCATCTGGGCTAGGCAGGTGGGGTGACATGTTTTTGCATTTAAAGGCATACTCTTAATTTTTTTCTCTCAAAATCAAGACTTTAAGGTTCTTCTGTAGTCACAATAGTAGTCTTGTAGCATTGTTTTTCAGTGTATTCATACCAGGCTATTCACCAGTTTGCCATTTGACAAAACAGTTGTTTAATACCATTTAAACAAATATGGATTTAATTAATTGGAGTGGACACTTTTCTGAGTTTTCTGTTGGTGTAGAAAATGATCTGCTGAGAAGAATGCAGTTGTTAAAAAGTTGCCACATTTTTAGAAGAAAAAAAAATTTCTCACATTTATTTCCACTTTTCCAAGAGAAGCAATTGTTAGGAGATGGAAAACATCTCTTGTCTTTAGGAAACACAGAGTAAATGGATCTTAAATTGAGGCATAATAACTTTTTGATTCACAGAACATCCATTTCATTAGCATAAGCGACTCAAGTAAAAATATAAAGTAATTTTATTATTACCACTCTCCATGATACAGAGTCTGCAGGCATGAAAAAGAATGATTCTGTGGTATCTTTATTCTGTTTTCTGAACCATTCTTCCAAACTATTTAACTGGATCAACGGAGTCCACCATGTTTCCTGTTGCTACTTTGGGGTGATCATGTGGTATCTTATTAATCAGATTATCTAACAAAACTTTCCCAGACTTTTAAAACTTTTAAACTTTTTTAACTTTTAGACTTTTTAAACTTATCTAAACTTTTTCCAGACTTGCCTATCACATCCTGTCCTCAGTGATGTGCAGTTGGTATGTTTGAACAAGACCTTCAAGCCTGTAGAAGGTTTAGGTATAAAATGAATTTAGATCAGTAGTATAACAACATAACTATATATTATATATATATATACATATTGTCTTCTTTATCTGCTGTTATACCTGATGTTATTAGCACAGACTTTGAGGCTCTCAAATACCAGGTGGCAGTTTAATGTTCTTTGGACAGGATTCATCTTGAAAGGAAAGGTACTTTAGAAGCTACCTTTGAAAAGCAGACCAGATTAACCCAACCATCTAAACTGAAGTCCTGGGTTGCTGGACAGATGAATCTGTGAGTGCTGTCACTTCTCAGTGCCAGATGTAAGATGGGCCCTAGGGCAATATACTTGAGAGAAAAGAATGTGACAAGAGGTCACAGATTAGAAGAAATCCCACAAAATCTGTGTCAAGAGAAGCCCTGCAGGCAGCCTCCCAGGCCACCCACCCACCAGCAGGGCTGGCCCCAACGTGGTACACATCCCCTCCTGCCAGAAAGGCAGCTGGATGATGTTTCTCCATTCTAGGAAATCAGTGGACTCTTTGGGACACATGGAGCACTCACAGTCCAGAAGAGAACGTCATACCTGCCTCATGCCATCAGCCAGTGAAAAATGGGCTGAACACTGCTATTTCATTTCTTTTTCAGGCTGGGATTTCATTTTTAGTGGAAGATTCTCATATTGCCATATTCTCTGACCTACTTGCACATCTCCAGTGTCTTCATTTAGACTGGCTTTTCCTTCAAAAATTTGTTTTGCCTTGATAATTCCTTTTGTTTCCAATCATGTTAACACCACAAAGATCAAGAGTTAAAACATTTAATCCTGTTCTTTTGCTTTCTGTTTTTTCTAAAGGATGAATCACACAAGTAAGGATGGCCTTTTGTTATTCCTTAGTAAATTAAAACAAGAATCTTTATTCCCTCATTAGAAAAACAATAAATCAGCAAAGAGAAAAATGTGGAACAATAAGGAAAAAAACTGTTGGCTGTATCTTAGAGTTGCTCTTTTTTTTATTAAAAAAAAAAAAGCAAAAGCATTCATCAACTGTGCTGGATTGCTAACACTCAAGTCTCTAAGACCTGGTACCTTTCCATGCTGAGGTCCTGCCTGAACCAACAGCTGAAGTACAGCACACTTGAACCCTTCTGGGAATTCCACGTAGTGCCTGGAGCAACAGTGACTTCAGCAGAGCCAAGAGAGTGACTGATTTGCATGATTCAACCCCACTTTCAGCACAAACCCTGTGGTAGGTAAGAGAACCTACCTTAGATGACAATTTCTTCCCAGACTGCTCTTCTGATGGTTTAACAAGGTTTTGTTACTTAGAGATTTAGCAAAATGATTTTGCTAACTAAAGGTAGGCACAAATTCACAACCAAGTTTCTTGTCAAGTTTATAAACATTTTCTGCAATTTTAATTTATATTTGCATCCAACAAGCTCAAGTTGTAGAGCACAAAAGTTTTTGCAAGACACTCTCCTGACACAAATTCTTGTAGCTGTTTCATGAAGTATTTCCTTAGGTAGATAGGACTGCAATATTTCTCTTAAAAGAGCAGAACTGTTTGCTTGGAGGCTTTTTCAGTAGTACAGTGGAAATCTGAATTAGAGTCAAGAAGAAAGGTTAATTTGCAAAAGGAGGTGAAAAGGAGGAGCATCCTCACAAAGGCCTTGGGCCAGTGTTGTAAATGCACAGATTCCATCACTGGCCACAAGAGTAGGTGCTTGTCCAGGGCAGAAACCCCACGCCCTGGCCCTCCTTCCTGAGTTCCCCAGCACTCAGTCCACCCAAAGGTCATGACAGCAATTTGGCTTCTGTCCCTCCTGCTGTAAGGAGAAAAGGCTGTGGGTGCTGTCTGCTTCACCCCTGTGCAGTCATCATGTTGGCTCTGCCTTTAGAGCCTTCACAGCTGTGCTGTAACACAGTTACAGTTCCCAACATGACTCAGATGAAGGATTTTCTTGAATCTGCCCAGGATTCTTGCAAAAAAAGAAAATTTCCCCTGGTGAAAAGCAGTGATACTCTGCAAAGCTGAAAACACAACGTGTTACAGACAGGAGGCTGTGTCTCAAAAGCTGATTTCCAATGGTCTGAGGAAATAATTTCAGTGAATGTGGAAAAATGGGACAAGAATGAACTTGGCAACGTTAATTCCTCTAATTGTCCATTCAAACCTCAGTCATAATTTGCATTACTTCAAGCTCCTAAGCAGGGATGGTTAAGGAAGAGCCTGGGTTCTTTTATTTTTGTTTAGTGGCTCTATATTCAGCTTTTCTAGTAGGTCAAATGCTTTTAAAACATGGACTTGAAGAGAAAAAAACGTCATAGGTGCATCATAGCAGTGTATGTTTGTTCACTAAGTATAATTTGGGCAAAACCAAAGTTAAATGCAGCCTCCCCCCACACCTTTTTTTTTTTTTCTAGTAACTGTTTGCCCTATTTGCAGTGTTATTTCTGTGCAACTATATACTCCTTTTTAAATTCTGAAATTCTTTACTATCATCAAGATACACAACGAATAAAAAAATCACTATCTTCCTCTCAATAAAGGGGTAATTACACTGACAAAACCTGAAGATTCTCTGTCCAGATTAAGCTCTCTTGAAACACATGTTAGCTGTCAGGCAGTTCTACAGATCAGAACTTTAGGACCTTTTAAAATAACACTTGGATGATTTGCTTAAGAACTGAACTTCTGGGGAGGAGGCCCTGAAGTCTTCTGGTAAATATGGAAAAGTTTGCCTCTTAGCTGTCTTTCTGGGGCAGAATGTCACTGACCACAGGACTCCAACAGGGAATTGTAGAATCATCAAGGCTGGAAAAGACCTTCAAGACCATCAAGTCCAGATGTCAGTCCTACATGCAGAGGGAATCCCAAACTGCAGGAGCAGCATGGATACTCCCAGCATCCGAGACAGGAGTTGGTCAATAGTTTTGTTCTGCAAACATTTTTCATCTGCAGTAAAGCACAAATACGTTCAATAATTTCTGCAAGCAATTATTCCATGTCCCCAATGCAAGAATGCTCTGATTCTGAGTGCCTTTTCACAGTTTAATCCAGATACTGAGATATTACATCCCTGGGAATGTGAGTGTTAACCAGGAGCTACTTACTAAAACCTCTTAAACTGCCTGGAAAACTTGGGAATCAAGACAACTGGGTTTCTAGGGGGTCTGTTTCTATGCAGAAGGTGTGAAAACCAAACCTTTGATCAGAAAGTGTCCACAGATGCTCAAGGAAAGTTGTGGTGCCTGGTTGAGGGCAAGTGATTAAAAAAAAAGAGACAAATGGTGAAGGCCCTGTCCAAACTCCTGATGGTAAATTGCAGCTGCCTCATGGTTTGACACTAAAATTTTAAAATCAATTCTACAACCACTGCTATGAGAAGGGAACTCTAATGAGAAATTCCAGTGTAGCAGAGCAATGCCATCTGCTATTTGCTGAACAAAATACACTGCAGCATCCAAGGGAGATCAGCTTCACAAATTATTTGGGGCTTTTAAAGGATGTAATAATTAGTTGACATTGGTTGTGCTTCTATACAGAAACCTCAGGGTTTATTTCTGTATAAATTTAAATACAGATTGATATCCTGATGCCTATGGGAAATAGTAGGTGTTATGGGTACATCTGGGTTCATAAACTAGCTAGAGACAAGGTGAACAATCCAGAATTGTTCTTAGAATGTAAATATTACTCAAACAATCTGCAAAAATGGGAAGGAAGCATCAGTGAAGGCATTCTCCATTTTTCAAGGGTGTTTTTTCCTTTTTATATTAAGGCTAAACTTAAGAAATACAGAGAAATGTTTATTATGATCAAAGTGGTAAAAAAAAATGTATAATTCAATATGAAATTGGATTAATTCAAAGACAGTGGCCAAATTTCTTTTGTTGTTTGGCTATTAAAGCATGTACACTTCCTATGTAAAATTCATTAAGTTTTATGTAAATCAAACTGTTACTGTCAGGAGCAAGTAGGCATTAATACAGAAAACAGAGTGGCAAAGATAAACTGATCTGCATGCAATTTAGAATTCATTTAGTTTAATACTCATTCCATAGCTGAGGATGTTCTGGATCCAGTGTTTGGTCTCTTTGTACGTTTCTGTCAAAGAGAGCCAAATGAATCAGTCCAGGTATTATCTGGTGGTGTGGCTCTAATTTATGTCCAGAGTATAATGCCAAAAGTGAAAAAAAAACAAACCTTACAGGGCTGTGCATAATACTTTGAAGTATTTTGGTTTATATTCTAGAACAGCTCAACAGGAAGGAGTTACCTGTTTGGTGACTGGAGCTACTTGAAGTTTACAAACCAAATAACATCACCTGTTAAGTAAAATGTTACTGGGTATGAAAACTCCAAGCTCCATGATATAGTTCTGTTATCTCAACAGAAATGACATGGAAAATTGAAGGCTACTTAATTAATGCCAAAAATAAGTGTTGTGTCATTCTTTTGAAATGTATCAGTCCATTCCCACCTTGTGAGTGTATAAAACATAGAAGAGACCCTCAGAGTGGAAGTGGAATCCGATTATTTAAGATCTCTTCATGCTGACAGCACCTGTCAGATTAATCTCAAAATGTTCTATTTTGTTATACTTAGAGGAATATGAGACCTTTTTGGGGGGATGGCTGTTCATGACATTACTGAATTACTGTTAGAAGAGATGGTTCCCTCTGTCACTGTGATCTCAGAAACCCCTAAGAGCAAATGGATCAGCATTCCTGAAGTTAATGACCTGTATTAAATTCATCAAGTGAGAGTAGCAATTAGTTTGGTCATTATTTTAGCAGAGATGTACACTGTGACAGCTTTCTGCCCTGACTTTGGCATCTCCCAAACCTCCAGGTAAATCTGCACAAGCAGCAAACCTACACTCATAACAAAATCTGCTTAAGGCATCTTGTTTGGAAAATAAGTTTGTGTGTTCTGATTCTATTCTCAGTAAAGTTTTCTATAGAATATAGAAAGTAGTCTTAAAAGGGATTAGTAATCTCAAAATTTCTGTTTCCTTTTGGGTTTTCATTTGGTGGCTTTTTGGTTTGGTTTTTTGTTTAGTTTTGCTTGGTGGTTTTTGTTTGGTTTTTGTTTTGGTTTGATTTTTTTTGTCCCTACACCTTCTTGTTTGAGGAATAAACAGTAAAAAAAAAAACAAAAGGTGGTACTTATTCTGTAAATATTTTATGACAGCATCAAACTGAATTGTTTGAAAAGTTTTAGCTTGGAAGATTGGTGCTCCTAATCTGGGATTTTGTCTTTGTCATAATTTTTTTTTTATGTTTGCTTTCTCCCCAGGTCCCAGAAAATCCTGGTGTGAGCCAGAGATGTGTAGAAAAGCAGAGGCACAGCAGAAAGGTGGTGATTTTCAGGCCCCCCTCTCATTTATTCTGATGGCTTCTCCACAGAAATTCCCAGGTCTTCACCTCCACTTCTGGGATTTTTTCACTTTGTGTGGCCAGATCAGGTACTTGTCTTTCATCTTTTCTAGGGAGCACTAAGAATTAAGAATCCTTTTTGGGCTCTACCCTTTGAGTCCTAATGAACATTTTAAAACTGCTTTCCCATAGAGGCTTTACTGCAGGACCTCCTTTTTCACGTGGATTTATCTCACATACAGCACACACCAAGCAGTCGTGTGCTGTCTCAGTGTGCGTTTTGTAGGCAGACAAAAGTTCCAGATGTGCTGTGTATCTTGTTTAGTTGACTTTATTCTTCTGTAAAGCCAAGAGAAATATTAATCATTCATTTACTGTTAGGGGATGGGTCTTCTTCTCATGTTTCAGTAAAGGGGGTGGAAAAGTAAAGTAAGCCAATTTTTTTCCTATTTAAGGCCAAAGCTGGGGAATGCTTGTGGCTGAGTTCTGTACATGGCCCGGTGCTGGAAGGGCAGGGAACAACCCATGTTGCTATTTTGAATAGATTTTTCTTCCCCCCCCATTTTTATTTTTGCACAGAGAGTCTCATGTCTAATATTTAGACATGATGAGCTTTGTGCAAAAAGTAACTTTGCTCATTCTTGCCGTGTTTCAACCACCAGTTATTTTGGCACAACAAGACGGTGAGTAATTCAAGCTTCTTATGATTTGATGGCTTTATTTTATTTTTATTTTCACCAGTGATTCTCATAGCTTGTCAGAAATGTATATTCACAAATCTCACCAGAACACTCTTCCTTCACTAATCCAGCAGAGTCAGAGGGTTCATGCTGAAGTCGAAAGCTGCAGGACTTTGCATTTCCATCCCAAAAGTTTCTCTTTGCTTTGCTTTCTGCTGTGGTTGAAAGGGCTGTACAGAGCTGACTGCCTTAGATGCATTTGTTCTTGTTCTTACTTGTTTTTCTATTGCAGACACCAGAGAGTTTTTAAACAATTTCTTTTAACTCTTGGAATAACATTTTAACTGTTACCTCTCTGCTGCCTGGAAGTTATTTGTCACAAGCAATCAGTCTTTAATTCCAGCTTTTTCATTCGGAGCCCTTTGTACTTGTGTGTTTTCCACTAGCAGCATGGGGGGCTGTATAAAATAAATTTGCTTGGGGAAAAGAAAACAGTCTTAAAATTCTAACCAGTTTTGATGAAGCAGTTTTTAAGGGCGATTTATGGAAATATGGGAGCTTACAGGATTTTTACTTGGACATAAAGCAGACGGGGGAAGTTAATTCCCTCAGCTGAATAGTCTGATTTGTGCATCTGCAGGCTCTTTCAGTCCCTCACAGGACTGATTAGCAGCTGATGGTATCTGAGAGTCCATGCAGTATGTGTGTGCATGTTTACAGAGAGCAGGAACACCAAAACCCAAATGAACATGGAATTTAGCGTGGGGGAAAAAAAAAACCTTTGTATACAATAATTCAACTTAGAGTGAAGATAAGTGTGGTATGAGTATTTAACTTAAACAGATGACATTCCACCAGTATAGATGACCTTTTTTGGATGTTCTCTGTTCTTGCATTGTAAACCAGACCTTCCTTAAGATAAAACATTTTTTTCTTTCTCGTAGATATAAAAGATCTGCTCTGTAATTATTCCTGCATCCAGGCAACGAATAACTTCACTAATAACTTGATAAGCAGCAGCCAAACAAACTGTAGTGCAGTAAAGAAAAGCCAAATACCTTTAAAACCACACCCTACCCTAGTCTGTATGATAGCAATCAGGAAAACAATTATTTTAGCTATTTCAGGGCAAATCTATCTGTCTCTGCCTACCTGGGAAAGGCACCTCTGCTGTGGGGGTGGCTGTGAGTCCCCCAGCAGGCTCCTGGCAGCAAAGCAGCTGGAGCTCAGGGGGCTCCTTGCATGAGCTCATCAGGTAACAGCATCTGCAGCAGCAGCCTGCCCAAATACCAGCACAGGCACAGACTGCATCTTGTAAAAGAATCTTAAAAAAAAAAAAAAAAAACAAAAAAAACCCCCACAAAAATCCCCCCAAAAGCCAAAAAACTAAAAACATCAAAAAAAAGCCATATAAAATTGGTTTTAGGGAATATCTTAATATATTCTGAACAGATGCTTTTCTGTTTCTGCTTTTCCAATATATAAGCTGTTCATTAATCCTCCATGAAAAAACATTATAAATTTGAGAAAATATATGCTGTCAGTTTTCTCCACTTACAGCAGAAAATAATAAATCTATTGCATATATTTAATATGCATTATGTCAGTTTATATATACACATGCATATATATCTAAAACTTCTGGGGGATAAGGACAAACACAACATCCAATATAAAAAGAAGGAACATCAATTTATTTCTTCCAATAAATAAATCCTCTCTGAGCACCACGTCTCTTGTTGTATCCCTGGACATTTCTGGGCTGCAACATGTATTATACTCAAGAAATAGCAAATTTCTTGAAGAACAAGGTACAAACAAAGTGTGAAGGAGTATTCTTGTTTCTCTGCCACATTCCTGTGTCACAGCGTAGTAACATTTCCTTACTGGGCTAACATCCATACTACTTGCAGGGATGAGGTTACACAGAGAGCCTGATAAAACACTGGTTATCCCTTAAAATGTTGACTTTTGTCCTCTCTTTGGAATGTTCCTTTCCACACGTTTGAATATGCTTTTCTCACAGAAAATAATAATTGAAGGGGTTGATGATTAGCATTGCTTGCTCATGTGCAGGCCAGCAAAGGACTGGGAATTTTCCACAGTTCAAAAGAGAATTTCCAGACATGCTAAAATGCTCTCTCTTGTCAAGAAAAATGTTTATATGGTTAGGATCAAGTGTAAGTCAATATAAAATTTTCCTTGGGGAAGCCTGCCAGGAGACAAGACTTGGCAAGATATTAAGGAAACTGCTTGATATACACCAAGTTTAGAATAGTCAGATGTACCTCTGGGCTATGTGTTTCTTTGTCTTGCTATAATAGCTAAGAACAGAGATTGGAGTGCATCCTCAGGTTGAACCTCTTCAGAAGCTCAGGATATGGATATTATGGAACAAAGAATTTTCTGTGACTTCCCCAAACAAAGCTGAATGTGTTGGTAACCCTCCAGGATGCTTTAAGCCAGCAAACAAAATGCCCTTGGCACAGTTCAGGTTTTCTGATGTGTGTCAAGGTATAGTCAAGATATTTGCAAGCCCTGCCCGTGTTTAAGATAAAAATGCCTCCTGGTGGCTGACATGACATGAAGCTGGTGCTTCAGGTGGGACAGATGAGTCAGATTCCAGGCAATGTATGTTCACTTCTGCTCTTTGAAGGCACTTTCACATCCTGTGTATTAAAATTGCCAAAAAGTGCAAGAAGTTGGAATGCTTCCTTCAGGAAGAAATCCATCCTCTACCCTGCCAGCATGATTTGTTCAGGCATTTGCTAGCCTGAGGGCCTACATTCATACCCATCAGCTTGAGTTTGTAGAGTCAATCTAGACAGCATAAATTTTACCTAGGCAGACCCAAGGTTTTTGGCAGTTTCCACTGACTGAAAGGGAAGCCCTCGCACAGCCCTTCTCCCAGCAGGGCCAAAAGGGGGTTCAGAGGGATCTGGGGCTGTCTCAGCTGCTTCTGAGATAGGCAAGGGATGTTTCAGTCACCTGAGGTGTGACACTCCTCATATGTACACCCCATACTCTTTGAGGAACTTCACTGAGGTCATGAGGAAAGCTCCTATTTCCTTAAAAGCGTTGTAAGAGCAGAGCCAGAAACCCTTCATTGTTATTCCAAGTAATTTTTTGCTCTAATGTAATTTAGCGTTTTCCTTGTAAGCATTACCTTGGAAGTTTGGTCAGGAAACTGGTAATTTCTGATGTAAAGACTGAATCCTAAAATATCTCCAAGAAGACTTATTGACTTTTCATACTACTTTCA
The DNA here is from genome assembly GCF_003957555.1 of Calypte anna. Taxonomy (NCBI): domain Eukaryota; kingdom Metazoa; phylum Chordata; class Aves; order Apodiformes; family Trochilidae; genus Calypte; species Calypte anna. Next base: position 38,302,442 of record NC_044253.1, read on the forward strand.
GTCACAAATTAGTTTTAAAATTAAATATTACCACGGGATGTAGGGTCCAGGAGGTAGCCCCGAGAAAAGCAGGATGATATTTTAGGAAAAACTGTAAGTAGCTTGGTTTAGCCAGTTTGCTTTCTTTTGTTATTAACTGGAAAGGATTAAATAGGTTTTGAAGCAGATGGGTACTGCACAGATGCTGTGTATTTGTGAGACTTCCAGTGTAACATTTTTTAGCACTTATCCACAAACAGCATTGCACATATGCATTCTTTGTTGAGAAATGAGCAAGTTTAAGGGTAATGCCAATGCCAGTAAGAACTATATGTCCTCAGAGGTTCTGATAACGTGGAGAAGTCTCCCTCCAGATTTCTAAAGGTGAAGCCAGCTGATAATTACATGAGTAACCTGTGTGAGGGTATGAAAGATCAGGAGTCTACTGCTCGTTTTTCCTAAGTGTTTTTTACCAAGCACTCAGCAGACAAGGTTAGGCTTAGGAAAACTGAAACATTCCTTTCTAGTCTGAAAAAATCGTGCTAAATGAAAGCCTGGGGAATCCACCCCCTCTAAATATTATATATATGTTCTTGGAAATACGACAAATTTCATAAACACGTTGTAGATCACACATAGCTGGAAGACATTAACCTTAGGAAAAGGAGAGCATTCTAAATCCCTGTCATTATTTTCCAAATTTCTTTTTGATTTCAGACCAAATCTACATAGGCTGATCTTTTTTTTCAACGAGGGGGTGGAGTTGGAACTATCCACTCCTTTATTACAGGGGGAAGAGACAGAGGTAGAAGGGTGTTGTCTCTGGCACGAACATTACTGTTGATGCCTCCCTCAGAGCCATTACCTTTGCTCCCTTCTTAGTGCTGCAGATTACAAGCAGATCCTGTTTCCTTTCCCAGCTTCTGCCAAAGTTTTGAGGTCTGAAATATGCAACCAGGTGTCACTTGAAAAATCTTAGCTGATGCCAGCCTTCCACAGCTGGTAAACATAAGAAAAAACTTTTTGACTGTGAGGGTGACAAAACACTGGCAGAGGATGCCCGGGGAGGTTGTGGAGTCTCCTTCTCCTCTGGAGACATCCAAACCCCACCTGGATGTGTTCTGTGTGACCTACACTGGTTGGTCCTGTGTGGTCCTGCTCTGGTGGGGGGTTGGACTTGGTGATCTCTCAAGGTCCCCTCCAAGCCCTGACATTCTGTGATTTCTGGGATTTCTTCAGAGTTGAAAGGTTCAACTAACCAGTAGGAGGAAACAATAACAAAGCTTGCTTTCCCAGGCAAGCAGGCAGCATGAGAGCTGGATTGCTCTTGATGTTATGGTTTTAGGTTAGTAATTTGGAGAACAGCACAAGCCACAGCTGCAAGTTTTAATTTGTTGGTTTGAAGTAATGGTCAAGACCCAAAGAAGTTGAAATGAATGCAAAGTCCATTAACACTGCAGACTATGCTGTCTTTAATCCTGCTTTTTTAAGAAATTAGGCTAAAGATCTCAGCTAATACAAGGAAAATTGTTGGCAGTAGTAAAGATATGTTGTTAAATAGGGGTTTTTTTGCCTCAAAGTAACTGGATTATATTCCTGTATCATTGTAGATACTTGATGTGATGGAGCAAAATTCGGTTCATTATTGGCAATGACCCAAAAAATAAAACTGAGACCTGAAAAGGGTATAATAAAATCTTTTCTGATTTAACATGACAACTGTTAGCTCATTCTCCTTGTGGTAGCTTGGTAAATTGTAAATTGCACAACTTTAATGTGGTTTAGAGCTCAGCACCTGCCACCTGTATCTCTGTGGTTTTGAGATGTTCTGATTTTGTTTTTTGGATATAAAATAACCTTCAACCCAAAATGCAACAAAAAATGTAGTGTCATCATTTTACCTGCAGAGCTATTTTACCAGCCTGCACCTCCTTTGACACACCCATGATAAGATATCCTGTACAGAAGGAGAACTGGGCACAGCTGTGATTCCTTCTCCAAGAGAGATGCCAGAAGTGTTACTTGGCTCCTGTACTGCCAGGTCAGGCTGTTGAGGGGAATGTGGATAGATGCAGAAGAATGATGAAGCCCCTGGCTCTCACCATGCTGCCCATTTCCAGCCCAAGGGGATCCAGTGGGTTCCTCCTGGAAAAAGTGTGTTTGGGTCTGTGCAGCTCAGGGAGATGTCACTGGGAGTGATGCAGCTCCACAACTCACTGCAGCTGGCTCCCCATGGCCAGGCTGCTGCTGTATGCAGGAGCCATGCTCTGCTTCAGTTCCTGCTGCACAACTGCTGCTCCTCTGGGGATCTTTCTTCCCTTGTATCTTTTGATGCACAGGGTTTGTGAAGCTCTCCTTTTGTCTGCTCCATGGTGTCCCTGACAAGAGGTGCTTTGTTCAATCTACGAGGAATTCCCTGATCTTTCTCCATTTAACACAGTCAGACACTTGGTGTTGCAGGGAACTGAGGTTCCCATATTTATGTGTATGGGCTGTGCCATTAAAATGTCTCACAGCTCTTTAATGCTGTATAACAATTTCAAAGATTAACCCTTAAGTTGCTGCTGTGGCTGATGAGCTGATGAATCTCCACAGGCAGTAAAAAAATACATATTATGAGACTAGGAAAGTCTCTTCTGTAAGTAGAACAGAGATAGAGAGGTGTTCTTATCCTATCTTAAATGCTGGCAGGGTGCAAGGAGGAATGAGGTCTGTTGGTGACTGTAAAGCAATAGATCTTTTACATTATAGTTTGCATTTATACTTTCAAGCAGTCTTTTTTTTTCCCATCTTGTATTTCAAAGGAAAAGTTCTCTCAATGTTGCTTTGAGAAAAGCTAACCTACTTCCAACTACTGCTTTTATTTCTGCATTTTCACTTCAGAGCCAATCTTGTCTCTGGGTTTGTGAAGTTGAAGCCTCTGCCTGTTTCATGTCAACATGACAATGGAAAACATGATATAACCCCCTCCAACAACAGCCATTTGTTGGCTTTAGTTTGGATAAACTTCAGCTCTGGGACTTCTGGCTTTGTTTAGTGAAAGTACAGCAGAAGAGATTCCTTTCATATTAGCTAAGAGGCTTCTTCCATTTTCCTTCATTTACGTCAAACCCTTCATTTAAACACAAGCTATCAGAAGGAGAACTGAAAGCTGTTCCTCCTTTACAATGTCTGCACATTTTTGTCTTACTTTGATTTACACAAATACTCCGTGAGGAAATGTCTGTCAGGGAGGAGAAAGCTTGCACAGGGCATTGAGCAGGAAGAATGTGATGATAATGGAAAGATTTTAAGGCTGAATATGTTTTGTTGTTTTGAAAGCCTAGGCCTTCTCTTACAGCAAAAGAGGCACCAAAATGACTCTGAAGAAATGGAGGATGTGACTTGTAGATTTAAGACTCCAGCTGAGCTTGTAGCAGAATGGCCTTGGGCACAACACAAAGCCATCCACAACCCCAGGAAACCCATCCCTTCTTGCTGCTGGTTTGCTCTTTCAGGCGTTGTGCATCCCACTCTGGAGGGTGGCACGGACACCTTTGCCCTCCTGCTAGACAGCAAAAGATTTCCTTCCATGAGCAAATCTTCTCTGGGCTGCTGTGGTAGCTTCAGACACTGCTTTATTGCTGGCCCCAGCACTGTGAAGGGCAGCAGAACTGCAGGGACATCCCATGCACGTCTGTAGCAGTAGATATGAAAGGATGATCTGTGTCTGGAAACGCTGGCAGTTCTTGGAAAACTTCTGGACATAATTATTTGCCACTGAAATGCCCCAGAGGTCACACCCAGTGACCAGATGGAGCACTGTCAGGCTGTCCTCTGCAAAAAAGCTCTCTGTTCTTACCCTTTGTGCTGCTGCTGCTTCTCTCTTCCTTCTTTCCATTTTCTATCAGGAAACAAGGCAAGAGCAGCATTGCAGCTCCTTTTTCAAAGAGACACAAGAGAACCAATTGCTCACCCCCACACAGCTAATAGAAAATATGGGAAGGTTCACTCATTGTTCCTTTGATGTGCAGTGGAACAACCATGCTGAGCATCAAAGGAGAATGAACTACATCCCCCATGCTCTCCTTCAGCTACAAGCAGCAAAAATAGAATTCATATTATCTTGGAAAACACTTCTCTGTTCGTGAGAGGCTCTTTTAAAATAAAAATTGACATTTTTTCTGTGTTTGGCTTCAAACCTACTGTATGATACTTGCTTGTTTCCCTACAGAGCAGTAGTCATTGTGTGCCAGCTGTTTAAGAGAAGGTCCTAGTGAAAGCAAACAATGGGCTGTGTAGTGGGAATTGCAAATCTTTGAAAAGAGTAATTGAAATATGCTCAGACATTTCAAAGATTCTTTGCACAATTTTCTAAGCCTGTTGGTGGCTTAGTCATTGGCAGGGTGGTCCCCTTTGTAGATCCCTCTTTTTTGTGTGTGAAGAGAATAGCATAAATATGAGGGGGGGAGGAGGGGGAGAGAAACAGGGGGGTGAAGAGGAGGGAGAGAAAGCATGGAAAAGAAAAGAAAAGAAAAAGGAAAGATGTGTTCAAGTCCAATTGCTTCTTTCCCTGTTAAAGAAGCTGAAGGAAGAAAGAACTTTGTAAACTTCTTTCAGTGGAAGAAGAAAAAAACCAAAAACTTCATTTATTAGGTGTTCTCTGGCTCAGCCTCTTCCACTGATACCTTTTAAGGACCCCAGCAGATAAAGTGTTGGATCTGGCTGAAGATGCTTTAGCCCTCCTCTGCTTCACTGTGCTGTTTACCCTCCCTCTGTGCCAGCTGCCCAGAGCAGGGAGAGCTAAATGTGTGCCAGGCTCCAGGCAGCCACTTCAGTAGCAATGCTCCTGACCTCTGATCTTCATAAAAAGTCATCTTTGTGCTTGCAGGCTCCTGACCTCACCAAAAGGGTGGATTCTCCCTCGATGAGGGAATTGGTTAGGAAGATTCTTAGGTCTTCATGCTTCAGAAGTGGGTATATAACTTGATAGTTAAAAGTGGCCCTAGAAAAGTTGTCTTTGGTATCCTGGGAAAAGCCTCACAATGCTCACTTTGGTAGTCTGAGGAAGCTGACAATAAGAACCTTGTACTGGGTGTACAAACACCCATTTAATATCCTCGATGAGGCAGATTAAGAATTTCACATACTGCCATCTGTATCCAACTAACTGTCCAAAATGGATGTGGGGTGAATTAGTGCAAACTGGAGTAAGGAGTGAATGAATACAAGCTGTTCTGCAGATGAAACTAGGTTAGTGGTGCTCTGTGCATTCTAAATCTCACCACAGCCCCCCACAACCTTCTGGATTACAAATACATTTCATTTATTGGCAGCACAAAGTTATGATTCTTTTTTTCTTTGGACAATATGCCAGAATTCTTTAATCCATCCCCAGAATATGAAATACAAGAATCAAACTCTTCATTTACTCCCAACCTCTGAAATTACAGGGAAATCAATACAATTGTTCAGGGAGCTCTGTAAGTGTAGAATTTGCCCCCCTGCTGCTTTACTCATCTCTGATGTAAATTCACTGTGACCATGAAGTTACATTGGAGCTGACTTTGTCCAGCATATCTGAAAACATAAATGATGTTACCATGTGTACTACACTGAGTTGTAACACTTCCCATCTGCTCCAGCCTCAGGAGAGGAGCATTGATTTCTTCCAAGGCAAAGCACAGAAACAGCACTGAATAAAACTGTTAGCCCTGTCTCTGAGCTGAAGGGAAAGAGAAGATCACATCTCACTTGAAACCTTAATCACCCAATAAAAATTGTTTTAATTACAAGGTTAGACAATGAAAACAAAAAAATCCTAGTTTTTTTTCCCACACAGCCTTTGGGTTTTATCTTGTGAGAAACTTAAAATATCTTCAATTAAGTAGTTACAGTTTTGTCTTTTGCAAGAGGTGTTAGGTAGAGCAAGGTGTAGCAACCCCCAGTTTCCAATGCCTCCCTTTCCCTTCCCTTTCACTTAGCAACTGAGAAGCTGAATCTCCCTTTTATGATACTTTGGGTCTGCCAGACTGGTTATACAGCCTGGGAAACCTGCTTGTACACAATGACTTTTCCAGTTATTCTATATTCTTGCCAGGACAGACCTATTGCAAGAAATGTTGCAAAGAATCCTCCAGTGGGATAAACTATTCCTGGTCCTAGCTAAAATGATAAATGTAGAAGTATGTCTTTTAGGTATAACTTGGGAATTATTATTATTATTTTTTTAAGTTCTTACACAATGCTGGGTTTTGGTAAATTTTTCCACTTAATTAATCTCAATAACATTGAGCATGAAGCTATTGCTTTTCTTTAGTAATATGTTAGGCCAGCTTCTTATGGAATAAAATTGGAAGTGTTCATCAGCTCAGCTGTTTAAGATTACCTTGGCACTTTGACTGTAGAAGTCTTCTTTGACTGCTGAAGGAGTGGGCAGGGTGTATGTTTAAAGAAGCTAATAAATCCATAAAATCATCAGTAATCACATCAGACCTTGAATTTATATCAGTGTCTGCTTGGTTTAAAACACAAGACTTTGGGCCATTTGGCACCATTCGCTCTAAAGACAAGAAGCCCATTAAAATCAGATTACTGCAGAGTAGTGAGAATTTATGCCAGCTCTACAACTAAATACCCACAAATAAAGTGACTGCAGCCTGCTGAGTATTTCTAGAGTGACACCAAATGGCACGAAAGGTGATGTGCCAAAAAACATTGTAACATAAGAACAGAAGGGGTAGAAAAATCTCAGAGGCACTTTACCAATAATTGGAAGAATAAGTGAGTGAAAAATTATGCAGTGTTCCCTCTAAAGGGCATTGGATGCATGGAATTAAGATGAAATTCTTCCTGTGTGTCCTGCTCTAATGCCAGTGGTTACTCTTATTAAAAGGTTTGACCTGTCAGACACTGAAGACCTTCAGTTGCCAGCAGAATAATTGATGTTCTTTAGGTCTGATCCAAAGCCCAGTAAAATCTGGGGAGGTTCTGATCAGGCACTGTTTACTCTTTAGTCAGGAACAAATGATACACTCTGCAGAGTATAGCACAGGGAGTCTATCTCTACTAAAAAGACAGAAATATGGATATAATTGTCTGAGTTAGACTCAACCTGTTGAGAGAGGACTTTGGAGATGAAATACCAGAATAACATCACAATTTTTTGTGATGTCATTCAGGAATCTCTTCCTCACTTACAAAAGATCATTTAGGCCATGGTGTTGTCAAGAAAGGGCTAACAAAAAAAGGAGTATAACCCTCTCTCACATCCAGCAGATGTTTTCTTAAAATGACTTTTATAAGTTCAAAAAGAGGTGTAACAATCCCCTGTGCAATCCCTCCAACAAAAAAAAAAGCAAGGTGATAGATGGCAGTTTGCTCTATCCTGTCCTTGGCATGACTCAGTTTGAAATGATAGCTCTGTCAAAAACAACCTCCAACTCAAAGCACAAAAGACCCCTCCTTGCAATCTGTTTTCCTATTATCAGTTGGGAAAGAAGAAAACTCTTCTGCCATTGTTTCTCATGCCAGACACCAGCTGGAGCCAGTGGGGCTGCTGTGGAACAGTATCTCTGATGGGATATCCCTGGCCTGCCTCTTCTGTGCCAGGGTGACCTTTAAAACCTGGATGAAGAACATCAGTCAGGGATGTCACACGTGTGCCTGAATAGAGCAATTTGTGAAACATAAATGTTGAGGAAGAACAACGTGACAGATTCAGCCTCTTAAGACCAGGTTACCTTTGGGGAGAACAAGAGCCCTGTGAAGATAAAAGAGAAAAATTAGTTTGCTTAACATAAAACACACTTTGAAAGATTAGGGAAAAGCCAATAATCTGCAAGGGAAATAGAGCCATTTGACTTGGCAGCAAAAATGCCATGAGTGGATATTTTTAAATCCTGATATTTCAAAAAGGACAAAAAGCTGCAGAAAGGTTGCAGCATTTGTAGCTTGTGAAGACAAATGAAGGGAAAGAGCCATGATTTTTCCTTTTAAATGTAAATGCTTGTTTGTACCAGTGCAGGCCTGGTTATTTGTGGGTTTTTTTCCTTTTGTAATCAGCAAGACAGGTTGGCTGTGTGTCAGAGCAAGGATGGTTTGGCTACGAGATGTAGTGACACTTTGCCTGAGAACCCAGCCTCTTCTATGCCTTGTTGCTGAAACAGGGAGTGTATCATTTCCACAATGCATCTGAGTGGCAAGTGCAGTGCTGTGATTCACCAGCATCCCTTAATGCTGCTTTCTCTTCCTTACTCTGCATCTGACTGAAGAGGAAAACGTCTGGGCCTGGCGCAGTGGCAGGACTGTTCAAACACCAGCTTTTTTGGCAGACGAGCATCCCTAGAAGTAAGAAAGCTCCAGTTTCTGTCTGAAAGCACAGGATGTAGCTTGGGAAATCCATGAACTGTTCATTCATACTCCTTCTCCATCCCACCCAATGACATTTTTTCCTCCTAGAGGACACAGAGCAGGAAAAGGTTTTTAAGATGGACCTGCTCTGGTTTTTTCACTGCCTGCTAATTTTACCAAATGAGGTTCCTTTCCTGTTACCTCCAATTACATGGTGGACAAACCTGACCAAATATTACAACAGTACCATTAAATCTGAAAATGTCCTAATAGGTAGGTACACCCAAACTGACCATTATGTCCTCATAACCCTGAGAAATCCAATCAGTTAATTAGCTGATATTTTGATGACGATTCCAGCCAAGAGAATGAATGTCTGTAGGCCTTGCCTTGTTAGACATTTTTTTCTTTTTCCTTCTATTTTCACCTCTTTCCCTGACTGCTATGAAGCAGACACTATTTCAGACTTTTTGAGTACTCAGCACTTATCTGGCAGGGGAACATGCAGACAAACCAGGCCTTTCTGGCTCAGCAAGCCAATTAGTTTGTTTCCATTACTGATCACGGGATGGAAAGAGTATGTTTGATTTTCTTATAAACATCACCATAATACCAGACAGGGAGTCCAAACCATTTGCTTCGAGGTAGACACTGTGGCATTCTTTTCTGTTCAGTAAATGGAAAGCAGTGGTGCTGCAGACACTGGGATGGATTCCACAGTCTACCTCAGTGAATTACAGCATTTCCATTGAAAAGGAGCAATGGATCTCTTTTCTACTTTATCCTTTGGTTAAACAATGTATGAACATGTGTATTTACTGTAGAAGAAACGTGTATTTACTGTAGAAGAAATGTAAAATCATTTTTTGAAGCAGCCATTCTGTAAAGCTGATTACCAAGAGCAGGTCAGGGTGAGGAAGCAGAGGCTGACATATACAGTTAGAAGTCTGTAAAAAGCAACAGAAAGACCCTTCCTAACTTCAGCAGACTTTGGATCCAGCCAACAGTAGAGATTAGGCCCCCTTTCTGTCAGTGCTTTAGCCAGATACACTTTAAATAACAGCAGAAACTGTTTGCTTGACTGGTTGTGTTTGTGATCCATTTCTCACAGATCAAAGCTTCTGGGTTTTGCTTCCCAAAATTAAGAACTAATTTTGGGAGCAAGCTTCTGGAGGGTCATGAGTCACCCATGTGTGGACTATTGCCCTTTCTGAGGCAGAACCAGACAAGTTCAAGATGTTCCATAATTTCTAAGCCTTTAGTCACATCTCTGCAAATGGGATCTGTGAGTCTCCTCCTAATGCAATAGCTGGACGTTTGCTTTGTCCAAAGTGGAAAAGCCTGTGGTTTTTGAGGATACTATTAGAAGATTTTTTCCTTTTGCCATATAAATGTGGTCAAGCCATGATCACAGAGCTTGCACAAATGCATAACCAAAACCATCTGCAAACAGGTCAGCTTCTCAAGTCACAGCACTCGATACAGAATTCCCATTCACCTCACTGGAATCAGGATTATGTCTCATGTGACATCTGTCATCCTTCAGGCCTAAGACCATGTTTGTTTTTCCCTGTACACATTTGGGCTCTTTTAGGTACCAGACTTACAGATCCTTTGAGATCAAATGATGATCTTCCTCTTGCCTTTCTCTCCTGGTCTGCTTACCTGCAGCTCCTAGACTGATTTAAAAATGGGAAATATTTCAAAATAAATATATGGTTAAGGTTGTGTTGCCTTCTTTGTTGTTTCTTCACTTCACTTTAGACTGCTCCAGGTAAATTCTACTCTCAGCAAAATCTTTAAAAATGGGACTGCTCAGTAAACATCATAAATGCAAAGTTATTCAGGCTTTCAAATACTAAACTTGAATCTCTCATACAACGAATCTGAGATTGACAGAGTTCCCAACAAGCTATTGCAAAACTGCCATAGAAATGCAGTGCCACTGTATGCAGGGCTTTGGGAAGAAGAATAAGATTTTACATTGCCAGAAGCAAATGTTGTTGAGTTCTAATATTTATTTTTTTAAAAAAATCTTAGCCTAATCCATGTGTTCAGGCATCAATAAGAAAAGCTGGCTAAGGCAAGTCTGTGACAGTTTTACTGCAAGTCTAGAAATAGGCAAGTCAGCTTTTTTATAACCTTATTATTCCTATATGGAACTTGCCAGTGCTTTAGCACAAATCAGCTTTCCAAAGGATTTTGGAGCTAACAGTTAATCTTTATGAGCAATGCAAAATGCATTATGTCATAACAGGCTGACACACAGATCTACATCTGAGCACAGAGGGGGTGTCTTGAAGAGACTAAGTCTTCCCAGATGTAAGTTTCCTTTGGAAACCTATTTAATACTTTCATTCTGCCAAAGGCCACAACGATTTTCATTGCAGCTCTCTGAGCTTATTTCTTAATTCATTTAACAATGTCCAGAAAGTTAGGAGCAAATACAAATGTCATTACATCCAGATGGCTTCAATTTTTCTTTTCCTTCTATTAAAGGTTGCCATCTACTGTAGGATAACTGAACAACAGCCTTGGAAAAATGCAGAGAAATCTGCCTTATTTCTGCCTTACTGTGAAGTCATGTCATTTGTTTTGTGGCACGTTTTAGATTTCTGTGATTTTCATAGTTGTTGTTGACTAAAATATGGAAAAGTGAGTCTTCTCAGTGTGAAAAACTTGTCACTGAGAAAAGCCTCTGCTTCAGGAAAGAGCAGCTGGCTTGAAAACAGAACCTTACCTAACTAGGAGTGCCAAGATATGGGAAAGATGGCCCATTGCTGCTCCCCATTCAAGCTGTGTCCTTCCCTGTAAGGCAGCAGGATGACATCTCTGGAAACTACAGAACAACAGAACAAATCAATGGAAAGGAATTAAAGATGAAGAAAAAATGGAGAAACAAAAATGCAAGTTCTTGGATCTCAATTTCCTAGTGAATAAGAATATTCTTTAACTGGTATAAAAAGAACTGTGGTTTTGTAAGGATAAGAGAAGGTGTCAAGAGCTCAAAATTTGGATATTAAAAATAATCAAAGACATGGTACCTTATGCAGGTTTTTATTTGTGTGTGCAATCCATATAGCCATACATAATGTGCCCACATGAACAGTTTTAAGTCTTTTAGATCTGTACCATGCTATTTTTATAGAACATTTATGAACTAAAACTAAACTAAAGAGAAATCATCTCTCCCTTCCTCGTGATGTTTGCAAATGAGAAGGATGTTTAAATCTGGGGAGCTGGGAAGCAGGTGAGTGGGGTGAGAGCTGAGTGCATTGCTCTTGGGTGGGGTGGCTCCATGCCCACCCGTGTTCTCCAGGGTGTATCCAACCCCCTCAGTAGCTCTGGTGCCATTCTGCTTCCCACAGAATACTGCTTGCAGGGTCCTCTTGTATACAGCCAACCCCTCATATACTGAGCTACCCAGGTTTTTTTTGACATGAATCATTAGAGAGACTATAAAAAAATATTCCATTCATAAGATTGCACTTCTCATTTTTAAAATATATTCAGCCTTCTTGTTTGTCAGGAAACATTTGTCATTCTTCTTGCCAAGGCTGGGCAGGTTTGTTTGTTTTGTTTTTTTTTTTCCTAAGTGTCTGCAGTGAAATCCTGGTCTGCTAAAGGAGGGAAATGTTCCTTGCAGAGACAATCTGCAATGAATTAAGCAAAGAATCTGCTTGTTTACCTAAGATCCATTGACATGATTCTGTAGTGTGAGACCTGGGAAACCAAGAAACTTTTTTTAGGAATGAAATCTAGCTTGGCAGACTAAGGAAGGTCACCTGGATCTTCTTTGGGGAGTGGATGTCAGACAGTGCCCTTTGAAGCAGCAGCTGATGCTGGGACCCTGTGACATGAGGAAGATGCTGACCTGGAAATAAGCAGTTCTTCACCTCTCTTTTCTAGGATCTCAAGTTTCTGATGAGGCCCAAAAGGTAGAAAAATGAAGGGAAAAAGAAAAAGTTAATTTCTAAGTGATAGAAAACATCTGAAGGGAATTAATTTTCAGATGTCACTGCAATATTGAAGAATTTAAGATTTTTTGTTTTGCCAAAGGAAGGTAAAATACTGGCTCCCAGCCTGATGGGAAGCACAGAAATAGTATTGGCTTTTAAATGTCCAAAAAGGATTTTTGAAGCTTTTTTGCATCTTGCTGTTGTTCTAACCAAGCTGGTGGTCAAAACCAACTCTTAACCATAAGTTCTGTCAGCCTTGACAGGTCAACATTTTCCTGTTTGCTTCTCTTATAATTGAAGTGCAGAGATAGGATAAGTTGTGTGTGCAGAAAGCCTGTAGTGGGATTAAAAGTGGGAAAAGGAACCTCCTGTCCCATGCTGTGCCTTACTCCTAGATCCCCACGCTGGTTCTCCACTGAGTGAGCCAGGAGCTCTTGGTTGCATTCCCAACCACCTTTGTGGAGCTCACGCAAGGAAGGAAGGAATTTCATGGATGACCTGGAGGAAAAAGGCTGATACAGGCAAGGGAAAGCAGCTGAGTGAGACACTGGGAAGGGAACTGTCTGAAAAATTAAGCTGAGTTGACTACATGGCAAGAAAAAGGTGAACTGCTGAGGTACCAAAACCAAAGAGGATTCAGGGAAGATGGAAAGGGAAGTGACATGCTATGGGAAAGAGGAAACTGGAACAGAGAAAAAAGGGAACAAAGAAGAAGGAGCACGAGAAGAGACAAAATGCATCCAAGTGTGGGCCATGCCAGAGAGCACTGGCATGGTGTGGAAGAAGATACCCACAAATACAGAGAGATAGAAAACCAAAATATGTTGGGAGAAAAAAAAAGACCAGTGTGCTAAAGTGGTGGTGGAAAAGAGAAAAGACAGAGCTGGAAGATACCATGAGTCAGAAAAGAAAAAGAGACTGCACAACCCAAAGGGGGGGACTGTACTATACATTTGGACTCAGCCTCATACTATGTAATTCCCCCCATTACAACTGTCTGATGGTATTCAAAATTTCATGTCTGGAGCTGGTGGTAATTATAGAGAACTTTGAACTACGTGGTTTTTTCTTTCTTTTTGATGGGTGACTTACTCTGATAGTAATCTTTTAAGGACAATGTAGGTACACAAATAGCTCTTCTTCCAGAATTCTGTGTTTCTAAATGGGTTTGCTTTAAATCCTCCTTGAACAGAATCTTATTCTGTTACTCAAGGCATTCACTGATACTTAGATTTGCAGTCTGAGGCTTCTAATACCTTCTGCAAATCCCACAAGGAGTTTGTCACACTATGCAGTGTTGTTTTTACATGACTGGGCTTTCCAGATCTAATTTCTCTAAGAAGTTACTAAACCCAAATTACAGACTGGGTTTCATCAGTCTCTTCAAATCCATTATCTACAACAAAGTGGATCAGTACAACAGCTGTTGGAAGGAAACTGCAAAGCCAGGAATATGGCAGATTAATGAAAATACAGACCCTTGTAAGATTTGATCAGGCCAGGTGACACATTAATTGTACACCATTTGGGCAATTCATGTGAACATTCTTTTAGATCTGTTCTATGCATTGTCCTTCACAAAATGCTTTGAAAACACTTGGTGTGAGCTGCAAATGCAAGATGCTAGCAACAGGAGTGGTGCTGGACAGGTGGCTTGTTCTGCATCCATGTGCAAGTGCTGATGCTGGCACTTGGGGGCAAGGGATGCCCTTGTCTGGGAGATTTGGCACATTCCCCTTCTAGCTGCAGCAGAGAATTCAGCTGCTAATTACACACTAACTCTGTCTGACACGCAGATTACTGAAGGCAGAGGATTATCACAGATTTAATTAGGCTTTGGATCAGCTCCAGGAGGTCTCCATTGATGTCTATTTACAGATTCAGAGCAGACTCTGCAATTAATGTAACTCCTGTAATGTAATTGTAATTAATGATCCTCCCAGTGTCTGAAGAGAAGTGTTTAGCCTTTAACTTCACATAAACTGTATCGCAGCAGAAAACAAAACAGACTGTGAACAGCTTTCACGTGACTTATCTTTGATTTGGAAAACACATTTGAAATAACTTTTCATGGTATTTTGTCTTTCTTTTCCAGTTGCAGGATGTACCCACCTCGGGCAAGTTTATGCTGACAGGGATGTATGGAAACCAGAGCCATGCCAAATCTGTGTGTGCGACTCAGGGTCTGTTCTCTGCGATGACATCATCTGTGATGATCAGGAGCTGGACTGTCCCAACCCAGAGATTCCCTTTGGAGAGTGCTGCCCAGTTTGTCCACAAACAACACCACAACCTACAAGAGTGAGTTTGCTCTAAATGCTGTCACTTTGATGTTGTTGCCTTCTTCACCAATGTCAACCCCAATTTGGTTTTTTCAGATGCTTGTAAACACTTTTCATTTAAAGGCTAAGCTTGTCACTTTCTTACTCTAGGCAAATACTTAGGATGGGCAAATTTTTCCAAATGAAATTAAAATATTCAGCACAGTTTTATCTTTTTTCTTAAATTCAAGAATACTTCTGTATTCTATCAGCAGACAATTGGTACCAGATCTGATGAATGGTTAATTAGTCCTTAGGGCTGTGCATCTGAAAGCATGAAGTACTTCAACTTAATTTCTATATAGCCAAAGGCAGAGCTTAAGAGTAGAAAGGGACAGAGGGCAAAACCAGCAACGGTGGATCAAGGGTTGGACTCTATGATCTCTGAGGTCCCTTCCAACCCAGCCAATTCTATGATTCTATGATATTTTGCATTTTGTAGAAAGGTATAGGAATAATGCAAACAGCTGATTTGTTGACTGCATGCATGTTCTATCTCCATAAAACTAATGCCAACACAGAGCTGAAGAAGTTAGACAATTCTCACAGCATCCTGTGACTCTGCATTTCTTACCAAGTCAATTCTACATCACAGAGTACATTTCGTGCTGCAGGGTTATTGCTAACTTGATGCCCTTTATAAGAAAGATGATTCAAGCCCTACATCTCTATTTATCATTCTCTTGTTTATAGACACCAAAATTATCTAAAATCAGGAATGTTAGTGCATGCCAAATCCCCTGCCTAAACCACCTCAGGGATTGAGCCATCTATACTGTGCTTATCTGAACATTTCATCTCTGTTTATGGTCCATGAGATTCTGACAAAGTGCATAGATTACCAGAGGCACATTGGAGATTCTCATCCAGAAGATGAGAGAGTAAAAGAGATGTGTATATGGAAGGGAAAGGGAAAGAATGGAAAGGCAGGGGAAAAGATGCATTTCTGCATCTCTATAGTGTATCTGCTCAAGCATGAAGTGCCAGATACACATTTCCTGGTGTTAGTTGCACCATCCTAGTGAAACTGCACTGCTCCGGGGCTACCTGAGCTACCTCACTGAGCAGTTTCAGGCACAGAAGCACACTGGAGATTTAAGCACAGCTCCCTCTCTTACTGACTGCAGAGATTTTTTCATCAGTTCTGTGCATCCTGATAATAGAGGTCATGTAAACTGCTTCCTCCAGTCTCTGCCTTTAATATCTAAGTTTGGTCAGTGCATTGGAAGATGTCCTGCTGACCTTGGATGTTGTATAGGGAAATGCCACCTCCAGAGATCTAAGACAGTTTCAGGTGAATATTCTCTGCTGCCACTAGCAGCTGAATGCATAATGTTCTGAGCTATTCATTGAGAATGCAGATTGTAACAGGTAACTGAATTATTAATTGAAAAATAAATAAATTGGAGAAGTAGGTAAGAGAAATCAAAGTTAACTGCAATTTTCTCGCTTAACATACAGAACAGAGAAGGATTCAAGAAAACTGTTCCTTACAGCTTCCCACAGTGGACTTCTGTCCCCAGTGCACTCAAGGGCAAGGCTCTACTGACTTCATTTGAGCCATCTTTTTGCCTACAGGAGAGGTGAAGCTTATGATGAATCATGAAAATGCAGATAATAGGCTGACCAAAAACCCCACAGCTTTTAAATATACTAAATGAGAATAAATTGAATTAATTTGATAAAACTAAATTCCAATATTTAAATGTGCTTTCCTTTTGTTTGTATATATACACACACATAGGTATAGATAGATGTAGATGTAGATGTAGTGTAGATGTAGATGTAGTGTAGATGTAGATGTAGTGTAGGTGTAGATGTAGATGTAGATGTTCTGCTTTGGTCTTATTTTCTTTCCTAATTGAATTACTTTTCCATTTTTTTCTAGACTCCTGGAGCAGTAAGCAGAGGCCCCAAAGGAGACCCTGTAAGTGCAGATATTTTTCTTTCCCCAAGGAAACTAACAAAATCAGTTCCTGCAGTGCTATGTAGCCCATTCAAGCTTCTGAGATACCCAGCTGTCACTGATGTCTGCAGTGTCTGCACCACTGTGCCACACATTGTTAGGTAGTCCTTGGGCTTCAAGGAAGCTCTCAAAAAGTTTTAACTGGAAAAAGAGTAAGAGAGAGAGTAAGTTTACAAGAAAAACTGTATTACGTTTGTTATTTTTTGTTATATATCTTCCCAGTAGAAAAGAAAACAATACCTATGGGCTGCAATAGATGTATTAATTTTAGAGTCAGAAACTGACCTGTTTAATATTTCCAGCATGTCTGATCAAATATCAGCTGCAATAAGGCTCCAGCAACTAAGAAGGGTTTCCATGTGGGAATTCTGTCTGCTGTCTGCTTCAGTGACCATTCAGTTGTGTTTACTAGAGGAGGTTTCCCACCACCATCACACAGACTTTGTTACAAATGGAAGGATTTGTCCTCTGATGTCCTCCTAACATCTGGAGGCCAGTGCCAACATCTGTGTCTTCTCTGCTTGTGTCTTTGCAGGGTTCTCCTGGGATTCCAGGCAGAAATGGTGCCCCTGGCCCTCCGGGACAGCCAGGGAGTCCTGGAGCTCCTGGTCCCCCTGGGATCTGCCAGTCATGTCCCAGTATAAATGGAGGTGTAAGTCATCATTCTGTTCAGCTCCTACCCTCATGTTACAAGCATAGCAAGCAGTACTGTAGGCACTTTGACATGGCCTTTGCTCTTAGTGGCATCTCTCTCTCATTTGTGCTTTTGAAAACTACAGCTGAGTGGGGTTTTGTTGTTGTTGTGGGGGTTTGTCCACAAAATTTGGCTGGAGTGCAATTTAATCTCTGCTTTATCTCATTTTTTAAAACTTTTGGAGCCTGATCTGATGGTTTCATGTAAATCAGGAAAAATGTGTCCAGAAAGAAAGTATGCAGAAGGAAGTAAGCCCCCTCAAGCTTAGTGGCTACAGAACTCTCTTGCTTTCTTATATCTTATCAAATTCATGTTTAATATAGAAACATTCCCAGGAGACTAGATGGAAAATCAGGTGCTGTGCTTGCAGGGAAGTGCAAATTGTTGTGCTGCCTCTTTATTTCTGGCCCCCGGAATCTTGAATTCTTTCCTAAAAGAGGGTGACTTCGGGATTTGTTAAGGGAGCTGAGCCACAGCAAGTTCCTTAAGAGATGATGTTGTCTCCCATTCCATCAAGCTTTACAAGATGGGATTGCTTTAGCATGAAACTGTTAAAAATCATACCTTAAAAAGAAATTGCTACTTTTTAACATAGGCTACTGCTTTTAGCTTCCATGTGTGCTTCCCACTCCCAGGTAAGCCAAAAAACTGAGGAGAGATGCTTTGGTTTTATTGAATTCTGAAAGGGACTGCATCTGAGTGACTGAGCTTCTGGGAGAGATACCCATGGATCACTTAACTGGTCTCAATGGACATCACAAGAACCCACCAAGAGAGCTGCTGGGTTTGGGTTGACAGATGCAGGCAGAGGAGAGAATGAGAGCTGCTCACCCCCTCCTGTGCTGTAGCAAAGACTGTGCTGCTGCATCCTGCTGAGAGGGATGACATCAGGAGCACAGGAGTCATCTTGTACCTGCTGGGTCATCAGGCAGAATGCTGCATGTTTCAACCCTTCCTGCTAAACCACCTCTGTGCCAGTAATGCATAAACTGCATTCATGGTATAGTGGGTAACATATGCCAGTCAGGAGGCTTACATGGGAATTCCTTGGAAAACTGACTGTCAGGTTTATAATTGTCTCTTTTTAAAACAGCATTTTGTGGAAATGAGTGTGTCAAAATCTTATCTTCTCTTAGAAAGGCCCAGAGCACTCTGTGCCTTGGACTCAGATTCTGTTTGTATCAAGATAAGTCGTCAAAATTATCAAGACTTGGATGCTTGGGCTCAGAGATTTTGTATTTTAATTATCTGGAGTGACAGAATCAACAGAAAGGGAGAAAGGGGGAGATGGAAAATGGCTTTGGGAAAATCCTTTAGTGTCAGCTCAGGCCAACAGAAATAAGACTGATAAAGAAATTGGGGGAAAACTTTAAAAGAGTCAAACAGGAAGGAGAAGAGGTGGGAGAAAGGTAATTTTTGGCTCAGCTGAGTCCCAGCTGTCAAGATTAAATCTGGATGTGCTCAGCATAGGGAGCTAATGTTAGCATGACCCCAAAAGAAAGATATTGCTTGGGCTTCTCTTCTGGGTAATTTTAAAATATAGCAGCTAAATGTCAAACAGTTACTACTCAATAAAAACAAATTAATTATTTCCATACATTCACAACAGCAGTGCAGAAAATCACTTATTTGGCTTTTAACAATCACCTTTTCTTTTCTTTTTTTTTTTTTTTTCTTTCTTTTTCTATTTCTTTTACAGAGTTTTTCTCCACAGTATGACTCCTATGATGTGAAGGCTGGCTCAGCTGGTCTTGGCTACCCACAACCCATTGTAAGATAATAAAACCTTTTTCTGTCCTCCCTTTTTTAAAAAAGAACATATTTCCTACTCGTAGATTATACCTGGGCTGTGTATGTACCCTGATTTAATTTAACTGGATAAGTTGTCATTGAACTGCTGTCTGCAAGGGGAACACAACGTAAAGCAGCACTTTGCTTGACAATGGCACTCTAGAAACTATCTCCATTTACCTGCATTTTTTGTCTTTTCTCTCTTCCTCCTTTTTCTTACCTTCTTTTTCCTTGTCTTTCTCTGATTCACTGTTTCATGTTACTTCATATTTTATCTCTTTCTCCCTTGCAAACCCTCCTCATTTATCTGCTTTGGTATTCTTCTACTAATTGCTTCCTTCCTTTCCACCACTTTTTTACCACTTTCACTGTCCCTGACCTTCCTTTGGCCATTCAGCAGCATTCAATCTCATCCCAATATGACTCCATGCTTACTCCACACTTGTTTTACTTTTCCACAACTTAAATTTGTCTGATAACAAGTGAGTAAACCCCTCTTTAATCTTTTTTCTTTTTTAATCCCAGAACCAGTGAAAAGCTTTTCACTTTTTCATTTTATAATATTTTTTTATTATTATTTTTTACCCACAGCTACTTTGACTGTGTATTAAGGATGCTCTAGCTGCCTGCTAGGCCTGTCTCAAGCTTTTCATTGTTTTCTTAGTGAGATAAAGCAAGGAAACCAGTTGAAACAGTTCCGTGTCAGCTATGCTTCCCATATAAAATAAACTTGAGTGTTGCACCTCATGATTCTCCTTTCAGGCACTAGGATTTAGTGATGTTGCCCACTCATGCCATGGAGTGCTGCTGGTCCAGGCAGTCAGCTCTGTAGAGGATGTGGTGAATTGTTGTTATTGGAAACTGGCTGCTGCTTCATTAAGTCATTGACTGAAAGTCATTACTTCCAGTCCAGTGATGCATAACAAAGTTTGGGTGTCACGTTACCCCATGCCAAGGCAACCATCTTACTTACAGCTGTTTTTCCCAAAATATAGTTCATTATTTTTCACTTATATTTTCATCTGTTTATTTGTAGCTTGTTCATTTGCTAATATGTTCATCATTGGTCTTCTTCAACCACCTGTTTTTATATTTTTGTTATTCATTTGTTTGTTTCCAGCTTCTCACAGTTTTTGTCCACAGCTTATCCATATCACCTACATTTTACTACTTGATGTCTTCATATGGGATGTGCTGAACCAGGCAGATAACCAAGACACCTTTCAGTTAACAAACATGCTTACTCCTTTCTGTTTAGGTATTTCATTCTCAGTTGCTTAGTTATTTCTTGTGCTCTGATCCCTGGGCTTGGGTTAAAGAAATAATAACTCAATTGGGTGCCCTAGAATGTAATCAGACAGAATTATGTGTATACTTCCAGGTCATCTCTTCTTTTATACTGCCTCATGCAATATATGACTGCAAAGCCAGGGACAGAGCAGTCATAGGCAGATGTGACCAAAGTGGCTAGAGCTCAATAATGGTTATCACTAACATTACATATTTAGTAATTAATCTAGAAATTTAATTTACCAGTTTTCAGCTTCAACTTTCGATTTAAACAAATCTTCAAAGGGAAGTAATTTGGAAGACCAATAAAAATGCCAGCTCTAGCACCAACATTTGTCCATGGTTATCCTGCCTGGTGTTTCCTCAGTCACACACCTCCCCACTACTGTCTTTTCAGTGGCTTTCCACTGCTTGCTGAGTGGTTTTGTACTTTATATCTGTTTTTCTCTACTTGCTCACATAACCTCCACATGGTGTCCCTGTCTCTTTCCATCAGTGCACGTGTTCTAACTAAAACCTTCTCATCTCTTCAGTCAGGAGATGCTGTCAGCCAGCAGGCAACATGCTTAACTATCAGTTTATCTCCCCAGTGTGCACCTTGAAACAAAAAACTTAACATTTTCTTTGTTTATAGCCATAAGTCTAAACAATTGATTGTAACTCATGAGTCAATGGTTACAATTAATGCTAAGTCTGGACTTAATCTGGACCAAATAAGTCCAAAACAAAGAGTGAGGGACTGCTCATGGTGTTCACAGGCTGGAAGCAGCCCAGCTGACCCTCTCTGTGCACTTAGAAAATATAAAATATTACAATTATTCTCTTTTTTAGATAAAAGACAGTCTGTATGTAGTCTATATGTAGTACAGTAGCATACTATATTGTATATAGCAGAATATTATAGCTATCCTATTAATCTTCTATTATGAAACTTATGTTTCTGTCACACCTGCAATGCATGAGCCTCTGTGCCAATATCCTATCAAACACATCATGTGCAACATCAAGCTATGAAATGTAGGTCAGTGCTGCAGCACTGTGACTCTCATGCAATTCATATAGTTCATTTTCTTGGCTGAATTAGTCCCATGAAGAGTTTAATTTAACAAAACCACCTATAGCTTCAGGAAATCACCATGCTAATTTTCACAGGTTTTCTGTTTTGCAGCACCAAATGCTTTTGTGATTGTTGATACAGGAAAAGAAATATCAGCACCCACACAGATGGAGAATTTCCTTCATAATATTTTACTCTCTTTTTACCAGTTAAAATAAGGAACAGTATCAGTGATTTAAATTAAAACACATGCTTATTGGGATTTCATCCTCTAAAACATCTGCTTAATCCAGACATAATTTATTCTTTTGTGGCTTAGTACTGTTAAAATCCAGAAAACATTTCACTGGTGACAATGCTTGCCTTACTGACAGGTAACCAAAATATGACCTTAAGTGAGTTTACCTGTAAGTCCTAAGGAGTCTGGAGTCGTACAGACAGTTTGTCATACAGAGCTTTTCCAATGAGTTGTCCAATAGGTCCTGAATGCAGGTAAGAAATATTTCAATCAGTTTTAGAAAGCAAAACACCCAACCAGCAAACAAGGTTGGGTTTGATTATTTGGCTCCACCTCTGAAGGTGTAGGGTGAAGTTATTGGAGCTCAGTCACCTGGCAGAGAAACTGAAGTTCATTTGCTCTGTTAGACAACTTAAAGAGTTGCAGTTATCTATTCTTTCAGTTTAGGTACCTGAAAAGCTGAGCTGTGAGCATCCTTTGGGGCAGACTAGAGAAGGAGAAATAATTCAGAAGAAAAAAATACAGTGTGGAAAATATCTCGTGGAGACTCAGGCTGCGAGGAGAAACCCAGTGATGCATTTTCTGAAGGGACTGTAGATCCAAAACAACACATTCAGCAATGTGTATATATATATATATATATATGTATAAGCTTCTTCCTTTTTACTGCACGTCACTGGGGATTTTTCTCAGTCCTAATTAAAATTAATTTCACAGTTACTGGTGGCTGCTGCAAATATATTAACCTTTATAGCTATAATACATGAATATAATGACTTTTTTTTTTAATCTGCACTATAGAGTGGCTTTCCAGGACCCCCTGGTCCCAGTGGTCCCCCTGGCCCACCTGGTCATGCAGGTCCTCCTGTAAGTAAAATTCATCTTTTCATAATCATTGCATAACCTTTTGTATGATCATCTCCCTTTTGCTGCCATAAATATCAGGTAAAATTTCCAAGCCATAAATGTAGATACTATGCTGAATTATTTTTATGGATAAATGTCATCCTCTATTTATTGGGTTCTACCAGCTACAAGCCACCAAGACTCAATGGCTGAGAGCTCTATGCTTGCCTAAGTCTCTGTGTTCCCCAGTGGTTTCTGCAGTCTTGTGGGGTGTTGGCTAAGGTTGTCTTAAGACATGCCACTGCCTATCATCCTCTGCTAAGGCTCCCAGATGTTTAATCATACAAAAGTTTAACAGGAGACACAGGAAACTGGGAAGCCTAGTACACATTCCCTGAACATACAAAGGCTCTGAGGTTTTTGGCATATGTCTCATTTCGAGAGGAAGTTCTAATTCTTTATCATGGAGTCAGGTTCTGCTTTGTTCTGCTAGTTCCACCTGGGATCATTGGGTTCTGACTGATTTTATTGCCTTACCTTATGAGATTATTATAAAATCCAGTAACACCATGGGATGATCAGTGTAATTGTTCACACCCTAAATGTTTTGGGTTTTTTTTTGCTGCATTACAGGGCTCTGCTGGATACCAAGGTTCCCCTGGAGAACCAGGACAACCTGGCCCTCCTGTACGTACACATTATATATCACTGCATTTGTTTAAGGCATCAATCTGTGCCATCACTGGAGTGGGCCTGAAGTTTTGTTGTTCACCTTGTCTGTGTTCTAACATCTATGTCAAATGTACAAGATTTTTATCACCTCAGTTATCACAAATTCTTTCTTTGAAAGAGATTTAATATTAATTATTATTATTAATATTATTATTTTTATAGTTACTATGAATTCTTTTTCTGCAGGGACCTCCAGGGCCTGTTGGAATGATAGGACCAGTTGGTCCACCAGGAAAAGATGTAAGTTCACTATAATTCATCCAGTGATTAATAATGTTAGGTTTGAGTTGGTCTGATCTGCTTCATCTGCTGGGACTGGTTCTTTAGAAGGAACTGAAGCAATAACAAGGCAATTTAAAAAAGTTGTTTTCCTTCAATAGGGAGAACCAGGAAGACCAGGCAGAAATGGAGATCGTGGAATCCCTGGATTACCGGTATGGAAAAGCTCCCAGGAACAATGGTTTTCTAACCAAAGGTTTTGTTTTCCTGTTTGGAGTTGACTGAGTGAATCTGACACACAAGGAACTCTGGCTTGTGCCCCTCATTCAGTAGGTATGGGATTTATTCACCTTTCTCTATTTGTATGTTTAGGGTCATAAGGGAATTCCTGGAATGCCTGGAATGCCTGGGATGAAAGGTCAACGAGTAAGTATCGAGTATATTGAATGCAGCTGAGTCTTACTATGCTGTTACTGTTTTAGTGTTTGACTATAGAGTGCTGTTGGTTTTTTCAGTCATCAATGCCCAGTGAAGGAAACTGAATCACAGAATTAAAAATCAGTTTCTGAACAATCTAATCTTACCTTCCATAACCAAGACTGTTCAATTTTATCCAGTAACCTCACTTGTAGAGTTTCATCCCAAACACTGGGCTGAAGCATGCTTCCCAGGAGAGCATCCTTTCCTAACTAATGGCCATGGAGAGATGGAGGAATCAAAATTTCTTTCAAAAACTGTTCCAGTAACTGGTAGCACTCATTTAAAAATAACCCCCTTTATATAAGTTTGCCTTGAAGCTTAAAATATCTTGTCTAAGAGGGATCAAGTTTTCCAGAACACAAGAGAAATACTAACCTCTGGTTTTCCATTCCCACAGGGTTTTGATGGAAAAGATGGTGCAAGAGGTGAAAGTGGTGCTCCTGGTCCAAAGGTAAAAAACTTTAGTGTCATCTTTGTGCTAGGTAGAATAATACCACCCATTGTTACATAGCTACACTTTGTATATTATGCAGTTATAAGAATCCATTACAAATTAAAGAAACCAATTTAATATCTCCATTTAAAGAATGACACTTGGTCCAGTGGAGTTAGGTGTGCTGAACCATCTCCTTTCCCAGTTTTCCAGCCCTGACAAAGAGGAGATTCCAAAATAAAAGGACATGCCTGGAACATCCAACTTTGTTGCATAGTTTTAAAGGACTGAGTCATCTTGATTTTTTTTTCTTTTTCTGTTTGAATATTTTGTTCTGACACTTACTGGGATGTCTCGGACCTCTCAGCTCCCAGTTCATGCTGAGAGCACTCAGGACCACACATGGCTTGGGCAATGGATTGGGCTGTCTTGTTTCTGTGTCTCTTTGCCTTGGGTAAACCAAGAAATGTTCACATCACAGATAATTCCTTGGTGTTTTCTTCCCATAACAGGGTGAAACTGGTCTTCCTGGAGCCAATGGATCACCCGGCCAACCGGTAAATATGTGCATCCATAGTACTGAAATGGAAGTGCTCATGGCATTTCCCTGTTACCAGATTTACTCATCTTTCTTTCAATTTTATCCCAGAGGATGCTTTGAAAAATACTGAGACATGCAAATAAGAGCAATGTCTCTTCAATAAGCCATATATATTATTCTGGAAGCTGTGTAGCAGACATATTTTCTTATGTTTTCTAGGGACCAAGAGGTCCATCTGGTGAAAGAGGAAGACCTGGGAATCCTGGTGGCCCTGTAAGTAACTGTAGCTGTTGTTCTTATCCAGAAGCAGCACACATTTTGTTTCAATATGTTGATGATTCCATACTTCATAGATTTAAATTTTTAATCTGCCTTCAAGGTAGAACTATTGTAATGCAAAGGATAAGAAAACCATACCCTGTCTGTAAAATCAGACATGAAAACTTTGAAGTCCCCAGTTAGATGTAACACTTTTAACTAACAACATGCTCCCTACCTCACTCTGTTTCCTTTTTAAATGAACAGTACACATGTTGAAGGAGAGTTCAGTGTTTGACCAAAAGCTCAGATTCATCAGGAGGAAGAGGGAGAAGGAGTGGAAGCAAAAGTCAGCAATGGAAGGCAGGGAGGAACACGTGCAATCTCAGAAGTAACTTGTAGGAAAAAGACATATTTAGTCTTTTACTAATATTAGGACAAATTCTTTGTTCTGAAACAAGTCATAGTTCATAGCATGCAACATAACAAAGCACAGTTAATGTACAATAACTAGCAACTCCATTGTACAAAGCCTGCATAACCTGAGCAGCAGAACTGGCCTAATGTGTCTGTAAGGTTGGCAGCAGGATTTAAAAAACAAAAAAACTCCATGTTGGGTTTTTGAAGTGAAGTTGTAGTCTTTTATGTGGGTTAGAAGTAGCTTACTTTGAAATATGCAACACCTATTGCAATCTTATTTAACCTTAAGAACTGGCCACCCAGATTGTGCTTTGTAATTGTTATTTCCTCTTAAGAAATCTAAAAAGAATGCATGTTTGCATCTTGCTGTCTCAGCATTTCAGTACAAGTCACATAAAGTGCCTGATATTCCTTCAATAATAGTTTATTATTATTTCAGAATATCAGAGTTGAGGAATCCTTGTGTGATGGTAAATTGAGTGTGCATGTAGAGACACAAAAAGATGAGTTATGGGCCTGGAAGCACATGGGGTTTGTGTGGTGCTCTGTACACAACACCTCTCTTCTTTCTTTAGGGTGCCAATGGCAAAGATGGAGTCCCAGGAGCAGCAGGCCCACCTGTAAGAAGATTTGCAGATCTTTAAGTATTTGTGTTGCTCAGACCCAGTTACTTCTGACTGATGTTCTGCAGTGCCAGCAAACCCAAAACAGGGGGAGCACTGGCTTAAGAATGAGCATTTTATTGAACTCTATTTCATTCCTGTGTCAGTTCAGGTGCTTGAAGCATGCAGTGAAATAGAACTGTGAGTCAGAAAATGCATAAATCCAGACCCAGCTTGTTCTCAGAGAACACATGGATGGCCAGAATTGCTGGTCTCTGTGCACACCAAGTTTTTATTGGCTTTATCAAATACATTATTTAACTGTGTGAGATGACCACAGATTTATCTTTCCCTTCTGCATAGAAACCTAAATGTGTCCACTCATCCATGTAACAGCTCCATTGGCTCCTTTTCCTCCTACACCCTTTTTTTAAATTAAAACAATTTTTGTACATTTTTTTTATAACTTAATCACTTTAACGATAGACTCCTTTCTTTTTTAAATTAACAACACAAAAATTTAGCTGAAAATGTAAAATTCAGGATATCTAAGATGTAGGTGTGATATTTTAGGTCTAGCCAAACTTCATCTTCTGCAGCATGATTTATATTTGCTATTTTGCCAGGTGTTTCCTTACTCAGAGAATAAGCTTGTAATCAGACTTTTTTTTTTTTAAATTATGTTTTAAACCTAAGATTAACTCCATATGGCTTTTACCTCTTGAATTAATAGTATTTCTTTCCCTTTTAAGGGTCCCCCAGGCCCCCCTGGCACTGCAGGATTCCCAGGCTCTCCAGGTTTTAAGGTATTCAGCCGAAGATGCATCCTAAGAGAGGATCAGATCCTTTCTCTGTTTAGCCAGCTTGTGTTGCTATACATCTTTATTTTATGAGGCCTCCTCTTTCTGGCTGCTCTTGCAGTGCTTGCAAGCCTAGAACTGATGTGTTTCCACATGCAGCACGAGACAAACCCAGGCCTCATGACGAATATCCACCCCAAAACACCACTAAGTGGTAGAGCCAGTGCTTTATGTTGCCTTATGGGAGGGGCTCAAGTGATCTTCCCCCAGCTGGAGGAGACAAGGAGCATGAGCTGGCTGGAGTGGAGGGGTTGCCACGTTGATTCAGCTCTTGCACTCAGGTGATGACGGTGGTAACCTTCCTCCCAAATCACACAAAGATGCCAGAGCAGAGGGAGAAGCCACGAAGCTAAATACTTATTGTCCCGGAGACAAGATGCAAATGCATTCATTTTCCCCTTTTCCTGTTTTTCCACAGGGTGAAAGTGGTCCTCCTGGTCCTGCTGGTTCTAGTGGCAGTCCTGGAGAGAGAGGGGAACCTGGTCCTCAGGGTAATGCTGGGCCACCTGGGCCTCAGGTACGTGAATACAACATGGGAACTGGCAAGTCCTTCACCACCCGCTCTTCGCATCCTTTGGTTTAAGGATGCTGGGCTAGAAACATCCATTACTCAGACATTTCTTTTTCCAGGGACCTCCTGGAAGAGCTGGAAGCCCTGGCAACAAAGGTGAAATGGTGGGTACTTTCACATCACTTTTGTGGAAAAAAAAAATTGGTTTTTGGGGCACTCTGTTGTTGAGGGTGACTCTTTGGAGTGGACAGAGTCCAATGATACCATGCTCTGTTCATCCTGCTCTCTTTTTGCCTCACAACAGGGACCTTCTGGCATTCCTGGTGCTCCTGGTCTGCCAGGAGGCCGTGGTCTTCCTGGTCCTCCAGGTGCAAGTGGAAACCCTGGAGCAAAAGGCAATCCGGTGAGTTACTGATATTCATTGTAATATTCATTACACTGGGTGTACAAATAGGTTGGAAGTAGTTCTAAAAACATTAAAAAACCCCACACTGTATTTGCCCCATTCACTTGAGATGGTTTATAAATTGTATTATAATAACAACTGCAATTATTTTTATAAACATGTACTTTCCCTTTCACACATTATCAACTGCTTTATATGAAAATTATACAGAAATATGATTATTATTTGCCTTCCTAAATTATCTCTCAAACCAGAAACATAAGAGAAAAATAACTCATCTCAAATGGCTACATTAGGTAAAATCTGCTGTTATAAAACCCTAATTTCACCTGCTCAAATTGCCCTGGACTTGCATCTACAGTCCTCACTACACCTAGAGAGCTGTACCTGTTCCTACACTGTATTGACCCCAGTGTCATCTGGTAGCCTTACACTACACCTAGTCCTTTCTCAAAGGACTCAGGGACTTCAAGTAGAAGTCAGAACCATTTCTGAAATAGCTCAAAAACAGGCACAAAGTTTTACTCAGGGTTGTTTATGATTGTATCACTTCTTTGCTGGATTGCTAAGGAGCCCCACGCACTCCCCATCCAGGTTCAACTGGTGCCTGCTAATTCATTTGCAGCAAAATAAGAAAAAAGTGTCAAAAATTTGAAAGATATCATGGCTATTTCTAGCATAACATCCTGTTGCAATTCATCATTTTAATGGGATTTTTCTCCTGCTTAGGGAGAACCTGGCAAGAATGGTGCAAAGGGAGATCCAGGCCCAAAAGGGGACCGTGTAAGTGATTTTCAAATGATTCCTGAGAATTCTACCCAGGAAGTCTGGACCCCGAATCGCTCCCCATTTACAAACCCAGGGATTTTCTTTTGGAGACTTTTGACTTCACTGGTGAGGTGTTTTGTTGGTTTGTTTTTTTTCTCGTTGCCAGGGTGAAAATGGCACCCCAGGTGCTCCTGGACCTCCTGGTGAGGAAGGCAAAAGAGGTGCAAATGGTGAACCTGGCCAGAATGGTGTACCTGGTACACCTGGAGAGAGGGTAAGCTGCTGTGCCCAGGGGGTACATCCTGAGGTGACAGAGGGACAGAGAAATCTGGTGTTCAGAATACTTCTTTTTCTACTCAGTAGAAGTTCTCAGCAAACTCCAGATGTGAAAGTGGGTGACAAAATTTGGGAGAATTCTTGTCTGCTTCCTAATCTGAATTGCAGTGCTTGGATCTATCTTGGGCTGAAATAAATTAGTTATTTTTATATTTTTAATATTGAAGTAGTTACCTTATATTCCTGGAAGTTGTATCAAAAGATTTGTGTTGAAGAGCAACCGTAAACTGAGAGAAATAAACAGTGGGGAAAAAAATGTATAAAAATCTCAAAATTACTTCTCAGTCAATTAAAATGAACAACAACAAAACTTCAGATCTGGCAAGTGAAATAAACACAAATTCTTCTACATTTAGGATATAACTTTATCTCAACACCTTTATTGCCAATAGATCTTACAAGTCATTGGTGTCAATAATAAGGGCTTTGTCAGGGTGTCTTTTATGTTATTACATCTTTATCTCCAACACGTTGGTTGGCTTGTAGGTTCACTAACTTTCCAAAGGGCACCCTCACAAAGGAATTCCTGAATTGGTTTATTCAACAAAATAAATAAAAAAGGTCTCTGCAATTTTAGATTTCCCAACAAAACCAAAAGAAATCGTGCCCATCTATTTATAATTCCTAATGTAAGAACTGATTGCAGTAGTTGCTGAAACTATGAGGGAACCAAAGGTGCACAATGAACAAATTAAGCATGGTAAATACATAAATGGGGCTGAAAATTAGATTTTATAATTCAAATTTTTTGTAAGCAGTGAAGACAGTAGGTAGTAAATATAAATATAAGACAATGCAATTGAGCTTTTCTCAATATTGAATTAGAAGCAAACAGGAAGGTTATAGCTAAAGAGAAAATTATTATGTAGACTTTCTTTCTTCAGTGAAATGTTATTTCTTTCTTTTTCTTTCATTAATTTTCATAATACTACGCCTAATAATAAATAGTTTATTAAAAAAACCAGTTGTCATTACCCAAGTTACATCAGCCATGATCCATATTTTGTTCTTTCCTTTGGCAGGGCTCTCCTGGTTTCCGTGGCTTACCTGGTACCAATGGGCTTCCAGGGGAAAAGGTACAAGTTTTCTTCTAAAAAAATACAACCCAAGGCTCTGGAGAACCCAAATTCACCCATGTGAATTTGAGTGGACAGCTTCAGTTCAATACCATGCTGATTTCCTGGCTCTGAACTTCAACCTCTCTTTTTCAGGGTCCTGCAGGTGAACGTGGTAGCCCAGGTCCTCCTGGCCCCAGTGGACCTGCAGGAGAGCGTGGCCAAGATGGAGGCCCAGGACTTCCTGGAATGAGAGTAAGACAGAAAATCCCCAAGAAAATTATAGAATGAGATGTAGAATACATAGAATATATTGAAATGTTTCTAAATTTTGCTTATTATTTAAAGAGGACTAAGTTTAACATTTAAATAACTGAATTATACATTAATTTCAATACACTGAAGTACTTCACTTGTATTTATTGCTTCTGTGCAATTAAAACAAGCTGTTGGTCAGGTTTTCATTGTACATATTAAGGAAATCTTGAGACAACCCGTTGTGTAAAATGTACAGAATGTGGCAACGTCCTGTGGGCTACACCAAGAATTAGCAACTGCTGGCAACAAACACACTGAAGTTCAAAAGTCAGCCAGGCTGCAGGGTTCTGGGAGCTAAACAAGATTTTACTGGAAATAAAAATTAATTACTCATAATCTAACAAAAATATTTAAAACCAGAAAACAAGTTCACTAAAATCTGTTATGAATTCTGTTGCTTTTTAGTAGAGGTAGGTAGTAAAATTGCTTAATCCCTTGATTTTTATCATCTGAAACCATTCTTTTCCCAAATAATGAAAGAATACAGGTTTTTGGTCATGTTGATTAGTGTCTGATACCTCAATTATATGCAGTCACTCTCAGAGAAATCAATAAACCCCCCAAAAAAGAATATTTCACTTTCTCCAACATCTCCTTAATGGGATGGGGAGGCATGGGTGGAGTTTGAATCTTTATTTAAGAAGTTAAAGCCAAGGAAGGAATTTAAAATGCATGTATGCACATAGATATGTGTATATGTAGTATTTGTTTGTTGTAATTAATTACCATACCTTTTAAACCGAAGAATAACAGGTTTTCTTTCTTTAATTTTAGGGCTTGCCAGGAATACCAGGAAGCCCTGGAAGTGATGGGAAACCTGGTCCTCCAGTATGTACATTGCTCAAGTATTTTATACTGACCCTCACCCCATATTATCTGCTGCTGTCACAGTCAGATTAATTATCTCTTTTATATGTTTTTTTTTTAATTTGCAGAGCACTTCATAGTGCAGTAACATCCTGTAAACCTTGTCATGTAACTCTGTTTAAAATACAGAAGTTTCATTGCAATACAAACCATACAAGTCTTGTATGTCAGTATTTCGAGCCTGCTCTCACCCTCACTCACTATTTAATGAGTCATGGATATTAATTAATTTCATCTAACAGATCCTATGGTTTCATTTCTCTTTTGCTTATCCCAGGGCAGTCAGGGTGATTCTGGACGCTCTGGTCCACCTGGTCCCCCAGGCCCACGTGGCCAGCCTGGTGTAATGGGTTTCCCTGGCCCCAAGGGCAATGAGGTGAGTGATATTTCTCCACTTCTCCTCTGCTGATGCTTCCTCAGACAGCTGTGAAATCGCTCCATAGTGGGGGTCCTGGTGCTGCAGCTCTGAGTGATTCCATCCTGAGCAAAACAGAGAATCTAAAAGTGATTGTTCTCTTTTGTCAGGGTGCACCAGGTAAGAATGGAGAAAGAGGCCCTGGTGGACCACCTGGAACACCTGTAAGTTTCATTAAGATTTTGTTTAATTGCATAATAATTCAATCATGGCATAATGTTAATAATAATTTTGTGACTCAACCTATAACCATATCTTCATTTTCTCTTTGCATAGGGTCCTGCTGGAAAGAATGGTGATGTTGGCCTGCCAGGTCCTCCTGGACCTACTGTAAGTGTGGTAGTCCCATGAGAGACAATTCTCAGTTACTGTCTGACAATTAGGTGTCAGTAAGGTGGTCTGGCATCTGCAGAGAGAGACTGGGATTCTGGGGGGAGGAAAATATTTTTAATGTTGTACAAAAAATCTTCTTTTATGAAGAGAAATGAAAGAGCTCTTCTGAGATGTTACCTTAATAAATCACTACTCAGAACTCTGTGTTGGAAGCTGAGTGGTGTATATACCTAGTATAAGTTGCAAGGACAAGTGAGGTTAGAGTTCTTGGGTACCTAACACCTCCTCAGACTGGAGATGAGCACAGCTTCCTTTAGCCTTTCTCAGCTTTTCAGACTGGTATCAAGCACAAGTGTTGTCTGCTGAATTACTTCTAATGGTTGGAGTGAAAAGAACAGCAAGATGCATTTGTGTTTGGGATCGTCCAGTGTAGTCATCATATCATGATAAGGAGACATAGATTAGAGGTGGTGTGGAGGTTGAAATATATATTGAAATGTTCTCAGGCAAATTTTACTTTTTTCCCCCCCTCTTTTGTTTTGTTAGGGTGCTTCTGGGGAGAGAGGAGAACCAGGACCAGCAGGTCCACCGGGCCTCCAGGTGCTGTGTGCTTATTGTTTATTTGGTTTCTGCTTCTTTTAAATAGCCTAACAGACACAAACACATAAATATTAACAAACAATTGAATGCCAGATTTTGAAGTAGGGTAGATGAGCCACTTTTCAAAAGTGATTGCTTACCTTTTCATAATTGCAAGCCAGATGGCTCACTCAATAGATTGTGCCAAATAGAAGTCTCTGGCAATCCAGTTATCACCTTTGACTTTGTAAAGCATTGAAATGAGCTGGGTATACAGCTTGCTGTCAAAGTTTGTTTTAGACATGAAAATAGATAACTGATCTATGTAACAGAGATGATAACACTGTTCCTTCATACAGGGATTGCCTGGTGGACCAGGACCAGCTGGAGAGAATGGAAAGCCTGGAGAACAAGTAAGAAATAGTTCCTTTTAAAAAAAACAAAACAAAACAACAGCCAACACACACAAAAACACAAACAACCAACAAGGAATATATGAGAATATATGAGCTATATATGAGAAGATCTTCCTAGATTGTGTTTCAGACAGCCATCAGCTCTCTGCAGAGGATAGGAGTCTGCTGTAAGGAACAATAGACAAGAGAAACTGGGTGCCAAGCAGGGGACAGATGCTTTGAGTAAAACACATGGATAACTTGCATTTGTTTTTCTCATAAACAGGGACCAAAAGGTGAAATTGGAGGCCCTGGATTCCCAGGCCCTAAGGTAAATCACACCCCAACAGTTCTATGATTACATCAAGGAACTAAGAACTGATGGGCCTGACAGCACAGAATAAAACATTTCTTTGCCATAGGGTGAAAATGGTATCCCAGGTGAACGTGGTGCCCAGGGTCCTCCAGGACCTCCTGGAACAAGAGGTGGCCCAGGTCCTGCTGGCTCAGAAGGTGCCAAGGTACCCACAGATTTGCAGGCTTCCTGCTATTATGTGCATAATTCAGGTTTGGTTTTGGTTTTTAGTTTTAGATTCTTTTCTAATCCTCGTTATTCTTTAGGGTCCTCCTGGGCCCCCTGGACCTCCTGGAGGCACAGGGCTGCCTGGCTTACAGGGAATGCCAGGAGAAAGAGGAGCTTCTGGAAGTCCTGGACCAAAAGGAGATAAGGTAACACACCCACACACACCCTCTGCCAATTTTATGCTCAATCAGTGTTAGCTCCTTACAACGCCCTGGGTTTGTTCCTGTCTTCTCTTCTGGATTGATTTGAGAGGTTCTGACTGTGCAGTTGCTTTGGCAGTGTGATATGGGCCCTACAGTCTAAAAAAAAAACCATAGGTATTTTCAGCCAGTTAATATATGCTACATATTTTGCTTTGTTGGGATATATGCAGTTAATATATGCTATGTATTTTGTCCTGGGGAGGGGTGACATCAACATGGTTCTAGTGCAGCAAATGAACAATGAGAATAGTTCAGACCATGAGCAAACAGTTTGCCATAGGCTCCATTTTTTACTCAGTCTGGGGTTTTTCCCATCAAAGTATTCAGGACCTGATGCTGAATACTGGGCAAAATGTCATCCCTAATCACAATAATGAAAACTGTTTATTGAGATACCCTCAGTTGGAGATCCACTCCATATTAATGTTTTAATTCTTCCTTTTCTCTCCCCTTGATGTTTATTTTATACTTACTCTTTTGCTCCTGCTTTTTACTTCTTATGCTTACTAGGGAGAACCTGGTGGCAAAGGTGCTGATGGCATTCCTGGTGCAAGAGGAGAGAGAGTGAGTACTTTTTAGACATTTAACAGTTTATCAATTAATTTCACATACCCTACACGTAGGACATGAGTAAACTTACAATGAAGAAATACTTTCTAGGAGAGGTAAAGTAGTAATCCCATTGTAGTTCATTCCAGCAGTGCAAATCTGGTTTCATGAATTAAATTAGGCTTAATATTAGGTGGGGTTGGTTTTTTTTTAGTGATTACAGCTTGATTATCAATATAAAATACATTTTTTTACAAGCAGAACTTTACAATTATTTGGGACGAATCTAGGAGGGGAAAATACTGATACAAAAGTAGAGAAAATATTGATAACAAGGCACAAAAAGACATCATGATAGTATTTATTCTCATATAGAATCCTTCTGTAGGTCACTCTGTGGCACATTTATACATTTGCATGGCATATACACATAAAATAGGTACTTGAAATATATACATATGCCCAGTGACTACACAGAAGCATATATACATCAAAACATTGAGGGATGAAAAATATAAAAATGCAGCTTGTGTGAGTTAGGGGAAACATAAAAATGTATTTCAAGCCATCAGGTATGCATCCAGTTCTCAAGAGAGAAGTCAGGAAGTTAGACAAGAGATGCTGAGTGTATCTATGTGAGAAGTTAGGGCAGTGGATAACTCCTATTGAAAGAGATCTATCATTGAAAGAGACCCATTAAAATCAGGTGATTTGGGAGTGGGATTAGGTGATGGGGGAAAAAAAAAGAGGTGAAATCAACTGGAGATATCTCACACCATAAAATGGTGTGATCTCACTGCCAGCCCAAAACACAGTGTACAGCACACGGGCATTGCAGGTTTACTTCCATTTAAATATCTTTAACAACCTGCTTACACTGAAATATAAATGCCACCAGCCAAAAGGAGGCATTAACTTTGTCATATTTTGATCCAAAATATAATGTTTTCTAATTCTTCAGGGTAACGTTGGTCCCATTGGCCCTCCTGGTCCTGCAGGCCCACCTGGAGATAAGGTGAAGCACCCTCCCTGGCTGTGTTTGATACTGCAAACTGGCACACTGGTGTTTGCCACAGGGGGAGAAGACAAACACCCAGTAACCATCCTTCTTCCTTACAGGGAGAGACTGGTCCAGCAGGTGCCCCAGGTCCAATGGGCTCCCGTGGTGGTCCTGTAAGTGACAGCCCTTCCCTTGCACTACAGCTTTCCCAGTGCAGACAGCAGTGTTGTCCCTACACATTCAGGAACACCTGGGGCTCGAGTTCAACATAAACTAAGAATATTGTGCTCCTGTTGAGCCTTGGGATTCAGAGGGGTTAAGAACTGCATAAAACCAGTGTTTCCAACACTGTAAAGGGGGCAGAAGGCTGCAGTGACAGGGCAAGTGAGAGCAATGGTTGTTTGTATCTTGCCTTACAGTTAAGTAAACTTTTCAGAATATTCATATGCTTGTATTTCTATTTTAACCTGGTAAAACATCTCATTTGGATCTCAGTAGGATCTGGGGAACAGCACAGGTTGTGCTGAGGGTTTATACAGGTGTAAATGAGGGTTGTCACACTTCAGGTAATTAGGAGATGACCAGGACATTCCTGAACAGAGCTCAGGAGCAACTGCTAGTTTGGGTGGTTTGTTTGGTTTTTTCCTCCAAGGGCTGGGAAAACAAAACTTTGAGCATTCTCTAACTTGTAAAGTGAAGACTGTCTGTGTAATACCTTCACTTGCTCATTCCCTGCTGTTTTCTGCAGGGTGAACGAGGAGAACAAGGTCTTCCTGGGCCTGCTGGCTTCCCTGGAGCTCCAGTAAGTATAATACTCAACAGCAATTGAATGTGATTACCAGGTTTTAGTTTCTCTCAGTTGATCCACATCTCAGAAAGGTCTGCTGTAACCCCTTTAACACACATTCCTGCTACATGCATCTGAGTTAGGAGAGGTGCAGATGATTACAGAAGACTCCAGTTAATTGGGACAATGTTCAGAAGGGAAAGCACCAATTAAAAAAATAGATAAAATGTTACTGGCTTCTGAAATCTAGCTGACTGGTGAGAAAAATACTGGATATCATGAAGCACAAGAAAACATCATGATAGGGACATGGCTTAGGGCTTGGCAGTGTTGGGTGGATGGTTGGACTTGATGATGGTAAAGGTCTTTTCCAACCTGAACAATCCTATGATTCATTATTTTCCTGTACTCAGTCACACATGGAGCAACATGTCTGTATTCTTCCCTTCATGCACTGGTAAACCAATAGAGTTCAACTGAATTTACATTTCATTTAATATTTAAATTCCCTGCAGGAGAACATCAGGATAGGGTTTCTCCTCACAGTGATATCATTGGGGTTTTTTTGGTTTGTTTTTTTTGTTTTTGGTCATAATGTAACCATAACTTTTCTACAGGGCCAAAATGGAGAGCCTGGTGGGAAAGGAGAGAGAGGCCCACCTGGTCTGAGAGGAGAGGCTGGACCCCCTGGAGCTGCAGGTCCACAAGGTGGTCCTGGTGCACCAGTAAGTTTTGGCTTTTCCTCATTGTATAAAGAGGTTTCTTCAGTTCTCCCTCAGCCTCAAGGTGCAAGCATTTGAACTGCCTGAAACTCAGTGGCACTTCCTATGATTTTAATTTGTTTATCAAATCATTCACTTGATCTGTTTCCTTCTCTGTAGGGTCCACCTGGTCCCCAAGGAACAAAAGGAGAACGCGGGTCTCCTGGAGGCCCTGTGAGTATCTCTTTGAGTTAGTCACTGATAAATGACTGATCTGTTGCAATAAATGTGATGTAAATGAAAAGCAAGACCTTCAGTGACTTTAATGTCTGCAGTTCAAGAGTAATTAAAGTGTTTCAGAAGGAGCAATTAAAGTCTGGGTGTTCAGTGATTTGGACTACATTCATTTTAACATAAGGTGCAAAAATAACTTTTGGCACAATGACCCAAAGCTATTAAATGGCTTATCTCAGCACTTAGTAAATTTACATGCCATCTTTGCCAAGCTTCCCAGAGCCCATTAGCTCAGCTTTGGATAACATATGAGACCTGACATCCCCCCAGAAAATAATTAAGAAGATTAAAAAAATAATAATTGTGAACTTCTTCAGTCCCAGGACATTTAATTTAGGTTTTATACAACAGATAACATAATTCCAAGTCAGCTGCTGTATAAAAATGCACTTGGTCATGTATTCCCAGCCTTCAGAAAATGACAACTAAAAGTATTGATTTCTCTTAGGGTGCTGCTGGTTTCCCTGGTGCTCGTGGTCTCCCTGGTCCCCCTGGAAGCAATGTGAGTTGTCCTATCTCCTTTTTCTTATCTCCTGGATGCATTTGGATGTACATTAATATATTAAACTGCAATAAGCTGCATGCACCTTGCCATGAATGTAACATCAGCAAAGGCATCCTGAATATAGTGTTTGCATTTAGGAAAAACTTCTGCAAAAGAGGGTTTACAACTCTAATTTCCCATGGAATAACAACTCATTCACTTACCCTCTTGATACTCCTGTTCTGGTTTGCTTCCCAAAGCCCATCAGAGTTAGTAGAGTCCTTCTCCTGGATCAGATCCTTCAATAGTTCTGTTGGTGGTAGATATTCTGTCTTCTCCCTTTCTCAGTTAAGGATCTTAAACTTGTACACAGTCTCAAAAGTACATTTTGGAGATCACTGTTGAGAATTTTTTTAGTTGCCTCTAGAATTAAATGGAAAAGGATTATTAAATCTGATTAGAGAAGTTCAGAAAAATACGTGGGGAAAATTTTCTCCTTTATTTTATGGCCTATATCTGCAGTTGGATCTAAGAGTCTGCAGTGTCCTAATATAAAAATGGATGCTGCTGCATTAACTCATCCCAATGCCTTATACACTGTGTGTGAAGAAAAGCTGTTTCACAATATCCATGCATGTTCAACATGAACCCAGGGTGATTATTATAGTAAAAATAAGATTCTGATTTTTGATCATTTAAGAATTAAGAAAATACAAAGAATACAATAGATTTTAGCTTAAAATCAATATTAAGCTATGCCTTGTACATTAACCAAGATATGAGGTAAAAAACTTTTATATTTGAATAAATAGATGTTTGGTTTTTGTCCTACAGTGACAGACAGGTGCAAATTGGAATATTGCTAAATAAAAAGAAAAAGTGGGATTTTTATTTTTTTTCCAATTTTTGAGCTACTTTTAAAGATAACACAATTATTTCCATTGATTGGCTAAGCTAAGGGTTTTAATGAAAGACATTTCACTCTGCATGTGTCCAAACACCACCTTTGAGGTGTCTGCAACTATTTCAAATCTCTGGCAGAGCCCTGGGTGAGGAATATCTGTCCTGTGAGGGAGGCAGTACAAAAACTGAGCATCCCAACCAGGCATGAGTCATGTTATGCAAACCCTGTGTCCAGACAGCAGGGAGAAAAAGATAAAAGGTTTAAAGTGGTAGCTGAAAGAATTGTCTCTTTAAGACCAGATCCTATTTGGGTCCATGAGATTTAGGAGGACCCTAAACCCACCTTCAGGCAACGAACCAGGGCTGCTTGGTTTCCATGAGGAAAGACCAAGAGCAGCAAATAAATGTCTGCTACTGTGTTATGTACCACAGCTCATGCTCTTCTCTAAAATTCCTTTTAGGGTAGCCCAGGTCCCCCTGGTAATGCAGGGCCTGCTGGCAAGGATGGGCCTCCTGGACCCCCTGGTAGCTCTGGATCTCCTGGTGGTCCAGGACCTGCAGGAACAAGAGGTGAGCCTGGTCCACCAGGTGAAAAAGGACCACCAGGTGCAAGAGGAGAAAGGGTAAGTAGACATCCAGCAAGGGACAGGTCTGCTCCGTGACAAGGGTTACCTTTGAGGATCCCCTGTATTTACTGATTTGCCCTTTTCCTAAACAGGGGGCACCAGGAGAACCAGGACCTCAAGGCATTGTTGGTGGCCGGGGCAACACGGGTTTGCCAGGGCTGCGTGGCCCCAGTGGCCCTCCTGGAGCAGCAGGTGCCAGGGTGAGTGCATCCACTGCAGCACAGCCTCAGCTCCAACCCAGCTGCTAAGGACACCTTTGTGTTTTAAAAAAAGAATGTGTTGCATTTTTAGTCCTGAGGGCAGAGAATTTGCACTTATTCTTGTTTACATCCCTTAGATCAGGCTTTAAAACGACAGGTTACAAGCTATGGGATGTGAGGTTGTTTTTAATCTTTATCACCAAGGGTCCTGGATCAGATTAATTAGCAGTACATAACCAGTTTCACCCAACTAAAGAGGGCATTGGGCTATAAGCTCTTCTTGAGATAGCAAAACCAGTAAGAAAATACAAAGCAAGAAAAGGTGATGTGAGGCTAACTATTTCTGTTAACCTCTCTGGTTGTTGTTTTGGGGCACATAAGAATAGACAGACCCCCCATTTATTATTTCTTAGTTGACAAAACCATAGGGAATGTTCCTTGGGTTCAGTGGTCTTCCATGAATATTACTACCAAAGGAAAGAAATCAGTTTGGGCAAGTTTGAATCTTTCTTATTTTGAGTATTCCCAATCCCTAAAGTCAGTCACTTTATTAGGTCTCCTTCATAACCACTGTATATTTAATTAAAGATCAAGATTCTGATGGTATTTCATAAGTCCATTATCTGCAATTAAATCTTTTTTTTGTTCAGGGTGAAGATGGTAAACCAGGCACCAATGGTATCCCAGGAGAACGTGGTGCTCCTGGTCCACAAGGTCCCATTGGACAAAGAGGCTTACCTGGAGAGCCTGGCAGAGATGTGAGTGGATGTGTTACACCTTCCTGCTAGCTCCTGAGTTACAAACAGGAGATTCAGGGACTAAAAATGCTTTAAGGTCCACAAAGCATCCCTCAAGTGCCTGAGCAGATGGCACAGAATCAGAGAATCGTCAGGGTTGGAAGGGACTTTAAAGATCTTCTATGTCCAACCTCTGTGCCATGGGCAGGGACATCACTGAGATCAGGTTGCTCAGAGCCTGTCCAGCCTGGCCTTAAAAACTTCCAGGGATGGGGCTTCAACCAGCTTCTTGGGCAGCCTGTGCCAGGGTCTCACCACCCTCATGGTGAGGAACTTCTTAACTTCCAACCTAAACCTCCCCTCCTCTGGTTTGAATCCATTCCCCCTGCTCCTCTCACTTCCTGCCACCCTAAAAAGTCCCTCCCCAGCTTCCTTGTAGTCCCTGCAGACACTGGAAGGCCACAACAAGGTCTCCTCAGAGCCTTCTCCTCTCCAGACTGAACAACCCCAACTCTCTCAGTCTGTCCTCACAGCAGAGCTGCTCCAGCCCTCTGAGCATCCTCCTGGCCCTTCTCTGGACACACTCCAGCACATCCATGTCTTTCTTGTAATAGGGGCTCCAAAACTGGACACAGTTCTCCAGGTGGGGTCTCACAAGAGCAGAGCAGAGGGGGACATCCCCTCCCTTGACCTACTGGCCACATTTCTCTTGATGCAGCCCAGGATGAGATTGGCTTTCTGGGCTGCAGGTGTACACTGATGGTTCATGTTGAGCTTCTCATCCCCCAGCACCCCCAAGTCCTTTTCCTCAGGGCTGTTCTCAAGCCAGGTACTGCCCAGACTCCACCAGTGCTTCGGATTGCCCTGACACACACGCAGGACCTGGCACTTGGTCTTGCTGAACTTGATGAGGTTCCACACCTCAGGTGCTCTAGCCTGCAGTCTCTGCTGCACCACTACCTGTGGACCCTGTTTCTCTGTCTCTGACCAAGAGGCTGCTCTGCCTGCACATCTACAGAATAGTGCAGGTCTGATAGATCTTTTAGGGGCCCCTCCACCTCCAGGAACTTTTCCTTCTAGACAGTTTTCTTTCTCAAGCATTATTTAAACTTACTGGAAAGCTATCTATTTGTCACCCAGGTTATGAACAAACTCTACCACTCTTCTTTTCCAGGGTAACCCTGGCTCAGATGGATTGCCTGGACGTGATGGATCCCCAGGAGGCAAAGTAAGGAGTCACCAATATCTTTAGATGGCCAAATAAATATTATGTAGAGGTGACAACGTATGTAGGTGCTTCTGTGCAACCTAATTTATTCTTTGAATCTCTTTGCTTCACTGAATAAACCCTTTACTCTAAAGTTCTGAAAAACATTAAATTTACTCTCCTGTCAACTGTGACTGTCTGCAGGGTGACCGTGGTGAAAATGGCTCTCCTGGCCCTCCAGGACCTCCTGGTCACCCAGGACCTGCAGGTAACACAGGAGCACCTGGGAAGGCTGGTGAAAGAGGATTTCAGGTAAGACCAAAGTAAAAAGCTTACTGCTTGCTTACATACCTTCCCCATGCAAAGTCCATTTCATGTTGTAATGAAGTGGAATTTTGAAAGAAATCATAACTTTGTTGCTGTAG
This sequence comes from Calypte anna, assembly GCF_003957555.1. Lineage (NCBI taxonomy): Eukaryota > Metazoa > Chordata > Aves > Apodiformes > Trochilidae > Calypte > Calypte anna. The sequence continues at coordinate 38,344,141 of NC_044253.1, forward strand.
GGATATCAAGGGGGAACAGATCACAGTTTATGTTCTTAAACATTACATAAATGAAGCTCAAAATCCACATACTCCTTAGGATGCCAAAGAGCACATCATCCCACCAGGCTCTATCTTAACTTCCATCCCATCTTGTGCTCATGTAGCACAAACAATGTTATTTATGGAAACCAGGGGAGTAACTGTGAGAGTCTTCAAGTTGTTTCTGTGAAGTGCTGATGCCAGCACACCTTGAGCACTGAGCACTCCACAAAACAAAGAAGGGTTCCAGTGGTATGGAACAGTGCCTACAAGCAGCTAAGACTGACACTGATAGAAAAGAGCAATCACCAGAATTCTTCCTGATGATGTAGTGTGTTTCCAGCAGCTGCTGCCTTTGACCACTATTTACCTGGAATTAAAAAGGTGTTTTAGTCAACACCAAGTGATCCGTGACCTCTTATTCTTATTGTGTCACAGGGTCCACCTGGCCCTCCTGGCTCTGCTGGTCCTGCTGGTGCTCGAGGTCCTGCTGTAAGTCATATTAAAGCATTTGTGATACTTTACATTCACCTTTCCCCTTTATATGGGCATTTTTCTTATTTCTTTGTGTATCCCTTCTGTTGTGAATCTGCTCTGAAAGGGTCCTCAAGGTCCTCGTGGTGACAAGGGTGAAACTGGTGAAAGAGGCAGCAATGGCATAAAGGGTCACAGAGGATTTCCTGGTACCCCTGGTCTTCCTGGTCCTCCTGTGAGTATTTTGCATCAGGATGGGAACTGTAGCTGGTTTTAGTTCCTGTGGCTTCTGTCCCAGGTAACTAGTTAGCCTTAACTAAATTACCAAGAAAAGAAAAGCAAATTATAAAGAACTCATGAATTTGATTGTCAAATGTGTTCAAAAGTCTGGATTCTCTGAACCATCCTGAGAGAAGTGTCAAAGAACTGGAAGAAGCTGCTAGGAGCTAAAACTGGGTTTTCTAAAATCCCTTCCTGCTACAGGTCTGCCTTTGCTTGCAACAAACACTTTTCCCTTTCATTTATATATGCTGTTCCTGATTAAAGTGTAACAGACACAACTAAATCCATGAGGAAGATGCCCATGGTCCAAATACCTCTCTCCTGCCACGCATCTTTAATTAATAATAGGGCAAAATGGGCACCAAACTGTAAACTACTGAACTGTGACCACGGATTAACATTTTGAACAGTTTTTGATGGCCAAAGGGCAATAGTCAGGCATGTCCTAGGAAGTTCTGACAAGTACAGATTTTAAGTGGGATTCATATTGAAAAGAGCTATCAATAGCACTCAGCATACAAGTGACCCAAAATTCACCTGGTTACCTTCCATTGGTAGCAAATGATGGCAGGGTTAACTAGAAATGCTACCAGTACCAACCTATTTAACAACACACTCATGAGTTTAAAAACAGCTGATAAATTCTCATTTATACTCTGACAGCAAGATGATCAACAATTTTTTAAGCATACCTCTTTGTGGTGCATACATATAGCAAATTTTTTAATGCATTCAAAACCATGAGTGCAAATAACCAAATTATTCAAATAACTTTACTGGTAATATGATTTTATATTAAAGTGCAGCATGTTTAGCTAAGAGCTTTCTGTTCTTATGAATATAAAGTGTCATCCACTTTCCTGTATTTTGGATGATACTGCATTATTATTGTTGTTTCATATAGTGATGATATAACGTTTTCTGGTTAAAGAATGGCAACCATTCTTTCTCATAGCTGACATATGCTCTTTATAAAGAAGAGTTTCATATCATCTCAAAGATGTTTCAATGTCTCTACCCAAGGTACCCCCAGCTAAACACAAACTATTACTGGAAGGTGTGTGACTGACTCACTTAACTTTTCTTTATAGGGTCCCCTGGGTCCTCAAGGTGCAATTGGAAGTCCAGGAGCTTCAGGTGCAAGGGTAAGACAAAGTCTTAGCATAACTGGAAGGAAGACTCAGACTGTTTAAATATATTATTTCTTTAAGTGTCCATCTTAATAGGCAAGAGCTTGAAGAAGGAGACCTGATAAATTGCATAGAAATACTCAGAAAGTATTTTTGAACTTGAGACTATCTGGTAAGGTATTTTGACCATATTATTTGTGTTCAATATTGTTTCTAGGGTCCCCCAGGACCATCTGGGCCACCTGGAAAAGATGGTAGAAGTGGCTACCCAGGTCCAATTGGTCCCCCTGGCCCCCGTGGTAACAGAGGAGAAAGTGGCCCTGCAGTAAGTAACTTGTGCACCCTCAAAAAACCAAATCTTCAGGGATCAGTTATGAAACACAGGGTGCTGTCCCATTTAAATCTTTCCCTTAGAAAATCCTGCAGTTTGTGGACAGCACTTGTGGCAGGATGTATCTAACTACTGGGGCTAAACTTTAACAAAAGGAACAAAAAAAAGTCTAATTTTAGAAAAATAAAGACCTGGAAAGTCTAGCAGATGTTTATACATAGCAAGTACTATTATTTAATGAATAAATTAATTGGTTGCTTATGCAAGAATTCTCAGTTTTTATGATGAGGCCCCGGGCAGACTTTTAGTTATAGCCTGTGACCTCTACTCAGTGCTATCTTTGCTAATTTTCTATTTTTTTAGGGCCCACCAGGTCAGCCTGGGCCTCCTGGTCCTTCTGGTCCTCCTGGTCCATGTTGTGGTGGTGGTGCAGCTGCCTTGGGTGCTGGTGAAAAAGGTCCATTCGGCTACGGGTATGAATATCGAGATGAGCCCAAAGAAGGTGACCTCAGTCTGGGTGACATCATCTCTACAATGAAATCCATCAACAACCAGATAGAAAACATCATCAGTCCTGATGGCTCAAGGAAGAATCCAGCTCGGAACTGCAGAGATCTGAAATTCTGCCATCCTGAGCTCAAGAGTGGTATGTTAGGGTTTTATGTTCACTAATTCCAGACCATCTTGATTTTTTCTTTTCCTTAATGTTTTTGTCTTTAGTATTTAAATGCTGATACTTGCTATAAAATTTGATTATTTTTTTCTTCTAAAGTAAATCTCATGATAAAGATGATAGATGTAGTAAAAGGTTTAAACTTGATCTTTCTGTGCATTTACACACAGAATTTAATTTCACTCATTGAATCACAGAACACTTTGGGTTGGAAGGGACCTCTTAAGGTCATCTAGTCCAACCCCTCTGCAGTGAGCAGGGACATCTTCTCACATGCTTATAAACGACCATTTGTTTAAATAATTTGATGGTGAAAAAACCACCCATGACACTCTAAGTTCTATATATTTTTTTAAATGTCAGTCCCATTCACTTATTCACATGAACTCAGTATATTTTAATATCATCTTATTTTTCTGTGGCCTCTCTTCTGTCTAAATGAATATGCTTCCTAATTTGGCTCAGGAATCTGGCATGGAAATTAGCTTCACCAATCATGCAGTCAGCTCCTTCTCCAAATACATTCAGCCCCTTAACATGTTTTTTGGGTTGGTTTGTTGTTTTTTTTTAATTCTAGGGGAGTACTGGGTTGATCCTAACCAAGGCTGCAAGATGGATGCTATTAAAGTATATTGCAATATGGACACTGGTGAGACATGCCTCAGTGCTAACCCCAGAACTGTGCCAAGGAAAAACTGGTGGACCAGCGAAAACAGTGGAAAAAAACATGTTTGGTTTGGAGAATCTATGAGTGGAGGCTTCCAGGTAAGAAATTACCAGAGCTAACAGCCAGAAGAAAGGTAGTACAAATACTGTGCTGGCATACATCTAATAAATAATCTTGAAATCAACCTAAGCTAAACTTTTAGTGTGTGAAATAGTAACGAGTTGGACTCGCTTTAAAGGTGATTAAATAAAAACTGTTGCTTTGTACTCTCCAGTTCAGCTATGGAGATCCTGACCTTCCAGAGGATGTCTCAGAAGTCCAGCTGTCCTTCCTCCGCATCCTCTCCAGCCGTGCCTCCCAGAACATCACCTACCACTGCAAGAACAGCATTGCCTACCTGGATCATGCCAGTGGAAATGTTAAAAAAGCTCTGAAACTGATGAGCTCCACGGAAAGTGAGATCAAGGCTGAAGGAAACAGCAAATTCACATACGCTGTTCTGGAAGATGGCTGCTCTGTAAGTAAACAAGACTGGCAGTTTAAGAAATCATTCCCTCTAGAGGACTCAACCCACAGCAAAGGAAGTGCTGCACGGGTACCTCCTGGCTTTGGAGCCACAGTTAGAGGCTGATACAGTGAAATCCCAGGGAATGAGTTCTGATCCCATCCCGGGCCAATTCTAAAACTCAGTCGAGCAAAACCCCCCACAAGACCTCACCTGGAAGGTCCAGACATGCAAAGAGTCTGTCTACATGTTCCTTTCTACAGAGGCTGCAAACAGTTTTCACAGTGTGGAGGGAACACCTTTAAACAGGGGCACTCTGTGCTGGGTTAGGAACTGGCTGGAGGGCCGGGCCCAGAGAGTGGTGCTGAACGGGGCTGCATCAAAATGGCGGCTGTGGTGTCCAAAATGGCGGCTGTGGTGTCCCCCAAGTCTCTACAACTCCCTGAAAGGAGGTTGGAGCCAGGGGGGGGTTGGGCTCTTTTCCCAGGCAACTCTCAGCAAGACAAGAGGGCACAAAGGGTCTCAAGTTGTGCCAGGGGAGGTTTAGGTTGGAGATGAGAAAGAATTTCTTTCTGGAGAGGGTGATCAGACATTGGAATGGGCTGCCCAGGGAAGTAGTGGATTCTCCGTGTCTGGAGATCTTTCCAAAGAGCCTGGATGTGGCACTGAGTGCCATGGGCTGGGAACTGCAGCGGGAGTGGATCAAGGCTTGGACTTGATGAGCTCTGAGTTCCCTTCCAACCCAGCCCATTCTATGATTCTATAAAATGGGAAGGCCAAGGCTGTAATCCACTAAAGTATAGGGTGACTTTCACGTAGCCCAACGTGGATCTCTCTAATGTGTTGTTTTTGGTTTGTTGTTTTTTTTTTTTCTCTTCTTTTTACCTTCACAGAAACACACAGGTGAATGGGGTAAAACAGTCTTTGAATACAGAACACGCAAGACAATGAGGTTGCCCGTGATTGATATTGCACCTCTGGATATTGGTGGTCCTGATCAGGAGTTTGGTGTGGACGTTGGCCCGGTCTGCTTCTTATAAACCAAAGAACCTGCTCTTTCTGAAACCCCAGCAAACAGATTCACACTCCAACTGTGCTCCTTTGTTTTAGCCTTGTCAGCTAGTACAGGTGACCATCTGTATCCCAGTTATTTATTAACAAAATTTCTGGGGGAAAAAAATCAATTTGATATCAAGGGTTATATTTTTTTTTTGCTATTACACAAAGTACAGTAAAAATGCTTTTTTTTTTTTTTGCTCTATTTTTTTTTACCAAATTCCATCTTCAAAACCTGTCTCCGTGGTGCTATTAATACAACTTCAACACTTAATAAAACAACACTGTGTTCTATTAGTTGAATGTTAGCCAAGTTCCCAAGCACTGATTGCTCCCAGTACCAAAGTTTACCCTTCTTGCTGAGATGCAGTCCATGAAGCTCAGAAGTGCTCCCTGTTTCAACTACCTCAACACGGACAGAAACTGGGATGTGTCTGATGAGTCAAACCAAACATCAAACAAATCTGTCAAAAACCCATTCAGTGGAACAATTTGGTACAAAACTGCCTATTTCTGTACTGATTAGCTGTGAAAGAGTACAGTGCATACTCACAGTTGAATACCTTCATGTCAGTAGTCACCATAATTCTCTTGTTGGATTGTATTCTGTTATCAAAGGTGCTTCTCTACTTTCCTGTCATTGCTGGTCAAGACCACTAAAATTAGGGAAGTGTAAAAGATTAATATGATGGTGCTAAATGTATTTTTCACTCCTAACTCTGCAAGTCGGGGTTATTGACTTGCTTAAAAAAAAACAAAATAAAATAAAAAGAGGTAAAGGATTAAAAGCAATTGTAAATGTCTCCTGGCAAAGATGATCATTGGAATGTCACAGCTGAGAACTTTCTCCCTTCACTCTGTAAAAGTCAATAAAGAAGCAAAATTGTGAACTACTTCTGTCACATTAACACATTTATAGTGTTGAAGGTTAACCATCTTTGTAAGCTTTTATATGGTCGTTGGTCTACTCCTTACAGAGACACATAATAAAATATCTTAATAAAATTCCTTGTTTCATAAAACTGGCTTTTTAAAATTTATTTTACTGTTTTCTTTCTCTTCTTTTCCTCAAACAACTTGGCCAGGCAGGACGCAGCTCTGGCATCACTGTAACTGATTTCTCTAAGATAATGAAGGAAACCTTGGCTGAAGAACTGGCCTCAGGGCCTCCTCTAGTGCAGGCACAGCTGACAAGAGAAGCATCTTGATGTATTTTCATGGCCATTGGCACCACACAACTCCGTCAGCCCCAGCTCATAGCAAGAATTCAAGAACATGCAATCACCATTAAAGCTTGAGCTGCAGCCCAGTGATTATCACGGTGCAGGCATCCTCTAAGAATACTTCCTAGAGTGGAGCAAGCAGGAAAATCGGGCAGAGAAATGCTGGTGCTTTTGTTGTTTTCTTTTAAGGGACCTCAGCAGATTGTGGTGCCCTGCTCTGGCACTCTGGAATTTGGAGGTGCTCAGGGAGAACCAAAATGGGGAGGGTCTGGGCAGACCTGAAGAGCAGAAAGGCAATATCAAGGTGGGCATGACTGAATGCCACATGAACAAATAGCACCACTAATTTATCAAGTATATAGTATTTATCAAGTTATTGTATTTATTATATAATATATTATAGCCATGATATACAGTAATATATTATATAATACATAATATATAGTATATACTTATATAATGTATAAAAATATATATTATTTATATTTATTACTTATATTTATATAATATATACTTATCTTTATACTTATATACTTATACTATATATTTATTACTTATATTTATATATTTTTAATATATAAAAATATATAAGTGTATTTATATATATTTATATTGTATATATAACAACTATATAATATTATACCTTATAGCATATAATATTATAAAGTTATTTTGTAGTATAGTATTTATTAAGTATAAATTAAAAAAATATACATTATATCTGTGAGTTCCAGGCTAGTACCACCATTATTGTTGCAGAGCAGCAAATCAAGTACATAAACCACAGCAGCCCTGGGAATCCCCCCCCTTTCGCACAGGTAACCAGCTGAGGCCTTTCAAAGCAGTGTAAGAACATCACCACCTGCTTTCAAGCCCTAAGATGAGTGGGATTTTTGGTACAGATTCAAATGCAGCTTCCTCTGGCATAGAAAATGTTAACTGCTGTGGCAAAAAAGAAAAAAAAAATAATTACTGTATTCCACCTGGCTGAAAGAGGGGCAGGAAGTTGAAAGGACATGAAGAAACAAGAAGTTGCCCACAGAACAGTAAGACTGCTTGATAAAAGACATTTCTCTTCCTGACCCACATTCAGCCATTTGCTCCCCAGGCACTTCATGGCACCACCTGCTCTGAGGAAAACCAGAAAAGGAACTAAGAAATACACAAAAAAAAAACCCCAAAACAATCACTCACCCACAAAACCCCACCTCAAAAGATCTTCCTGGATCATGCCAATGGCTTTAAGGTATCATTAACTTAGATTTAAATACTCTCTGGACCATTACCTGTCAGGTGAATTGCAGGTGAGCACCTGAAGCTGTAGCTCTTTTGAGGGACACCAGAGCTTTCCTTCTGGTGAAGGTGTCCTCTCTGACTCTTGGCTGTGTCTATTCCAACACCTGCTCTCTGCTCTCTTGATGCAAATCATGTTTAAAGCACACAGAACATGACAACAACCCAGCAAAACCCAACAGAAAAAAATCTGCCACCTGATTAGGTCCTGATGGGAAACCATTTAATGACACCTGGGAGGCACCTTCACAACCTCCCCCCATGGCCATTACATCTAACAGCTGAGTGGCTCCAGCCACTGCTTTAAAAGCCCCAAAAGCAGCATCTCCCCCCCTTAGTGGGCACAGGGTGAGCAGCTTGGCTTCAGCAACCTTCCCTTTTAGAGGCAGCCACCTCCAGACAGCTCCTGGCAAGAGCCAAGCCCTTCAGTGACTTGGTCTCTTCACCTCTGTGGTGAGTTTGCAAAAATTTGCTTGTAATGGGGTAGTGATGCTTTCTGAATCTGAGCAGCCACTGGTATCTCCTTTAGAAGCTGGCTAACTATGAGTAGCTTTACTTGCTGGAAAAAAAAAGAAAAAAAAGAGAGAGAAGCTAAACAATGAAATAAGCAGCAGTCTGGGTCTATGTGTTCATGGTTTCTTTGGTATTTCTATTTCAGCTCTTGGACTGCTTGCTTTCTTTCACCTCTTGTGATATTTTTCAGTAACACCATTGTTGCCCTATATAACAACTTTTACCTTATTTGCTCTATGGTGTTTGCTTACTTGCAAGAAATCTTCTCTTCCCTTACAACTCCTACATTTCCATTCATTTCCACTTGCAGTCCAGGACATGAAGCCACCTGGTCTGGTGGAGGTGTCCCTGCCCACACAGGGAAGTGGGAACTGGATGATCCTTAAGGTTCCTTCCAACCCAAACCATTCTATGATTTGGATCTGGTTTTCTTTTTGTAATTGTTTTACTCTGCCCTCCTGGAATCCTTTTATAATCCTGTTATAAATATCCTCTCTCAGCAACATCAATTGCCTAGCAAGGATCCAACCTTCAGTATAGCTTTCATTTCCTGAGGAAAAAAAAAAAAATCACACATCTATAGCTTCTGAAAGTGTTTATCAGCCCAATAATTACTTTGCTCAATCTTGGTCAGCTACCCAACATAAAAAACCCCTAGGGGCACTTACCTACAGTAATATGAAAACCAATCATTTTCCTCTAAGCTCATTTTTGACTCTTCACAGGGGACAAAACCCCTTCCTCATTCTCCTCTGCTGTGTCCTGTACACTTTGGTTGTGTTGTTTCTAGTTATCATGCAGCAATTATATAATTATATGTAATTATATCATCTTCCCTTCTTGCATTTCTGTGCTGCTTGATGCACTCTCCTACTGTGACTGCACAGAATTTTTGTAGCACTCAGAGTTTAAGAGCTGAGTATTCCTGGTATCTGGAAGGAAGCTGACACCTAAGCAAAGGAGGTGGGGGGGGAGAACCCATGGGATTTGACCTGAAGCTCTCAGGCACCCAGAAAGAGAATAACCACTGAGCTGGAGAGGAGCAGGGAAAGGAAAAAGGGGGGAGAAGATGCATTTTAAGGTGCTCCAGCAGGCTTTTAAAAGATCAAACGTTCAGCCTAAACACAAAGTACTAAACCAGTTAAACCACTGGGCACGTTAACTGATGTGGCTGATAAACTGTAGCACTGTGCTCAGGTCTCTCCTCTGCACCTCTTTCTGATCAAAGTAAATTAAGAGAAAACATCAAGCAGGAATAAGAGAAAAAGCCTTGGAGAAGTTGTTACTAAAGACCTTTAAAATCTAAGGTATTTAATCTAAAGGTGAAAGATCACTAAAACCAGTCAAAACCAAAATAGGGATGTGCTCAGCAACAAACACTTCAACCTCAGTTCCTTGTCCATTCTACTAGCAGATAATTTGTTTTATTTCTGGCAAAATCAGTCATAACCTCCAAGGCCCACTGAGATTTTTTTTTCTCCCTCAGCATGAACATATTCTTTAAAAGCTTTAAATTGAGAGGAATCCACAAATCAAATACACTGTAAAACAACTGTAAAAAAAAAGAAATCCAAAATTATTCTGCTAGGCAGCTGTCTAAAACCCAAGCCATGAAGGTGAATAATTAATGCTAAATAAACCCCCATAGCCCTACAGACCAAAGCTGTTGCCTTTCACATTTATCCAAGTCTCTATCAGCTGTGTAATTACATACAAAATCTGTTTTCTCTCTCTAATTCAGTGGCACAGGGGTAAAAATAAATGGGGATGATACAAGCACCTTCAGAACAAGTAAATCCGGGTGAGTTGGTTAAAATCAAACCACAAACAAATCCAAATGTCGTCTTTTTCTAAAAGTTAAAGCTAAACTACAGCATCATCAGCTCACCACTGATGTAAAATAAAGTACCAAAATGATGAGCAGTGAATAACAGACTTTCACCTTCCAGAGGAGACTTCTGTGTTGCCACTGCACTGCTGGATTTGAGAAACCAGGAGAGAAGGTGCCAGCTCCTGGCAGTCCTGGGCTTCATTTCTCACTGAGGTCAGGGAAGGTATGGAAAAAATAGAATAACAAACTCTTAATTTAAATGCAGCCTCTGATATTACTGAAGCCACTCTAAAGTGCCTCTTCAACTGAGGTCATTTGCAATAAACACAGAGCTGCACTAAATGTCAAGCAGCTGATATTTGCTTTGTGCTGCTTTTCAAATTAATTGCCTTTTGCAATTTATCAGCTCATTTGTTCTAAATTAATGAAATCAAGGCTGCATGTCCATGAGGCTGTGCCACACTGCCTGGGTAAGAGGTAAACCACTGAAAATTTCCACCACCTTTTTTTTTGTCTGCTTGAAACGACTCTACAATAATATGAGGAATTCTTAGACAGGGAAAGAGATGGGATATGCATGCATGCTATAAAGATAGCCAAGAGAAGGTTAAAAAAGCATGTCCAGCCACATGGAGTACAGAGACTCAGCTAACTACTGAGGTAGCCTGAAAGCTCACACTTCAAATGAACTCTTTATCAGTGCTCAAGGCACCCAGCCTGCTTCATATGGAGATAGAGATGCAAAGAGAGACCTGAAAATAATAATAAATAAAAAAGTATACCCTTCATAATGAAATACTCTTCTCCTTTAACAGCTTCACAAAATATTTATATTAATCTGATGACAAAGATCAGAGATAAAAAATAACTCCCATACCTGAATCCATACTCCAAATGCTTTTTATTTTGTGCACCTGGATAAGTCTTCTGTAGAGGTGTGGTCACAACCCCAAAGCATCTACCTTTGCATCAATGTGTGCCATTACACCTCAGATTATTCAGTGAAATTAATGTTATCTAAAAGTCTCCCAAGGATCCAATAAAATAACTCTGTATTTACAGAAATACTTAGAGAAACTATTCTGTGTTAATCAAAAAGAAATGACAGAGTTTCTTCCTGAGTGATAAAAGCAACCTGATAACATCAGCATGAACCTGGGAACTCACCAGTTCCCAGTCAAATGGAACATGAATTCTTGCCTTCTTTGCTACAAAAAAAACTTTATGGCTTGCCCAAAAACTATTCTATCAGCAACAACTTACATTGACATTGGGAATTGGTTAAGTCACATTTTATCCCAGTCCTGAATAAAAATTCTCCTTCTCTGGCATCTCCAATAACAGTCAAGTAGCTTTAGCAGGACTGCTGGTGATCACTTCATACAAACTGACAGCTGTCTTGTAAAAAAACACAAAGAGGGCATTACTCAGATTACCTTTATACTCCTATGTCTAAAACATTCTAAGGGAATTCACTGCAAATGGGTTATTCAAATAGCAACAAAAGTTAAAGACTTGTCTTTCTCTTCTTTTGGAAAATGAACTCCTGTGGGACACAGTGGAAGGAACTCTACAAAAAGGAAACCACTTGCATAGCAAGAAGCATGTATTTAATCAAATGCTTTGCAAAGATACATGAATAAAGCTATGTGCATGACTTTCTTTAGGGATGGCCCCAGCTGTTTATTTTATTTATTTTTTTTTTTTAAGGAACAAACGAAAAAAAACATGGAGAGCACAGATGCAATAAAGAAACAAGAAAACTAAGTTTGTACCCACGTGCTTTACAAAATAAAGCATGTTAGAGGCACAAAACATCCTATATACTGCATGACCAACAAATAAATGCACTGTAACATTGTTCTCTCAAATGCTGTAAATCTAAGCTCTGGAAATGACATTGACAGCAGGCATCTTTATTTCATCAGCCTTCTAGAGAGTCATTTAGCACCATCATTTTTTGTTGTTGTTTTTGCCCTGCCTATCTCCTTGCTCAAGGTAACAACAGAAGCGCAGCACCTTTTAATATATAAAATAAAAACAGGAATGTTAAATGCATCCCAACTTCCAGAGGTGAGGTAGCTCATGCTAAGAAATGGTGGAACTTTCATGCCTTGAAAGCTCAAGGTCAGCAAGTCAAATTCTTGGTGATGCATGTCTGGATGTCAGCTAACAACACTGAATTTCTAGTATTTTTCTCTTTATTAGCAATTGGTCTGGCATACATGGTGAACAATTTGCAAGATACATGAACTGGCACTCTTTATGAGACATCTGGATAATTTGATATGCAATGGCTTAGAGGGGCAAGTATTGAAAAATCAGCAAGGATTGTGGGTTTCAGATGTATTTTGAAGATTAGGGAGAATTTAATACAATTACAGAGATAATGTTGTGAGAAGTGAAGTCTGGCCTGAAAATCTAAGATTTGGGACACCCCTACTGAAAGCTCTTATTTGCCCCAGTAGTATTTTTACTTCATAAATTAATCATGGCTATGAAGTAATTCTCTTCTGAGCAGAGTAGTAAACAGGAAAGTGCAGGAAAGACAACGCCAAATTAAGATTATCTTGTCTCAAGAGGTGTTTTTTTCTACAAAAGACACAGATTTCTATTCATGGCTATTTTACTGGAGGGAACCTCAGGAAGACAAACTGGGGTCAGGGGAATAATTTTGAGTAAAACGTATCCAAAGGTTCCCAAAAGTGCTCTACTTTTCTGTTATTTGCATCCAAGCAAAAGAAATAAACCTTAGAGATTTACATAGTCCCACATTAAAACTATCTATTTTGAATGCCTGTAAAATTTCAAATTATTTTGAAACAAAAGCGAGGAAAAAGATTCATATTACTTTTTAAAGGTGGTCATCAATCCTCTTAAAACTGTACTGCTGTACTAAAAATGGAAGGTTTGCACCTAAAATAAATATTCAGGAGGAGGCTGGGCATTTAGAAAGGACTGTATATACAATGCTGATCCAGTATCAGCCATTACTTCAAGAGTCTCAGGATTAACTTCAATCAGTCTAAGTCCACGTGTTTAATTGTTGCTGGGTGGTGTGTTAATTAGCCCCCTTCCTCTTACACAAAGCAAACTGGCCCAATTTCAATTCCAAACTCCTGCTCAGTGCTGCCCACGTCCACCGCTGCAACGTCTATGATGGGTAAGCGTGCCACGTTCTGTGTCCTGTACTCAAAGACAGTCTTGCCCACATTGCCATTACGTTTCTGGAGAAAAACAAGCAAACAAAATAACACAGACACACACACACAAAAAAGAAAAGAAAAAGAAAAAAAAAATTAGAAAAAATTAAGCCAAAGAAAGCTCGTGTCAGAAACAGCCTGAACGCCAGCTGGCGACTCAGCTGACTGATCTCTCTGTATCTTCACTGACCCCTGCCCTTACTGCCCCTTGGTTATTTTAACATTTATATACCTTGCTCTTATATTGGTGAGTGCATCTGTCAGACTGACACAGCAGGATGTCCCCCTCAAGCTGGGCTGGTTTTTCTTTCTGTTACAAAATTCTGCTGTATGTGTTAATACACACCTGTATTCCTGGGTGTATATATATTGCTTTAAAGCACAGAGACCTCTCTAATTTATTACAAGTGCAAAAATAATTCTAGAGATATTTTGCCAGTATCTTGAACTTGGATGAGAGTATTAATGAACTCATTTTTATGCCCACCTGGAATTTTCAGGGGAACATTTTCCTTTCCAACTCATAGTACACTGAGTTTCCTTCAGTGTGCAATAACCTTTTTTCTTCCTGCAATCATCTTGCCCATCTGGCAGACAAATGCTTGAGGTTATCTGTGGTTCCACACAGGATGCACAAATGCAAAATGGCAAGATGTGTATCTAACTAGTAATTTGTAAAGAGTGCAGACTTCTGTTAGCTGAAGCCTGAATTGGAGTAAAATACCCATTTGATTAGTTACTTCTCCCATGGAGTGTGAAATTTCTAAATTTCTAAATGGAAAACTGAATCTCCTAGAGGATGAGAGTCCCTTTTCTCCAAAACAAACACCCCAGACTTACAGAACAGCTGTCATGCAGCACAGTGTATCTGAAACGGCTGTTTCCCTCTGCTTTGATCTCCAGGTCATTGGCCCCTTTCAGAATTACAGCTTTCTTCAGGTTCTTGGTCTGGTCATCCATGTACCCAACACTGTTTTTACAAAGGTAAGTGATGTTCTGGGAAGCTTCCTTGGACAGGAGGCGCAGGAATGTCATCTGAGTGACTGCTGTGTCCCCATACACAAACTGTGGAGAGAAAGAAACAGCTCAGTGTCTATTACAGGAAAATTCACAGAATCTTTCAGGTTGGAAAAGACCCTTGGAATCATTGAATCCAATCATCATTCCTACTCTGTAAAGTTCTAACCTAAACCAGATCCCACAACACCACATCTAAACAGCCTTTAAACAGAGCTCATCCACCTCCCTGGGCAGCCTCTTCCAGTGTCTGACCACTCTGTGAAAATTGTTTCCTAATGTCCAGTCTGAACCTGCCCTCTTGGGGCTTGGAGCCATTCCCTCTCGTTCTATCACTCATTACCTTTGAGAAGAGATCTGCATCAGCCTCTCTACCATGTCCTTCCAGGTAATTAGAGTGATGAGGTCTCCCCTCAGCTTCCTCTTCCTCAGACTGAACATTCCCAGCTCCTTCAATCATTCTCCATAAGATTTATTCTCCAGACCCTTCACCAGCTTCATTGCCCCCTCTGCACTCACTCCAGCTCCTCAGTATCTCTCTTATATTGAGGTGCCCAAAACTGGACACAATACTCCAAGGTGTGGCCTCACCAGTGCTGAGTACAGGGGGACAATCACCTCCCTCATTCATTCAGAGTTCATGAATCTGAGAACCATCTGACATTGTTGTACTTTCCAGATGTGATGAGCAGGAGCTCTATTACATAAAATCCAACTTTAATGCTTTTCTTTTGTACTGTGCTGCCAGTTGAGGACAAAGAAACTCTAACAGGGATCAATTTGGAGAATCTTGACCATAAAATTCTGCAGGTGAACAACTGAAAGGCAGTCAAGTCTCCACAGACCTGCTGAGTTTTGGAATTCATTCTGTCCTCAGACTAGGTAACAATTGTTAAGCCAGAAAAACCATTTATGGTGTACCTGTTAAACTGCAACTTTGGCAGCTTGGTTGCTATAGGCTTTGTATTTTACTTACAATTGTCACAAACAGAAAGTTTGACTATCTAAAAATAGCCATAGGTTTGCATATAGATTTATAAACTAATTAATTTGTGCATAAGTTTGAAAAATATTTTACAATATGCCAGTGCTTCTATAAATAACAGACATTTTTCCACCAATAACAAAAAATTTTCCAATTCCTGAGATATTTTCCATACCTGTGCTGGTAGTTTATTCATCCTTTGTGAATCATTGCTACTTAAGAAAAAAACAGAACAGTCAGGACTGACTAAACAGTTTTCTCTGAAACTGGTGATGAAAAATAACTATGCACTGACACTGTCCCTTTTTACAAAACGTGTTCTGTTCAGTAAACTTGGGCATAGTTATTATTTGGAATCTGCAGGGAGTGCATATGCCTATTGCACAGATCATACTGATGGGTATCAAATCTGACAGCATTTTCAAAAATGGAATATTCTTTTCTTCTGCTCCTGAAGGTAATTTCTTCCTCCAAAGAGTGTCTGACTTACAGAAACCCTACGTGTGGCTCTGCAGGCAGCTAAACTTCAACTGTGACATCCTGGGTCAGGTCAAATTACCCTGAATTTAAGAGAAAGTGAAGGCATTTCAGTAAAAGCAATCAATGTCACATCTGGTCTCAATTGCTGAAGTTTTAGACTGTCATCAGGAATCCAACAGATAAGAGCACTGTTATTTTTAAGCAGCAAATACTTATTTTAAAGATACTTAATCACTTCCTGTGAAATAAAAGCTGAAACTATTTTCTATGCTTTTGATTTGATAAACTAGGGATGCCAAAAAAGGTAAAAGTTTGTTAATTAATTATATACTTTGCAGAGTATAAAGTTCTGTTACTTGGTAGGATCATTAAGCCTACTTTTAGAGCTACTAAGCCTACTTTAGAACAAAGGGAAAACCTAAGAGAAAGCTAAGAATGGAAGATTTTGCCTGCCTGGAGACCAATGTATTTGTCATGGAGCATTCTGAAACACATAATAACAATGAGACCTTTGCAAAACACTGATAAGCTAAGAGGATTTATGAAGTTTTGTATTCTTTAGCCATAAGGAACTTCCTGAAAAAAACCAGTGGGAGTCAATTAAAACAGCAGTGATTTAAATAATACGTTGGGGTAAAGGTGCACTTTTAAGGACAAGGAGAAGCTGAAGTTTGTGGGATCAAGAGGAATGATTCTCTCCCAGCTATGGCACAGCTATAGCCAATCCTGCCTTAGAATCACCTGCTTCTCCCAGCTCTTTCCTATAACTGCTGGGGGACAACAACCAACTGCACACAGGCCAGGTCAGTCAATCATTGCAGTGTTCTGACTGTAGCAAAATTTGCTCAGGAGAGCAGGTAATGTTCTAAACCAGAAGGAAACTTGTGTCATAGAGGTTGAGATCCTTGCCATTAAATATTTTTAGTTACCTGAGATCCCCTGTTCATATCAAGGCCATACCAAATGGGTTTTAAATCTGATGACCTGCTGGCCCACCATGTTTTACGTGGTATGGTAGATGGGTTGGCAGAAATACAGGTCTCTCCAGTTTCCATGTTGCAATATACTTTTATGGCATCTTCAACACATCCCTGGTTAGGATCAATCCAATATTCACCTACAAATAACATAAAATATGATTCAATTCCAGTATTAAGATTCTTCAGATACTTGGGAGCAAAAGCATGTCATAACAGTAAAAAGGCAAGGAAAATTGGCATGTTTCCCACAATCTGATGCATGTTTTGAAGTGTGCATTGGGTACACACTATAATGTTACTCCAAGATTCAAACTGATCAGTATTTCAAGTATTTCAAAGCTGGGCAATGTAGACTTGAAAGCTGTTTGAGGTTAAGGGTGATTAAAACCACTGCAAAACTCCTTGATGCTCCAAGTGCATAAAGAGCATACAGCAGCAGATAGAAGACATTTTTTTCCTACACGTGAGAAAGTGATGGCAGCCCCTTCTAATGGTGCTGTTGAAGGAATCAGTTTGATGGGGCAAATACTGGGTTTTTAAATCCCAGCCACAAATTCTCTCTAGATTCCAGTCTGAGCTAACAGCAGTCCAGCAAATAATCACAGCTGCTGTACCAACCTAGCTCCATCATCATGGAAGTGGTGCTGCATGATGAAAAGACCTTGAGCAGCAGTGTTCCACAGGAGTATAAAGTATTTCCCACTGTCATATTTGTCTGAATGAACAAACCTGGGATCCATTAGGTGGATCAGTGGCAAGAAGTTCTCAAGCTCCTAGTGTGAGTGTCACCTTAGACCATCAAAAATCTCTCTGCACATTTTTTTTCTTACAGTGACCAAGGATCTACTGGAAATAAGACAGAACCACCTGGCCCATCCAGGAGATGAGATGTTGGTACCCACCACTCTTCTTGGATGGGTGGCACAGCTTCAGGTCATCACAAGTCCTTGCTGGGTGTTTCTTTGAGCCATCTGGGCTGCGCATGGTCTCGATCTGGCTGCTCAGTGACTTCAGTGTGGCGTGGACTCCTGGGTCTGTTTTGTTATGGTCATCTGGAGCTGCTTCATCCTCAGTAAACTCTGGTAGTGGATCTGCCATAGCATCATCATAGTGTCCCATAATGTCCCCAATGGCAGCAGTGAGATGGCCTGGAGGTCCTGGAGGGCCAGGAGGCCCAGGCTCGCCTGGTGGACCCTAAGGTTAAAAAAAGAAAAAAAAAAAAAAAAGAAAGAAAAAAAGCACCACAGGCACAGCAGAGGAAATACTATTCAAAATTATATCAAAGACAGTCACTAAAAAAAAAAAACCAACCCAAAACTGCATGGCCATTCACCTTAATAAAGAGGAAAAATTCAGTTACAGATAAACAATTCCCATTCCATAGAATGATTTGGGTAGGAAAGGACCTAAAAGATGATTTAGTCCCAACCCTCCTGTATGGCCAGGGACCTCCCACTAGGCCAAGTTTCTCAAAGCTCTATGCAGCCTGGCCTTGAACCTTTCCAGGAATATCCCAGGAAATGGGGTAAGAGACTAGAATGGCAGGTGAGGTATTTATTCTCTCTGCTTCATGCCCTCTCTGCCTGTCTCAATACCTTGCTCAACTTTTTCTTACTCCTGAATTCAGACTTAACAGCTTATGAAAATGAGTAAGAAATGAGGCCTTTCAATGTATAGTTATCCTGGCTGTTTGGTGGAGAATCTGTATCAAATCTTACTACTTTTGGTTTTGGGTCATGAATGCTCAACAGAGTGACGCAACAGGCAGTAAAAATCTCATTATTTGAAGGTAACCTTTTCCCTCCATATTCTCAACTTACCTCAGGTCCAGCTTCTCCTACACTCCCTCTAACACCAGGAGGTCCAATCGGCCCAAGTGGACCAGGACTTCCATCTTTGCCAGAAGGACCAACTGGACCTGGAGGACCCTAGAAAATACAAGAGAAAGAAGGAATGTGTTTTATTCATTTGATAAGAAAGATACACAAAGCAGCCCTATACAAGCAGTACCTTTTCAGGAAGTAATCCAATATTTTGGGCCTATTATCAAACTTTTAAAAATCACCCTTTTTCTTCCCTAAAAGTAAGAAAGCAGTTTCAGTGATGTTCTTCTGAAGTCAATCTCTTTAGCCAACTAGCTCTATGTTTTCTCCTAAACCAGGGATTTTTATTTCTCCTTTACTTCTGGGTGAATGATGTGCATGGTATGAAAAGCAGATTAGAGATCAGCAGAGCTGCCACCTGCATGGCTTTGCATCATCTGCAGCAAAAGTGTCTGTAAAAAAACAGACTGTAGCCCTGTAGTTACTTAAGTGACCTTTTTCTCTAGCTATAAACTACCCTTCTCTCAAAGCCTTACTGTACCAGGTACTTTACTCTCAGCAAAAGGTAGCAGAGTATTCACCACGTGGAGTCAATAAAAGCCACAGAAATAGAAACCTGACTGAGAAAGAAAATAAAGCAAGAAAAATATGAAACCTGAAACATTGTACTCACCCGAGGGCCAAATGGGCCTGGAATGCCAGGACTGCCCTGTTCACCAATAGGTCCCTAAACAGAAGATATTGTATCATTCAGACATTTAAAGGATATTAATGTAGTTTTAAATAACTGGTGTGTGATACACACATTGTGTATGAACAGGATTATAATATAGAAGAACAGGCAGTACCTCTCCCTGTTATGATTCACTTTCATTCTATTGTTCTTTTTTTGTCACAGAGTAACAATAATCACAATCTAGATTAACACAATTTACTGGTGCTTCCTTTCATGACACTGAGAGTTCAACTGCCTTACAAAAGGGGAACTGGCAGTGCTCTCATGAAGTGGAAAGATACTTTGGGTTGTTGTTCTTTTGTTTTGACCACTTTCCTGCAACTTTCAGCTCTTGCAGAGGGTCAGAGAACAAATGCTAAAGAATTAAGTTTTCCATGGCTCTGATATCTAATTGCCACTGAAACAGTGAAGGTCTTGCAAATATTAACAAGAGCTACTATCAGTCCTCATGGGATTTTGCCTTTGATTCCTTGACTGTAAGGAGTTCAAATCCTGGCAAAAAGCATTTCTCACTCTAAGGTGCTGACCTGAAACTATCACCTTCTGTTACCACCTTGTGCTGACAGGTGATAGACTGTGAGTGACTGCAGGACTGGCACAAATGGAACAAGAGTGGGAGAAGCCAGATCTGGCAAAGCACAGCTTTACCTCATCAGGTACCCATACTGTAATACTGCATGAAAAAAAATCAGCAAGAAAAAACAGCCAAGCCACCCTCCAAAACACCTCGTGGGGGAAAAAATTAGTCATATTTGCATTTTTAAAAATGTTTCAGTAGCTATGATCCTGATACATTACTTAACCATCAAAGAAAGAAAATCATAATAAAAGCAGAAACACTTACAGGAGGACCAGGAAGACCTTGGAGCCCAGTGAAACCCCTGTGTCCTTTCTGGCCCCTGTCACCTCGATCACCATTGTCACCTTTGTCACCACGAGGTCCTTGGGGACCCTATAAATACCAGTGATGAAATGTAAAATTCCAAACAGGAAAAAAAAAACCCTAAACTCAAAGACCCCTCAATGGCTTTTAGATACTGCATTCAGGTCCCCTTCTCTTCTAAAGTAAGAAGGTGCTGGGGCAGCTCCAAGAATCCTGATGTTTTTACCAAAATGTAAAGAAGTGGAGAAAACTGTGTTGTACTTCATGATAGTTTTGGTAAAGTTAGTTTATTTAGCTTCATAATACAGCAGGAAAAAGCCCAACATGCTACTATAATGATCCTAAATCCTTTCCATGATACTTTTAAGACTGACAAACTTCATGGCCTTACCAAAAGTGGCAAATTATTTTTGTAGATAAGATTGAAATATTGTGGATGCCTCACACACTCATCATGCTGAAACCTATTTTCAGCCTAAAATTCTCCTCAGCTTCATCTTCCCACAGCTCCTTTCATCTCTGCCATGATTAAAGTACAGCTGAAGTTACACTGCCTAACTACAGACACCAACACCCAAGCTCCTCAGTACAAACAGCTTGGCTCTGTGACCATCACCATTTCATTCTTGGTATTTTTTGATAGTTCCAAATTGTTCCTATTAATTAAAGAATCACTTGAAAAAATTTCTTCTGCTTTCAATTCTATATAGCTCAGCCCAAACTGCATTCTGAATTTCTCAGTGCTAGATTCCAAATAGTTGATCAACAGCATCATTATCACTAAAGTACTCAATAAACTTTTCCTGTCTCTCATATAACATCTGCTTAGGGAAAGGACAACATTCTTTTAAATTTCCCAAGTTTGCAATTAATTTTTTGTTCCAAGCTTGGATTATAAAAGAGTTATGTAACACAAAAATATGGGGTTTGTTTGTTTTTCACTTTGGACTGAAGTCAGAATCTCATGAGCTGGAGTAATGTGGCCTCATGGAAACAGGTGATTTTGTTGTATTTCTGCCCTTTGCATCTAAAAATCTGCCTTTTTGTTTGGCATTCATTTCTTTACCCCTCATCTGAATTCAAATTCAGACTTCAGCCATTTGCTAATTCAGGTCCTACCATGACCCAGACAGCAACATGCTCTGAATAAAGAAGCTTCCAAAGCTTTTGTTATTTCTCTGCAAAGTATTTTCAATGCAAGTGTAGAAAAAAGAAATGTTTTCCAACATTGTATACTTTGCAGCACAGAATCTACCTACATCTACTTGCAGTCAGAACACCAACTGCTGAACCCCATTTGGAAGCCTAATTTGGGTTCAGTTTCTCATAAACTTTTGTGTAAAAAATGTCCCAGATAAAGTGAGCATGGAGAACTTACAGGCAAACCTCTCTTTCCTGCACGACCTGGGGGACCCATGGGACCTCGAGAACCCTACAGAGATTGCACAGAGAAGGTATGTGAAGCAAGGCACAAAAGCATACACACTACAGGTTTTTTTATAAATAAAGGATTGAAAAAAACAATCAAAAAGGAAGCCTTGCTTACAGTTTCACCTCTTTGCCCTGCATCTCCTGGAAGGCCAACAGGGCCTGGAGTTCCTGGACCTCCTGGGGAACCTGGTAAGCCTGCAGGGCCAGGTTCACCACGATCACCCTGCAAAACATAAATGCAATATTATTTATCTAGAGAGGATGCTGGGCTAGACCAAAGCAGCAAGACTCCAGCACTGCTGATCTATTTTCTAGCAACCAGAATATCTTCACAGGACATTCATTCTGTAAGAACTCATCTGAGTTTGTGGAGACAGATGCTCTTAGCCTCTAACCAGGTTGAGAGGTAGCACTCACTCAAAGCTATGAGACACTCCCAGAACAAGTTCTCCATTCAGATTAACAGAATGCAGAGAAAATGTACAATATGTCAAGGATAAAATGTAGATTTGCAGAAGGACTTAGCAACATATTCTTACACGTTCTCCAACAGCTCCATCTCTTCCAGGAGTACCATCATTACCAGCAGGTCCCTAGAATTATGGAATAAAAATAGTGTTATTGTTTAGCTCCATATCTGTGCAGTTCTATATGAAGAACTAGAAAGCTGTTCTCCACCTCTAACTTTAGGTCAAAGAAAACAACCACTACATTGTCTTTTTTCTTATGTTATAAGGATCTAATACTTACTTCTGGACCAGCTTCAC
Organism: Calypte anna; assembly: GCF_003957555.1. Classification (NCBI taxonomy): domain Eukaryota; kingdom Metazoa; phylum Chordata; class Aves; order Apodiformes; family Trochilidae; genus Calypte; species Calypte anna. The sequence continues at coordinate 38,366,445 of NC_044253.1, forward strand.
CTACAGGTCCAGTGGCACCTGACTGACCAATAGGTCCTGGGGGACCTTTGTCACCAGGTGGCCCTGGGGGGCCTTGTTTTCCTGGTGTACCCTAAAAAAAGAAGAGAAATATCATGTCAATTTCTTAATCAAAAACCAAAGAAAAGACAGAAAAACTGCTACCTGCAAAACACTACTCATTTATCCACTTGGAAGTATGATCAACACTTGTTAACTTCCAGAACTTGATAATTAAGGAATATGGTCTGACTGATTTTGAACACCTATTTATAAAATAAATACAAGCAGTTTAATTGTGTCAGCTGTTTTCAAATAGGCTTTCATTGGCCAGAAGCTGTCTGTCTGGTAGCAGCTCTCAAAGCACACACTTGATATATGGGTGTCTGTAGGTATCATTTGTTTTTCTGATTGGAAAATGTAATACAACATGAAATAAGTAACCTGGGGATTTTTGGGGTTTAGGTTTTGTTTGTTTGGGTTTTGTTTTTGTTGTTTGTTTTGGGATTTTTTTTGTCTGTCTCAACACCAACAAATCTTGTTAACCTGGAACAATTTCTGGTCAGCTTCAAATATAAACTGACTTTATGGATCCAGTGGTAATGGGAGATCCTCCAGTACCACACCTTTTATTAACACTCTACTTAATTACATGGTCTCCTGGATTATTGGGCTTTCCAATAAATATCTTCAATAAATATCTCCAAATATCTCTCATGTAGTAACATGAAAGCAAAGAGAATTTAAATGACAATTCTGAAGATTGTAGTTCACAATTAATGAAGCAGCAGTTACAGAGTATTAGCTCAAATTGAGGTGACATTTGAGAACCTAAATGAAGAGTCTGGGTTGTTCTGTTTTGGTTTTTTTTCAAGGATTAGTTTTAAACCAAATAGGAACATTTTAGCCAGACATCTTAATGCTATTACCCAGGTATTTTAACAAGGTTCAGATCTTCCATTATGGCAGTAAAAAGAAATCTCTCACATCACGCATTTGCATGATTTAGTTATTTAATATTCTCTATCTGCTTCTGAAATTGGCATTTCCAGCTTTCTTCTTGCACTCTCTCCTTGCAGTCAGAACACCAAATGCTGAAGCCCTATTGAGAAGCCTAATTTGGGTTCAGTTTCTTATCAACTTTTGTGTAAAAAATGTCCTCTGCCCTCTCCATCCCACAAAGATGCTGAGAATGCCCAAGTCTGGTGGGACATTGACTGCATCATTACTTACTGCAGGACCTGGCAGCCCTGGCATTCCTCTTTCCCCTCGCTGTCCTGGCATGCCAACAATCCCTCTTTGACCAGTAGTTCCTGCAGGACCAGGAGGGCCATCTGGGCCCTGAAATCCACAGAGGATAAAACAGCATTACCATCATTTCAGCAGCAATAAGGAGAAGTAAGGGCTGGTCAAAGGAGAATTCATGAGGTGCCCATGACGTACCGGCTGCCCATCATCCCCAGCATCACCCTTGTCTCCAGGACCACCAGGAGGCCCAGAGGGACCTCGATCTCCCACACGGCCATGAGAACCAGGATCACCACGAAGACCTGGAGGACCTTCTTTTCCTGGCTCACCAATAGGCCCAGCAGGCCCTGGAGCTCCCTAAGAAGGTTAAAACATTTCTTTACATTGGATGTTTTTCTGAGCAGGGCAATTAAACTCTACAGACTGTTTTCACAGAATCACTTGAATGGGAAGAGGGAGAAGGGACCTTGAGAGATCATCAGGTCCAATCTCCTGCCAGGGCAGGATCACCTAAAAGAGGTCACACAGGAAGGTGTCCAGGTGGGTTTTGAATGTTTCCAGAGAAAGAGACTCCACAACCTCACTGGGCAGCCTGTGCCAGGGCTCTGTCACCCTCACACTGAAAAAGCTTTTTCTTATATTTATGCAGAACCTCCTATGCTCCAGCTTGCACTGAGTCCTCTCATTTGTCATCACTGAGCAGAGCCTGGCTCCATCCTCCTGACACTCACCCTTTTATACCCTTTTCTCCAAGCTGCAGAGCCCCAGCTCCCTCAGCCTTTCCTCATAAGGGAGATGTTCCACTCCCTGCACCATCTTGGAGGCTCTGTGCTGGACTCTTTCAAGCAGTTCCCTCTCCTTGAACTGAAGACCCCAGAACTGGACACAATATTCCAGGTGTGGCCTCAGCAGGGCAGAGGAGAGGGGGAGGAGAACCTCTCTTGACCTACTAACCACCCCCTTTCTGATGCACCCCAGGATGCCATTGGCCTTCTTGGCCACCAGGGCACATTGCTGGCTCATGGGCATCCTTCTTTCCACCAGGACTCCCAGGTGCCTTTCCTTTATGCTGCTCCCTTATAGCTCAGTTCCCAACCTATACTGATAGGTTGTTCTTTCCCAGATGCAAGATTCTACACTTGCCCTTGTATTTCATTAAATTTCTCCCCCTGAAGCCTTTTTTTCTTTTTCTTTTTTTTTTTTTTTTTTTTTATTGGCTGACTACAAATATTCCTGCCCTAAAGAAGGCTCACAGTGTGAATGAGCTATTCTAATCTTATATCTGATCATAAATTGAGATGGAATAAACATCTCATCACATTATGTCCAAGCTCCACCCCCTCCTCTCCACGATTTGCAATTCCAAACTCCCTGCTTCAAAAGACACTCCGTTTTTCTACCTCAAGTGTACAACTACTGCTAGAAAACTCACCCTTGCCTATTCTTTCTAATATTATAAAGCTAAAGTCCACTTTCAAACTTTTGATTCCTGAGATACAAATTAGTATTTTAACTGACCCATACTGATTTCTCAAACATGTAAAAAGACTTTGATATTATGTTCCCCCTGTCACCTTTTGATACACTCACTGCAACTGCAAGATATTTTTCTAATCAGAACATTAAAAGGCTGATGAAGAAAAAGTGACACAGTTCTCTGGGTAGGATTGAATCCTCACTTACTGATTCACTGTTAATTTTCTTTTATTTTTTTTTTTTTACTGTTTCCAAAAATGTTTAGACATGAGAAATTCTGTGGGTTTTCTACCTAACCCAGTCTTGCACTGCATCAAGCCCAAGACTAATGAGTCTTATTTAATGAAGTCAGATGTAAGCATGCAGACCCAGCAGCCAGTGGTGACCATCAGGCCATAAACACTGCTTCACCTTTTCTTGCTTAGTCTTTAGGTTTTCAAAGGCCAATTTGTAAAACACACCTATTATAATATGACAGTTGACTTACAGTAGGTCCTGGAGGCCCAACTCTTCCAGCAGATCCTGGGAATCCAGTAGCACCCTAGAAAAAAATGTCATTGCTAATTATATTGAAAGAGCTACAGCACTGGTTGCAACAAATGTTTTCAGCTGAACTAGTGAGCCAGTGTTATAATTACAGACTGTGAAAAACAAGCTGATGAGATGAGGAATGATACAAACATTATGTAAAATTTCAGTTTTAGATTATCTGCAGTCAGGCCATGAAAAAAAAAAATAATTCTACTTACAGGTGGACCCTGAGTTCCTCTGCCACCTTTCAGACCAGGAACACCTGGAGGCCCCTAAGAGGAAAGGAGAAAAGAGAAGGGTGATAGGGAAGAGCCAGGATGTTTTTAATAAGCCAGATCAGGCTATGCCACAGGCTGTCTGACAAGGTCACTTATACTCACTGGTGGACCAGGAGACCCAGCAAGACCCTGTGGTCCTGGAGATCCAGCATCTCCTTTCTGTCCAGGTTCTCCAGGTTCTCCTTTAACACCTGGCTGACCATCAGGGCCCTGTAAGAAATAACATTTAGAAGGAATCAGGTCAGAGAATACCAAATCTTTCCAGTCATTTTGTAGGGAATTCCTAGAAGGTAAAAAATAAGAGAAGAAATCAGCCCAGAAATAAGTGTGTTTGCTCAGTGGTTCAGTGAAAGAGAACTGTAAAAGTTCACCATAGTCCCTAAAAGATCACACAGAGGATTTTCTGAATTCTGTGAAGTCAGAATTTTCATTTAAAACATTTTCTTATCTAACTCATGTGATTCTGTTCTTCAGATTTTCTATTTTCCTCACCAGCTATTGCCTACCCGAAAAGCAAAAGGGACTGCACAAACATTGTCCTTTCCAGTCTTATTTTTCCCACCAAGGGAAGCAGGTGCCTGACTCCTTGTAAAAAGGACTGAAACAGAACATTTAGGCTGTGGGAAAAAAACCTCACAAACCTTCTATTTGGCTCGTTGATTCACTCCAGCTTTCCCTGCTCCTACAGCAAATCTTTGCTGCCTCCAGTAGATGACACTTGATAATTTGCCTCAGTTTAATCTCAAAGGAGCAACATAGCATATTCATGAAAAGATGAAATCTGGTGTACAATTTCATAATCTTTTCAACAAAACCACTGCTCAGATGTCTAGGGTGGCTTTTTTGGCCTCTTTCTTTACTTGATACACTGATGGGAAAATGAAACATCTCTTTCTGCAACAAAAATGTGGGTCATGTTCCAGAAGACTTCAGATTACTCATAGGGAAGGAAATGAAGTATGTCAGAGCATGACTGAAGGAAACTCATTAGTGTTACAAAACACATACCGGAGGACCAGCAAAACCAACAGCACCAGTTGGGCCATTTTCTCCTCGGGAACCCTGGGCAAAAAAAAAAAAATTAAAATAATTGTATTTAACATACAAAAGTCTTTCCACACACAGTATAATTTGCTGTTAAATATACCAGAAAGGATGTCAACTTTACTGCCTTAAGTGAGGTTATGTTTTAGGTCTATTAATCAGAATCAAATGACCTTTTAATCACAAGATAAGCAATGTTAACTATGATGTTAGGATCTGCCCTTTGTTCAATACTGCATGGAGACTTGTTCCAGTTTAGAGATGGAAGGCTTGTACAAGCACTAAAAAACACAACCAGAGAAATTCTGCTCACGAGCACTTGCAGTGCTGGCAGGATTAGCCACAGGGCACACACTTAATAGTTCAGAGATTTATTCTTCTGCAAGGTCAGGATGGGCTATTAACAGCTTCAGCTGAGCTCTCCACACAGTGTTTGTTTGGAAAAGAAGGAGCTGAAGGCTGCCAAACTCCAGCACTCCCCAGAGAGGTGGAAGCTCTTCCAATTTACACTGGAAATGAGGCTGTTCTGATTTAGGGCAGAGACAGCATCAGTTCCAGGCAGCATGAAGGATCTAGAAGGGCTGAGCCTCTAACTCTCTAATCAAAGCCAACCCTTAAAATCCTTAAAATCACAAATAGACCAAAGATGCCAAGAGTCAGAGTAATTAGATGAAAACTAAGATACACTTCCATGCTTTATCTGCCTAAATATTTGCCTGTGTACCTCAGCAGCTGGTATGGGAAAGCTTTAAAAAAGATGCAAACAATTTCAAGTGGTGGCATCCTTTCAGAGCAAGGTAAATGAGGGTAACTCTATGTAAAGACTGCCCTAAAACAAGAATAGGGCAGAGGAACAAAACCTGCCAATACTTCTGCAGGTGCACAGCATCAGGAGAGGAACTAGAGTTTTAGACTATAAAACAGGGGAAAGAAAAAGAGGAAGATATCCCAGCAAATCAGAAAAAAACTGGAGTTTGGGTCAGCATTTGATATTGTTAACTTCTGCTAGGCAAAAACCAAACATGTTTACTCACAGGGTTTCCACGGGAGCCAGGAGGACCAACTAGACCTCGAGGACCTGGTTCACCCTTAAAATGAAATTAAAGGTTATTTCCCAAGTAACTTATAAGACAAGAAGCAATAGTGCTAATAATTACAGTAATATTAAGAAACCTGAGTAGATAATGGTACAAAAATCTGCTTACCTTTTCACCAGTGGGACCTGCTGGACCCATTGGACCTATTGGACCTGGAAGACCCTTTTGTAAAAATTAAGATAAAAGAAAGTTACAAATTTGATGCTTCAAAATGGTGAATTTTAAAATTTTCTTATGCTATATTTCCATTGATTTTAGTTCTTAAATTCTTCTTTATGCCTGAAACCTTGTTGGGCCTTTTTTACTTAAAATTTACTTGCATTTCCTCTCCCAGTGACCAAAACCCCATATCTCAAAAGCACTGCTGTCATTCATTCTCTCCTTCTTCACCAACTTAATCTTCTCTTTTATGCAGCATTTATGAATAAGGCCAATAATGAAAAAAGCCCTGGCTTTACTTTGCACTCCCAGGAGGAAATTCTACCCACTTTTGCTAGTATTTCATTGTTTAAATTAATTTTAATGTCCATTTTTGCTTTTGAAGATTGTTATCTCAAAAACACTTCAGAAGTGTCCCTTTTCCCAGGGCAGTCAGGTAAATCTCTCCATCCAAACCCATCAACTGTACATAATGATCCTGCAGGACTCTTCATATTATCTTCTTCTATACTTAGATACCCCAGTTACACTTCTCTTTCACTAGAAGCAAAGTACCCTAAATCAAGTTTATTTTACACAGAATTTCCCCATCCCAAAAATCTGCACTGGAATGCAGTTCAAACTGAAGAGAAAGACAATGAAGTTGGCATTAAGAAAGGAAACAGCTTCACCAGCAGGGATCTAGTGATTGATAGCAGAGGTATCTGCAGACAGCTAGCTCTAGGTGAGGGATTTACATTTAGTTCACCATTACTTTATCCACATGAGTAGCTAGAAATTTCCCTTTCCATGACCAAGAACTGTTCTGTACCTCTGGATGGGGATGCCTGACACACACAAAAAATTCCAGCTTAGAGCTGCTACCTGTGAGTTAGTGCTTCTGAGTGCTTGAGTTTCTCCAAAAAGTTTCCCTTTAACCAGAAATTTAGACCTCTCAGAACCCTCAGAATTTCCAAATGTCTGCCAGTAAGTACTCTAACTGGGCTGCAGAACCCAAGAATCTCAGACAGATGCAGTTATGTGAAAACTAACTCAGCTTCTAGGAAGAGAATACAGTCAGCAGGTGTATAGTGAAGCCAGAATATTTGGGATTATTGACCAGAAGTGTGTGTGCAACATGTCTTGAACATACTGGATTTCCTGCCTGTGAGCAGACCAGCCATGGTGCTTATGCACAGGAGGCTGGAAGCTTTCCAGAAGTGCCAGTGACTTACTGTTTGTGTCAGTTTCAGTATATTTACAGGAATTTTCACCTCTGAAACTCAGGACAGACCACGAGTAACACAATCCAAACAATAAAGAGACACCTGCTTTGGTTCAAGAGTCAGAACTGGTGGGTCCATGTTTTGGTTATTTACTTCTGCCTGCCCCTTTTTTCTTATTTTTACTGCTGTCAGCTTAGGTGAATCCCAGGTGAACATGCTGCTTCTGGGACTCCCTTCCATCACTGACATCTTCATTCCCTTTATTGATGGCACAAAACATGGGCTTGGAACACATACTTCCCAAAACATCTTGTGTTCCAAGTAGTCTTGAAAAACTCAAAGACCAAAGGGTCTTGAGTTGGAGAATGAGTTGATCTGTGTACCTCTAGCACAATAAACTATTTAGAGTGTGGAGAGGAGGTCTGAAAAGAGTGATAGATTTACTTACTCTTGCCCCATCATTGCCAGCTGTACCTTCAGCACCCTTCTCACCTACACCACCCTATGGAAAATAACCAAAAATTCACAATTAGGACACAGAATACTGAGTAGTCCATACCCTGGAGCAACTATGGTATTAATAGACAGGTGATTGTCCTCAAGACACCAGAAATAACCAGACTTACTCTATCACCCTTGGGGCCAGGTGTTCCAGCAATCCCTCTTTCTCCAGGCATACCTTGAAGACCTGGTGGGCCTGGATCTCCAGGTGTCCCACTGGGGCCTGGGCTTCCCTGAAAAGAAAAAAATAAAACAACAAAGAACAAGTTGTTGTCTATTCATCTTTGTCTCCAGGCTGCAGAACATGCTGTGCCTCTGCTGGAGTCTCTGGGGTACAGTTTTATGTAATAATTTTCTCTTGGATGTTGTTCACATTCAAATACTTTTCCTGTTGTGTTACTCAGGATGTTAGATGCAATACTGAGCCCTTCCAAATGCATTAGGATTTCCTGACTGCATACTGGGGATGAGAATAGGCTAAAAAAGAAGCTTGAGCATCTTCCTAACTTGACTGTAAGAGCACATGGGTGTGTTACACAAAGCAGCTACAGGGAGAGGTTGCCAGGGGCAGAGATGGTTTCTTCATGCCTTGTTTCTCACAGCTCATGTCCATTATTAGAGGCACTCCCTACCTGGGCTCATCTTCCTCAGCCAAATTGTATCAATTGCAGTTGAAAGCAGGGCATGCAGGTTCCAGTATTTTCTTTTAAACACAACCCTGCCAAGTATTGCTGTGTAAGCTGACATGGTTCTCAAAAAGAAGCCATTGCCAGAGGGTTTTCTGCAGGTCAGAAAGGTCTTTGCCCCCTTCTACTGAGAAACACAGAAACCATTTTGAACTTCAGACCTCTATGAAAATGGAACTTCTCAGTACTTTAAGATCTTGCATGTTATTAATATTGTTATGCTGGAAGAAGATGTACATCCCTCTAGAACCCTTATATAAATAAGATACCTTTCCTGAGAAGACCTCCCTTTTATAACCAAAAAACCTCTCTCTTTTGTGTTCATGCAGATGATGAGAGTTATACCTTGCAACCACCATCCAGCTCACCTTGGCTCCATCAGGACCATGGCCTCCAGCCATACCCTTTTCACCTGGGAGTCCTGATGCACCTGGTTCCCCTCTCTCCCCTGGATTGCCACGTTCTCCCTACAAATGAAAAATTTGATGATTAAATTATTTGCTTATTATATTTAAATATATATTAAAATTATTTGCTTTTATATTTGCTTATTTAGAAGTCTGCATACAGATAGACAAAACCCTAATCACACCATAAGTGCAGCATGGCTATTTGAACCAATTCTACAAGACCAGATGAAGAAAAAAAGGAAAGGGAAAAGGAAAGGGAAAGAAGGGAAAGAGAAAGGGAAAGAAGGGAAAGGGAAAGGGAAAGGGAAAGGGAAAGGGAAAGGGAAAGGGAAAGGGAAAGGGAAAGGGAAAGGGAAAGGGAAAGGGAAAGGGAAAGGGAAAGGGAAAGGGAAAGAAGGGAAAGGGAAAGGGAAAGGGAAAGAGAAAGGGAAAGGGAAAGGGAAAAGGAAAGGGAAAGAAGGGAAAGGGAAAGGGAAAGGGAAAGGGAAAGGGAAAGGGAAAGGGAAAGGGAAAGGGAAAGGGAAAGGGAAAGGGAAGAAGGGAAAGGGAAAGGGAAAGAAGGGAAAAGGGAAAGGGAAAGGGAAAGGGAAAGGGAAAGGGAAAGGGAAAGGGAAAGGGAAAGGGAAAGGGAAAGAAGGGAAAGGGAAAGGGAAAGGGAAAGAAGGGAAAGGGAAAGAAGGGAAAGGGAAAGGGAAAGAAGGGAAAAGGAAAGAAGGGAAAGGGAAGGAAGGGAAAGGGAAAGAAGGGAAAGAAGGGAAAGAAGGGAAAGAAGGGAAAGAAAGGAAAAGGAAAGGGAAAGAAGGGAAAGGGAAAGATGTAAGTTTTTCTTGCTAAGGTAGGGGAAAAGCATATTGCTCAGCAAACTGAAAGCTGTCATTTTACAGATGTAAACCAAAACACTTAGCAGCTAGTACTAAACACTTGAGCTATAAAACCATTGAAGTTTTCACAGAAGCCACCTTAAAACATATCCATGCTTACAACCATTTTATTAGTGGGGAAAAAAAGGTCAAATATTCACTTTAGCTGCCGAAGTCCATATTATATATATCAATTTTCAACTTCAGAGAACTGTTATGAATATTTAAACTCAGGAAGAAAAACACTTACCCTAGGGCCCAATGGGCCAACAGCTCCAGGATCTCCAGGCACACCCTAAGCAGAACAGAACTCAGCATTAGAATGAAAGCATTGTTCATAGCTTTATAGTTATGGAAATTAAGAGATAAACACTTTAATTTCCAAGGTACTTTGAATGCAGATGGTGAATTCTGAGTGTTATCTGTCCATGGTAAGTGGGTAGTCCAACTCAGCACAAAAAGATGGCTGGAATCTAGTAATTACTTTATCCAAAAGCAGTTCTGAGACAGCTTGCAGGCTACATGAGTACATATTTTGAAATAAAATGAGAAATTAAACTACAAAGAGAAGAAAAGGTAAAACCACCACCTTATGAAGTGAATTCTTGTTAAATTACACAGAAATTACCTGATCACCTGGCTTTCCTCCCTCACCTGGAGGACCTGGTGGCCCAGGTAAGCCCTGTAGAAAAGCAAATAAAATGGTCAGTAACATGACAAAAAATGATGTAAATCTAGCTTTAATTAAGGCACCAAAACCATGAATGCAATATCATACAAGAGTGTGCCCTGAAAGAACCCCAATGTGAAATAGTTCTATGACTATTTCACCAAAGTGTTTGTCCCTGCTCCAACTGAGATGGCAGTGCTTTAACATTTGTAGGACAGATGCATATCAGCCCTAAAAATAAAGTTCTCTCTAAACAGAGATTTGATTGATATTTCATTACTAAACAATTCTTTTGCTCCCTATTTAGATCATCTTTGGAAAATCTCCAAATCTGAAAGCCCACAAGGGTTCTCTCAAGGGATACAGAGCTGGTATTTAAGCCTCTGACAGTTTAGTGCAGAGCTGATGTGAAAGCTAAGTATCTCTGATTATTCTGAGCATCACTGCCTCAGTTCTGAAGCTGTTTTCTTCAACATTACTCGACTGAATTTCTCCAGTTCAAGTTGATAGAGATGTGGCTGTTTTGGGTTTTTTCTTTGAAACAAAACCAATGAACACACATACCTGAAACCCTGTAGGACCTGGAGGGCCTTGTTCTCCTCTTTCTCCTGCCAGACCCTACACAAAAGAAATTAATAAGTACACAGTAGATGAATACAAGTAGATTTCACAACATTTGTTCTCTCCTAATATGTACATTTTCTTTTTCTTTTTTTGTTTTTTTCTTTTATATATGCCCTACCTAAAAGATGTAGCAAGAGGTATCATATTTCTTTAAGATCCCCCAGTTTTCAGGGAATTTTTTTTTTTAATGATCTTAGGATTATTTTGTTTGGAATAAAAACAGACAATGAAGGTAGATAAACAGAAGCAGGAAGGAATCATGAACAGAGGGAGCAAGGTGAGTAGTAACAATTAACTTACTGGTGGGCCAACAGGACCAGAAGGACCAACTTCACCATCTTTACCAGGGGCTCCCTAAATTAAAATAATATGGAAAGAAGTCTTTTATAGTGAACAAGTGTAACAGAAAAACATCACTTTCTGTCATCAAGTGACAGCCACACTCACTCTCTGTCCGGGCACACCAGCATTTCCTGCTTCTCCAGGTTTTCCAGGATCACCCTAATTTGCAGTAAGAAAAGTGAATATTTTCAGATACTGTTTTGATCCACTAAAATAAATGCAGGTGGTTGGAGCTGAATAGATCTTGGGTACCAGATGCCATACTCACACTACCACCCTTTGGCCCAGGAAGACCCATGCTGCCTGGCTGACCTCTGATTCCTATTGAACCTGCTGGACCTGGACGTCCATCTTCTCCAGGAGCACCCTGCAGAGAAAAAGCATTTTTCACATCAAATTGGAAAAATGTTTGTATGAATTTAAAAAAAAACCACATTAATCTGGGGTGATGCTGCTATTATCAGGAAAAATATCTTTAAAGTAGACAGAGCTTTAATCATATTGCTGGATTTAACTAAATACCAAATTGTCATCACTGAGCTATTATGTACAAATATCTTATTAGTTCTTAAAAAGATATTTAGGAAAGATATTTAGTTCAAAATGGTTTAGCAGCTGCTAAACAACAGATACTGCTACACAGACAGAAGTAAACGTTAGGAATCTAAACTGCACACATAGAAGATGAACCTTCAGAAACCAAGGAAAGTCAACTTAATAAAAGTAATTTCAATAAGTTGAGACAAAATTACTGTGTGCTTCCCAAAAAGACTCATTTTTGTGCCACTTACCAAGGGGCCAAGTTTTCCTTCAGGGCCTTGAACACCTGGATTTCCTGTCAAACCCTAAAAGTGGGAACAATATTGGTGTTAAGTTGTGCACACAATTCTAGAACAGAAAAATATAAATAAATCCAAAAGATATGCTCAGTGGTACAAAAACTAAGATATTCTTCACACAATAATATCTTCTCTCTATCAAACTCCTCATCATCACTTCACTGCTTTATCCCCCACTCTCTTTGATCTTCCCTTTTCCTGTTCTTCCTTTTATTACTTTTACCACTCTTGAGCTTCTCACAGTCTCATCTTTATTGCTGCCAACATTAAGTAGTGATCTGTAACATATCTTACACCTGTGGCTCCTTTCCTCTCCTGCAGTATTCCAAATCCTCCCCAAATACTTTTTCATGAAAAAAGTCTTTAGATGGCATTGACCACTCAATAATGCAAGTTGTCACCAATCTAACCTTCAACTCCTATTACTGTGGCAACTACATGCTTTAAAAACACATATCCTTCACTTGCACTAGCAGTCTCCACCAGGGCTCTTTCTCCTTTTTTTTTGGAGAAAAATGGAGCCTGTGCTTTCAGCAGTGAAAAGGCCAAGTATTTTGGCCCTGACTCACTAAGTAGCCCCACTGAAGCAAGTCTGCTCTTCTGCCACAGCTTCTTAATTTTGCAAAGTTCACTGCTGCCTTTTGAAGATGTAAAAATGCCATGGTTTGGAGTGCAGTGCTGTTAATTCCTTACCCTTGCACCTGGGAGGCCAGGTTCACCAGGGCGTCCGGGATCTCCCTGACCTCCTTTGGGACCAGAAGATCCTGCTGGGCCACGTTCCCCTTGGGCACCCTAAAAAGATACCAAGTTAACCAAGATACCAAGCTACTAGTTAACAGGTTGTGATCCCAAGAGAACACCAACAGTAACAGAAGATTAACACAGGACCTGTTTTTGCAACCAGAGTTCTAATCATTAATACTTATTATCATCTTATTCCTATAATTATTACTTAGAGGTTGCATCTGCCATAAAACAAACTTATATAAGGATTTCAGAATTCCTGTATTTTTACCAAGAAGCAATTCACAGAAATATTAGGCAGAAAAACTAGACTCCAATTAGACATTAGAGTCATATTTGTATTTGTTAGTTTCAAAACATTAAGACCCCTTTCTGGCATTTGTCAATTCCTTTTGATCCTGCTTCCTCCAGTGATTTTGAGGATTGGCCCATTTGCAAGAAGCATACTTTTTAAGTGGAACACTTTCCTTCTATATGTCTGCATACATGTACATTTTTTTAATTACCAAAATAAAAGACAAACTTTTCAACTTCATTTACCTTTGGTCCAGGCAAGCCATCAGAACCTGGAAAACCACGATTACCAGGAGGACCCTAGGAAAAGCCACAGATGCAAGATTATAACCTTAATTCCAACATTACTTATTGCAAATAAAGTACTAGATTTATGATTTGTGAATTCAGTTTATCTCCTTACTACTTTCTTCCTTCAATACTCTACACTTGTTTTTTTTTAACCACTTGCAGGGGTAAAAACATCAACGTTTTGTTCACACATGTTGAACAGCTCATATGTGAACTTCCCCACTGAAAACAAGATGGTCTTTTCATAGGAGGTAAGCAGAAACAATCTGCTGGTTAGCATGTCATGTTTCTATCACTTCTGCTACCATACTAAGAAAACAAACTAAAATACTCAAGGAAAAAATAATGCATAGTATGATGGATTTCTTTGCCCCCAAAACAATAATTTGAAGTGATTTCTATTCAGGATGTAAAAAGAAAATAATCATTCCATATTTTTAAATCCTGATCCTCAGGGTATCATTTTCAAAAATAATATATCACACAAGACAGCATCCTAACATCATTCACCTGATGTAGACACAAATTAACTGATGTTAAGAAAACAGTTTTACTACACCCACAACAAAGCTGTAAGGATATTCCTGGTTAGGTCAAGAGGTTTTTCAGCTTAGCAGTGCCTCTCCCAAGACAAACAATTCCTTGGGATTGCTTACCCTCTCTCCAACAGGACCTGGTGGACCTACTGACCCTGGATCACCTCGAGGACCTCTTTTCCCTTCTTCACCTATAGGGCCAATGGGGCCCTGGGAACCTTGTGGACCCTAGGGAAAGGAAAAAGTTTTTTAAAAAATAACTGTTAAGCTCTCCATTTCTTAGGTATATTGAGACAGGTTGTCTTCTAAACATCACAGATACTTCTCCCAGTAAAGGAGAAAAAAAAAAAGGTATTTAATCAGTTAAAAAATGCAACTTTTCAGCAGCAGCTTTCTCTTCTACAATGTTTAGAAGCTAAGGTTTCAGAAATGCACTATGCATAAAGTGAAGCTGCAGTGCTTGTTACAATCACCTATTTGCTCAGACACAATATTTTGTATTTCTGATTACCAACTGGACAAGCATCAAAGAATTCCAGTTTCAGTGGGACCCTACTAGCAGTTTTCAAAGAGACTACAGCCAGTGGTAAGGAAACCATCACCTCCATATTTTTTGTCAGTTACTACCTGAGCATTTAACTAGTGAGAAAGAAAAACCAAATAGTGGTTGACAAGTCAAAATCAGTCTAACTGCAAAACCACTTTTCTCCCCAAATTCACGTAGTTATGGCATAGAGTTAGCCATGTTCTCAAATAATCTGTCACAAAGATTAGCTGTGGGCTAAACAGCTATTCATACCACAGATGTATAAATATTTATTATTTTAATGTGTAAACAAAATATTATTAATATCTACAGAATTGCTTAAGTATAAAATGTGTCAAATATAAGCTTAAAAATAAAAATCATTAGCACAGAGACCTGTGTGCTTTGAAATGTCCAGGATCAAATGGATCTCTTTCATAAGAGATGGAGAAATTTAGAATACTCTTTTCCAGTGTGTTCTGGAATCCTCAGAAGATGCAAGAGTTGTTTTCAGTTTCCTTGAGTCCTGTGAGGCCTGTCTTGGGGAGGTGGTTTATAACCTGCTTCACCATTCATTGCCAGTCCTGTTCTGCCAGGTTCACTCTGGTTTGTCTTCCTCACTAATTACTCATTACAAGCAACAGAAGCATCTTGAAAAGTTTGGGCATCTACTCAAGATACTCCTAAAAAGCTTTTGAGAGTCTTTTTCATCCTACAAAGCATATGGAGACTTACAGGTTCACCTTTGGGTCCTGCTTCTCCCTTGAAACCTGGGACACCAGGGTCTCCCTGAAAACAAGCAGATTAATAACACCCACAAGTTTAAAAGTGCAGAAATCACATGCACATTTGGGATTATGCTATGAAGCAGAAAAACATTGCCTAGCTCAATAACCAGTTGTAAGCCATGAGATAGGATGCTTGTCATGGTTTGTGATCACCTAGTTCCAATCCCTCTGCATGGGCAGGGACACCTCCCACTAGACCAGGTTGCACGAGGCTTCATCCAACCTGGCCTTAAACATTTCCAGGGAGGGGGCATCAACACCTTCCCCACACAGCCTATTCTAGTGCTTTACTACCCTCGTAGTGAAACTTTTTCTCCTAATTTCTAACCTAAATCTACCCTTTTTTAGTTTAAAACCATTACCCCTTGTCCTGTCACTATCCTCTCTAGTGAAAAGCCCCTCCCCAGCTTTCCTCTAGCTCCCCTTCCTGTACTGGAAGGCTCTTTATAAGGTCTCCCTGGATCTTCCTCTTCTCCAGGCTGAACAACCCCAATCCTCTCAGCCTGTCTTCATAGGAGAGATGGTGCAGCCCTTTGATCACCATTATTGACATAAACTTCAGAGATAACTCCAAGACAATTGTTAGTTTGTCCAAGTTTATACAGACACTCTTCCTGGGCATTTCAGACACAACCAGTATTTGGGGCACGCAGAAGACTCACAAGAGCTGAGTCTCAGCTCACTCATTATCGTGCTATTAATTTATGAGGAATCCAACTGCTAAGCACTGCTTTGGTTTCCCAGTGTGACACCTTTGTAGGACATTTCAATTTCCACTGTGACAAAGACCACATTACCGGCTGGCCTCGAATGCCAGGTGGGCCCGTGCTGCCTTGTGGGCCTGGGGAACCAGGAGGACCTGTGAGACCAGGGGGTCCTCCAGTGCCTGGAGATCCCTACAAGGAGAATGAACAGCAAGCACAGTCAGGAAACATACTAAAAATAAGGAAACCAAATGAATTCACTTGCACAAGTTGCTCAGCAGGAGACATGGCTACTTACAGTAGGGCCCTTAGCACCTGGGGAGCCATCTGTCCCTTCAGCACCCTGAAGATAATGAATCAATCATTAAGATTAATTTTCATGAGGAGGGGACCAATCAAAAAAGAAGATAGTTATTGTGTCCCATCTTTCAAGACCATGCAATGAAGGCTATTAAATAAATAGAGCAACTCATTAGCTGGGGAGCAAAGCATCTCAGTCAATGTGATTTTTAATCTTTAAAATCTTATGTTTAAGGTTCTAAGCACTTTTGGGATTGAAATCCCTTCAGGCTGGGTAATTTTCAGTTTTCCAAGTTGTTTTAATGAAACGATGAAAAGTCATTTTCAACAAAAGAAGCAAAAAACAAATGAATGAGACCTTTCCTTTCCTGGGAAAAGAAATAAGCTAAACAAAACCCACTGCCTGTCACCCACAGTATCAAACTCCCTGTAAAGAGGCACCAAGCACCAGGTGAGCACTGAGGAGCTGAGTTTCATGGACTTACAGGAAGACCTTGTGATCCAGCTGGGCCCTGGGGACCTGTTTCACCTCTCTGTCCTTGAGGACCTTCAGGACCACGAGGACCTGTTGGACCTGCTTCACCCTAAGATTTCACATGAGAAAACAGCTGGAGATTACTTTGCTCTACAAAGTAACACTTCAAAGTGATTAAGAAGGAATACTGAGTTTAAAAGAGAAAAATGGCTCAGGTTTTGAAACAGCTTATCCTTAAAATACATATATTTTACCTAATTCTACTATTTCCACGTGAACATAAACTTTCAAAGTACAAACATAATTTTTCCTCAATGTATACAAGGCAACTTTCTACAGAGAAGCAGCACTATATCCAGTGGACCAAATCAGATGAAACATTTTAGCTAGACAGCACTCTAAAATCCCAGTATTTAACTGTAATTTGACAATTTATTTTTTTTTTTTTTAGCTTTCTTAACAGCCAAAGCTTAAGGTTTCAAAATTATAGGACATCTAGAGGTTTTTCTGCATAGTACAAGAAGAAACTTCCTCCTGGACATTCTGTAGAACTTTATAAATGGTGTTTGCCATTTGGAACTGATTACTGTTAGTACCATGTTTTCCTAAGAAGTCCTCATCTTCGTTTCACAGTCTGCTTAGCTTTTGTGAGTTCTAATCAGCTATTCCAACTTTACATCATCTGATGATCAGCCCTGATCTCCTCCTTTTCAGAAGCTTCCATTGATTCATCACATGGCAGCTTCTCTAAATATTTATTCAGGTATTAAGTAGTGCTTACCCATACCAAACATTTTATGACATGCACTCAAAGGTCCATCCTTTAACTGTATACATAATGATAATCCTCTTATTAAGACTTGTTTCCAAAAAAAATGTTTTGTGATTGTTCCCAGCTTCACAACAACACAAAACATCTGCTGAATTTGGCTACCTGACTAATTGAGAGTTTCTTATTGTCCAATTTTTTTCCTATCATGTTTTAGGAGTGCAAAGGAACAAAGGGGAGCAGCTGGGTGGAGGGCAAGCATCAGACAAGTACAAGGAAGTTGTAGGAAAACCCTTTTCTGTCTTCTTTGCAGACACATTCTCCAGGCTAGGAAAATAAAAAAAATTGGGTGCTTTCTTGCAAAACAAGAGAGGAAAGGCTCACAAAGCCAGTGGAAGTTTTCATTTCATTTCAGCCCAATCACACAGAGCCACATAAAGCAGTCAGCATCATCTATTCTGATGAACTGCAATACATCTCTGCAGGCATGGAGGCATTTTTCTTCCCAGTTTAGGTCACCTCAAAAAAGTGTTGTGACCCAAAACTGGAAGCTTCAGCACCAGAAGGTACTGCTTCCATACTTTATTGAACCAGACCTCACAACTTAGCTTCTAATAATGCATCTTGTGTATTCTTTGGATATACTGGACAAGATTCCTGAGGCACAGCATGACAGTCATGTTATAATCACAAAGCAAAAAATTAAAGATCTTTATTTCAGTTTTTTACCTTAATACCAGGAATACCTGGAAAACCTGGAGAACCAGTTATGCCAAGCGGGCCCTAGAAAAGTCAGAGACACAAAGCTGTAATTCTGCAGTTCAGATGATACAGAGTAATTTAATTACTGGGCAAATAAGATTCTGGGATAAATATATTTTTTAGTCATAAATCATTTCTTTGTAACAAAACCAAAACTGCCATAAATATAATTTTTTTCCTGGTGACATACATGTTATGGAATTGTGGTGCAGTACCTTAATAACATATTTGCTGACTTCAGCAAAGTTCCAGCTCTTGGTTCAGCTGCTAATGACAAATTGCAATGCTGACAGTGATACAGCAACTGTTTTACAATTTTAGTTTTCAGAAAAATGTTATATCCTCTTTTCATATCTGTGTTATTGTGGTATGGTATTGAAAAGATCAGATATTTGTTAAGCATTCACAATTTATCCTACAGAATGTAGCAAGGGAGAGCTTTTAATTCTTTTAAACTAAAAACAGTACTTTAGAAACAGGAGCAAAAGCCATGTCTACTTTGAAACAGTTGCTAGATTTTTCAGGTATGCAACATGACAAGGGAAAACACAATTAAAGGGCATGCAGCTACCCTGCTTCCTACTCTTCTGCCCCCTTGAGTTCCCAAATTCCCAGCCAAATTAATTTGCAAGCTTTAAAACACCAATTTTTACATCAAATTTCCAAGGCTGTGTAGACAAAGACAATACTGTGCAGATGCTCCCCAAACCAGTACAGCTCTTCCAAACAGCATTCTATTTAGAGACAGCCCATGCTGAAGGGTGTTAGCAGCCCACAGCAGTGGTGTGGCTACACTAGTTCTGGTTCCAGATCCAAAACTCTTGGTACCTGAGGATGCAGAGTGCAGGCTGCCAGGACGTGAGCCTGGGCAGGGCTGCAAACTGCTGGGGCTGCTTTATGTGGCAGATGGTGCAAACTCACCAGAATCATGGTTTGGGTTAGAAGGGACTTTAAAGATGCTCTAGTGAAAGGAAACTTCGAGGGCATTCACTGAACTCTACCTGGATGGTATGATGCAAAT
This sequence comes from Calypte anna, assembly GCF_003957555.1. Taxonomy (NCBI): domain Eukaryota; kingdom Metazoa; phylum Chordata; class Aves; order Apodiformes; family Trochilidae; genus Calypte; species Calypte anna. The sequence goes on from NC_044253.1 coordinate 38,385,622, forward strand.
GTTTAGCATAAATATGTCAATTTTTCACACTTTCCTAACACTCCTTGTGTTGAACAAGACACTCAGCAGACATTGCTAAGGTCTGAAAAACCCTCTGGATGGCGGCACACAGTGGTTACAAATATTCACTGCAAGGCTGTTCCCAGATGACTCCTCTTTATCTTTTCCTGATTTTGCTCTCTTTTTGTAAAATATTATGCATACTGAGAAAAAAAAATGGTTTTTGTAATAAAAACAGAAAAAGCAGAGCTGAAAAGCTTAATCAGAACAAGTTGTCCCACTGAGCATTAATTACAGATGATGTTTCTGCCAAGACCTTGCTCTGGATTTCTGCAGAACTGATGTAACAGCTCACAAAGTGTATTTTTGAAAACCTATGTCCCAGTTTATTGGACCCCAAATATCAGCCAACCCTCTCTCTTGTCGAAGGAAAAAAATCCAGAATTATATCCACTGCACTGACTCAAATACCAATACATTTCATTAACACTTCTCCAATGACAACCAGATGGACTGAGTGCCAGGATCTCCCCTGTGACACTACCTGGGATTTTACCAAAAATGTTAGCCAACCACTGAGCATGGCCAGCAAAGATGAGCTCAGACTTTATTCCAAAGAAAACTTTCAAGCTTCATGTAGAATTCCGTGGCTCAGATCCTGTCTTGTTTAAAATTTATGATTTGTTTTCAACACTGAAAAATCTTTTCATTGTTTGAAAGTGTCTTCCAATAAGTCAGCCTTCCTTCATGATATACTAAATTACTGCATTTTGCAGCTTTTAGACACTTACAATAATTTTTTGAGTTTCTATTACAGTAATTCAATTTTTAATGCAGTTTTTCACAGAACATTCTGCTCTCTGATATGACATAAGTAAATTATTTTTTCTCAGGACTTATATCTCTCTTAACCCCCTTCAAAATGCTCAGACAAACCTGCCTGCAATCATGTGCATAATCTTTGTTAATTTGGTGTGGTATTTTTGGGGTGCTTTTCTTTAAGTTGAACATCACAGAGGGGAAAAGCTACAGGGCAGAAATTGTTAAATACACCCCAGAAGTTATGCTTTCAAAAAAGAAAAAAGCAAACAGAAAAACAATATCACATTTTTCAAGTGGAAGCTGGCCAATAAAACAAAAATTTCCATAAGCTTTCATTTGCAAAAGCAATACTTAATTAACTGTGTATATGTGAATAACCCCACTGGCTTCCTAACAGTCATGTGAATGCACTTCATTACATTGAATATACATATGAGAAGGCAGATAATATGAAACTATAAACTGTTTGATATTACAGTGCACACACCCTGCACGTCCCTACAACTGGACCTCAACTCCCAATAGCAGCAAAGCATCCACTCTCCAGGGAAGATGCCACTTCTCTGCAAATTAAGACCTTTATTTGCAGCAAAGTACAAAGCATGACTTCCCAGAGGGCAGCAGTAAAGCTGAAATGTGCAGAACAAGGAATCACTCACCAGTAATTCCAGGTGCACTTAACTGTTGCCAACAATTTCCTTGTGCTTCTTTTGCTAGTGCCAAAAGGCAAGTGAGAAAGGAGAAACAAAATAGATGATGAAAAAAGAAACTCACCATTGGCCCTGGCTTCCCAGGCATGCCATGCTGGCCACGTCCACCCTAGGGATGAGAATAGACAAGACAATGCCTATAACAACTCCAACTACTTGTTTTTATTTCTTTATTGCTAGCATTTGTGATAACGGCTATACATGCTAGAGCAATCAAAGAAATGCTGAATTGCAGAGCCCTCCAAACACTGGCACAGAAAACTTCTGGAAGAAATTATGTTCCTCTTCAAGTTTATGGATTTCTCTATTTTCAGAGGCCAATATTTTGATAGTGTCACTGTATAGAGCACATAACATAAACTGAGCACATAAAAGTCACAGGGACAAAGGCCAGAAAAATCAACTCTTGACCCTGGACATAAAGTTGCAGAAACAAATTTCTACTCAAATATGATGTCATGTCAAGGCCAATTCCTCTTTTTGCTGAAAAGCAGAATAGTTTTTAAGATGAGGCTTTATTACTTGGAATTGAGTGATAAGACTTAAATGAAACAAAAAATCTCAATTATTTTAAACTTTTTTTCCAGACAAAATCAATACATACCATTCCTAATTCAATAACTTTTGGTGAAACTAGCCTTTCAAGAGAAATCTCACAGGACCACAGAAGAAAAAACTTCCTTATCACAGAAAAAAAAAAAAAAGTTGTGAGAGTATTTGGCCTCATGCTCAGCTCTGGTATGAGCAATTACATACAGCTAGCATTGTCCATTTAAGACTGATTTTGACTTTTGAACTTTACAATAAAGGTCTCACCCCCAGAAAACTCTGCTCAGGACCTAAGGTTCTCTAAGCTACAGCATGGAAGTGACTAGCAGTCACATAAAGAAATATTTTCAGACTTGGAGATTTAAATGTAAGTAAAAGAAGGGAAGGACACAGAAAGAAGATTCTGCTTACAGGGGCACCCTGTGGTCCAATCCGACCTCTTTCTCCTGGCATCCCTCTAGGTCCCTTGAGGAGAGAAGAAAAGTGCATTATTTAGGAGCCTGTCATGGCAGAATAATGACAAGGGTTACATAGTTCACTTGACTTCTTCCCCCAGAGTGGAGGGAACACATGTCACTCCATCTTTGTTTTATTTTTCCTTGTTTTTCTTTGCTTTTTTACATTTTTTGTTTTAATTCTTGACTTTTCTTTTGTTTCAACCAAGCTTTGCACTGCATCACTCTTCAGCTGTTTTCTCCTCAGCCTTCTTTGTTTTTATCAAGAACATGGTTATGTTCACTGAGACCAGAAGCATGATAATGACAGATGATGTGAGCAACAGTTACAGAACCAATCAATTTTTTGTCTCCCTGCAGGTATTGCTTATCTTGTCCCACAGCAAGAAAGAAGTCCCACTTTACACAAATTCTTGCAGCCTCACAGGCTTGCCCAGTGGAAATTTAATAGACTGTCTCTTCTTCTGTCCCAGCAGTATTTCCAGTTTCAGATACATTGGAATAGATTTTGTATGGACTCACCAGACTCAATAATGCTAATAATTACTATGGCTCATTCACAAACTTGGTTCCACTTCAGGGATATTACATCCCACCTGACACAAGATGTGCAGCACACAGAAATGCCATCACCTGATATTAGAGAGGTGCTTTCCTTCCAGAAGCACTGCTGAGAGTCAGGTTTTGCCTTTACACACTGCTAACAAGTATTCACTTGTCCAAAACCATATCTGAATAAAAATTACTCTGAATGAAAGTTCCTCAGCTTCATGCATGGTCATCCTCACCAAAACCTCCAAAATCCATGGTGTTCTTTGCTAGTGCATTTCTGGCCTAAGTTATTCCATTCCTATCTCAGAGTAACCTAACCCAGGTTTCATCATATCAAACCCACTCCATATGAAGCCTCAACATGTTAAAAATACATCATCACCCTAAACTTAAATGAGCAGGTAATCACAAAACCTACTTTCAAGTTTCTGTTGAGCCTTCTGATTTATTTATGGCTGTGAATCATAGAATCATAGAACTGGCTGGGTTGGAAGGGACCTCAGAGCTCATCAAGTCCAACCCTTGATCCACTCCCGCTGCAGTTCCCAGCCCATGGCACTCAGTGCCACATCCAGGCTCTTTGGAAAGATCTCCAGACACGGAGAATCCACTACTTCCCTGGGCAGCCCATTCCAATGCCTGATCACCCTCTCCAGAAAGAAATTCTTTCTCATCTCCAACCTAAACCTCCCCTGGCACAACTTGAGACCCTGCCCTCTTGTCTTGCTGAGAGTTGCCTGGGAAAAGAGCCCAACCCCCCCCTGGCTCCAACCTCCTTTCAGGGAGTTGCAGAGAGTGATGAGGTCTCCCCTGAGCCTCCTCTTCTCCAGCCTCAACACCCCCAGCTCCCTCAGCCTCTCCTCACAGGAATTCTGCTGGATCCCTTCACAGCCTCCTTGCTCTTCTCTGGACCTGCTCCAGCACCTCAATCTCCTTCCTGAGGGGCTGAGGGGCCCAGAACTGGACACAGGACTCAAGCTGTGGCCTCCCCAGGGCTGAGCACAGGGGCAGAATCCCTTCCCTGGACCTGCTGGCCACGCTGTTCCTGAGCCAGCCCAGGATGCCATTGGCCTTCTTGGCCACCTGGGCACACTGCTGGCTCCTGTTCAGCTTCCTGGCAATCCAGACTCCCAGCTCCCTTTCTGCCACTCTGTGCTCTCCAACCAAATGGCAAAGAACAGCTCAGAGCTGACCAACTTTATTGCAGCAGAAAACAAAGCCCTAATTAAGAGAAAGTCCAGCTTCATAACATCCAAGTACAGATATCAAACCCTTGAAATTCCTCTTGGTAATAGCATTTACAGTCTTAAAGCCAGTTCTATAATATCCAGTGGCAGGACACTCACTAGAGGACCCGTTGGCCCCATGGCACCTGTTGGTCCTGATTCTCCCTAGAAATGAAGAAGAAATTATACAATTAGAGGAAAGAGAGGAGCAGTACCAGTGAGCCAAGAATTCTAAGAGGATAAAATTGTTAGGTGAAAAATAGTCAGCTGGATAAAATGTATCCTCTCTCTTCCCCAATGTCTGTTTCTTTTAAGTCAATATTTTGTATGGTTATCCAAAAAAGAAGAGTTAGGTTTCAGTTATGCATTGCTTTATTTGAGTTTAGTTATTTTTATTATCAAATTGTTAGACAACCAATTTTCATCTCTCAGTTTGGCCACTTAAAACCAACAAGATCTACAAACTTCCCAAGAGAACAAGATGTGCAAGATGTGCATGGGCTCTTTGGGAACAGACTTTGCTGTCTTCAGTACTACACAGGTGTCACAGCCAGTTCACCCTGTGACAACTTACAGCTGTGACTGGCACTCAGGAACTCTCCCTGCATAAAGCCCAGAGAGTTTACATGGACCAAACACACAGCAAAACCCAAACCAAACACAATCAGCACTGACAGGAGAGGGCACAAAGACCTAATATCTTTCATTTTTTGACATTATAGAAAACATGCTTAAGCAGTTGGTACTTCAAGCTATGAAAATACCTTTGCTCCAGCTGCTCCAATTTCACCTTTTGGACCATCAAGTCCTTTCAATCCCTGTAAGTTATAAAAATATGAAGAAATTAAATGTATACATGTACATCCAGAGAGTATTCCTACTATTATTGTTAAAATAACTAAATTAAGAATGGATCTGAGGTGGCAAGAGTAAGAAAGGAAAAAAAACTATATAAAAAACACCAGCAGATGGAATAAATTTTTTAAACATTTCCTAAATGGAAACCATTTGTACAAGGTACATTTCCTTGGATTTGGTTTCCTTTCTAAAACAAGAACTTTAAAAAAAAAAATAAAATTGTGAAATAACAAGGACAAGGCTCTGAGCCATAGGAAACCTATTTATTCCCCTCCAAAGTCAAATTCTGGGCAGAAACTTGGTAATTCATAATCAGTCCTTGTTGCAAACATAGCCACCTCTCAAGTTCCCCACCCTAATTCAAGACTTTCCAACAAAGTGAGAGAACTGTCAGGTTTGTGGCTCCTGAAGCTTGGCAGAGATCATGCAAGCTCCTTCCAGATTCTCAGAACATTTGAAAATAGAATCAAGAAAGCACTAGAGAATACAACACAGGGGTCAGCTTAAAGGGAAATCATGTTGATTTTCTGCAAGGCCCTCTTTCTCTTCAATTCTAGTGGTTGTGCTACAACTGGCAGGTGTCTAATGTCTAGAATCCACCATAAATAAAATAAAATAAAATAAAATAAAGTAAAATTAAATCAAATTAAATTAAATTAAAACGTTAACTATCTTTATACTGAAACCACCTGCAAACATCATCCATAGGGAGATCCAAAAAGGTCCAAAACCTTTGCTCTTACCCTGTGACCCTTTAGACCTGGAAGACCTGGAGCACCTGGAAAGCCTCGAGGCCCCTAGGTGGGGAAAAGAAAAAACACATAAAATCCTGATTTCTGCAGCTAAACCTAGTGATGATGCTGCCAACAAGGAAGAGGGGGGAAGCATTAATATTAAAATTCCCTCCCTCATCCCCCTCACCTCAGTGATATAATATAGTAAGATACATAGTGAGACATCTGAGGGGGTAAATTGTACCTCTTATGAGAGAGTACATCTGTAGGATGTGGTGTGAAGAACAACTGCTATTAGAACACATTTAGCAATTAAACTAAAGTTGCCTTGCACTGAGTTTCCTACCAAGTATCCCCATCTCTCTTTCAGGACAGACTAAGCAATGGGAGACAGCTTGGATGCCTCATGTTAGAATACTGGTCACATGAAATTATCATGGAAATCACATTAACAGCTTCATACTCTCAGGTAATAGGTCAAGAAACTTTTAAAACATCATTTCTTTCAGTATGGCAACTCTGAACCAAAGTTCTCAAAAAGATTATAGTTCCTAGCAAACAAAAAAATAATAATAATCATAGAGATACATATAGAAAGTAAAGCATCATGAAGCAACACTGATACACTGAGGAGAAAAAACGTCATCTCAGATGTCAGAGAGGACAACTTCCTGGACAGGATGTTTCTTTATTAGCATCTTATTAGCATAAGAAAGGTCTTTGTCTTCCCATTGCCAATTATAGAGCCAATGTTTGATCATAAAGTTCAGTGGGAAATCACTCCAGAGACTGCAGACTCCTCAAGACAAAACTACTTCACCAAGGCACGAAAGTTCTGAAATAAACTGATTGCTTGAAGTTATTTATACTCCTTGACCTTCTCAGTCAAGACCAATCTCTGCTGTCATACAAGGCTTTGCATGGCAAGCTTAAATTGTACAAATTATGCTTGTTTAGACTGAATGCAGCCCAAAACCACCATTTACTTGGAGTGTGCTCAGTGGTGCACACAACCAGGGCAATCAAATGATGAAGTGTGGGACAAGTTCCACAGCAAGGATGGACACAGATCTCAGAGATCTCTGCAGCAGACCATAGGTCTTGTGGAAGGAGATATGGCACATTTCTCTGATAAGTTATCAGGGTAACCTGTGCTGCTCTCTACAGCTCTATGCCACTGCAGCAACCAGTGAGATCTGTGTGTGTGCAGTTGCAGTACTGCTTTCCTTCTTTACAAAATCTTCTAAATATTCTTTTTTGACCAAATCAGCTTGATCTGAACAGAGAAATACTCTGCAGACTACATTTAGCCCCCAGCAGCTTACAAAGCAATGTCTTTGCTCCATAAAACTTAGACAGCTGAGGAAACCACACTGCCTTGTTACAATATAATTTCTCTCTTGAAGAGATCATATCTCCAGTTGTTAACAAAACTACCAGACAAGAACTGCACTAAAAGAAAGGGAGGCATTTTAAGAGATGTGTATCAGGTGGCTTCAGTTCTGGGATCTTTCTCTCCACTTTTCAACCACTTTATAGTTCCCTTCCAAGAACAAAAACTTGAGTTTTGGTATAACTCTTAATATGGGCTAAAATGATCTCAGAGATACCTGTTTTATTTCTAGAGGGAACCAAGTACATATTATTTTAAAACCTCTTCATCCCATATGCATACTGAATACATATTTAAAAAGAAATTAGATATGTCTACAATGAAATCCCTTCTTCCCCTGGCTCAGACTGACTGAAAGGCAAGCAGTGCCACCCCAGCCTGACATCATTTTTCACTCTCTGAACACTTCCTGCATGTGACTGACCACATGAAATGCTGGGAAACAAGAGTACAACTTGTTTCATGCATGTTTCACCTACAAAAGAGTTGAAACATGCACCTGTGAAACACCTTGTGGGATGAACTCAAGGATGTTTGGTTACCTGTTTGGCTCTGAGCTATCACACTGATGTGGTTCAGTGGAGTAAGTTACCACAAGTACCTCAGAAAGTGGGTGGCACAGCTCTGCACTCATGAAAAGGGATGACAGAAGTATAATTGTTTTGCAAAAAGCAAATAACCATGCTCTTACTGGAGATCCTGGAAATCCAGGCTCACCGGATTGTCCTGGTCTTCCAGGTTCACCCTAAGGAAATAAGGGAAAAAAAACCACATAAAACCACATGAAAATAGCAAATATGAAAAGTAATTTATCATTCTTCCATTCAAATGAAGACATTCACATCAGGGTTATATTTCTTGTCTTTCCTGTAACAGTTCCACCTGTGCACACCACTAACAATGTTCCTTTGATGCATTAACTTTTTAAAAGGTTTCAGCAAAGAATTGTAGGAACTGAAGGCATCTCAGCATCACAAAATGGCACAGAAATACAGTTTTCCTGTGAATTAATGAGCCAATCTTTTATCCTCCTCACCCACAGAATGAGTGAAATTACTGTCAGTTTCAATAGGAACAGCAAACTCAAACTGCCTGTATTGCAGCTTGGTAGTTTGTCCTGCTCGGGCATTTTAAGAGGTGTACAACTTCATCCTAGGCTGGTGGCTTTTCCGTGTTTGATGCAAAAGAAAATGTGGTACAACCAAATAAGCTTGTTTGGAAGATTATTCCAAGTCTTCCAGAGTCACAAGCAAACATTGCTCTATATGCAACAGTCAGTTTAAATACATCCAGGACTCTAGGTTAGGGGATATGAAATGCTTCAGAAAAATGCTTTCTGGACAGAGAGAAAGTAAAGTGCTTCACAAATGCAATTAAAGAAGCCTGTGTGTACACTGAATTTGAGGCAGTTATTCAAGTAGTAGTGAAGTAGTAAAGCAAAGTAGATTTGGCTGCAGTGCACTGAGAGTTAACTGTTTCCACAGATTCTTATAATTCTGTGTTTAAAAGGAAAACAGCCATTACACAAGATATGGTAAACTTGTGCTTAAATATCAAGCTTCTGGAGCTGTAAACTCATTTCTAAGTTATAGGCTAATATATATATATACTATATATAAGTATATAGGCTACTACTAAATCCAGGTGGATTTAGTGTGGTTTGTAAACAAATAATATACATCTACTGGTAAATTCTTATGCTGTTGTTGTGCAGTATATACATAGTTATGCAATAAGAGCAATACACACATCTTACACAAATGTGCACACCCATGGGTAGAGCCATAAAAGCAGCTTTGAATTTACTAAATTATTAAGAAGTTAAAGAAAATTAAAGACTAAAATTTCCTTGGTCAGGTCCAGGGGAATGTTACCATCAGTTCTTTTAACTACTCATGTGATGGCAAAGAGAGGAGATGCAGCTGTGGGAGATTGTTAGGTTTTGATTTCAAAAAAGAAATCTCAGTTGAAGAACTGGCTGGGGGAAGAAATAAAAGAGTTAGTGCTTAAACTTGAGGTATGATGGTGACATGTGAAGAAAAGATAGGAGGGTTTTAAAAGGTGTTGGTAACACCTTATAACTCATGGTTATAACATTGCATTTAATGAGGAGTAAAATGACAAAAGAAAGTAAAGAGACAAAAGTAGTCACAAGAGGCACATCTGCTGGATAGTCACTGTCTCAAAGGTGCCAATATTTTCTTTATTTAAAATAAAACAAAACACAAAGAATACAAAACTTACGTCTTCACCAGGTTTGCCTGGAGGTCCCTCTGGTCCACGTGAACCAATTGGACCCTAAGAAATAAAAATATTTATTTACTTATTCTAAATATATACATTATATTGTAATTATTTATTTGTGTTCTTGTTTGTTTATTCAATGTAGCCTATCACTAAGTTATCTATGTCCTCCATTTCAGAGTCTGCTTTTATAAAAACAGCTGTAGAGAAAGGATGAGTTTATGCCTTCATTTTGTAGTGCTCTTCCTAACCATGCTGTCATGAAACCAGCATTATGTTATATAAAAGTGTTGGATGGATTCTGCAGGAGAAAAAAAACCACACTAAAAATCACAGTTGCTGCTATTTCCAATCTCCAGCTCTTGCTTTTACTTTTGAATGATTTTATCCCTTGGAAAAAATAAATATTCTCATAGTCCTTTGTTTAAGATGCACCACCAGGTATGGTTTTGCCACTGCTTAACCATCCTGAGGTCTAAGCTGGAAAAATAGAAATGATTGTTTATTCTACAACCATTATCATGCATGTACAAATTCACCAATGCAGGACAACATGCTTTGAACACCACAATTCTTGCATGAAGTTAATAGCTTTGGTTGAGATAACACACACACAAAAACCCCATCTGAAGCAGGTTGAATTTATGCTTTGCAAATTTTCTTGTAGGAATATCTGTATTTAGTGGTCTTACCATAGGTCCTGGATCCCCAGGTTCACCAGGTGGGCCTGCAGGGCCAGCACCACCCTAAAATTAACCAAGATTAATACAGTTACAAATTCAGAAAGAAAAGGAAAAAAAAAAAAAAAAAAAAAAAAAAAAAAAAAAAAAAAAAAAAGGATTTAAATTAAAAGCCATGACTAGGATAATGACAGCCCATGGGACAGTCTGGATTCTAATTCAGAACAAGCTCATGTTGCAGAATGAGTAGAAGCTGGACACTAAAATCCCTCAGGCTTTAGGTAAGTCATGTTCATACACAAATCCTACACAAAACCAACACCACAACAGTTCCCACTTTCATTGCTGCTCCCTCCTTAAACGTGTGTTGGTTTAGAACCTTCCTAAGCCCTAAAGGATAGTTCTTTTTGAGTTTGTTTCTGCATGTAGAGTCTTTCTGGAGCAGAGCTCTTGAGAGCAGCATGTTGATTCCCCTCTAGATGAAGATGCATTCCCCCACGTGTCACTGAAGATGGACACTGCCCCAGTGATGCACATACACACCACTTACTATGGGCCTCACCTTCACCTCTGGGCAATGATCTAAATCCTCTGGGGTGAAGAACTTACCTGCTTCCCTTGGAGACCTTGAGGACCTCTTGGACCCACTGGACCCTATTGAAAACAGAACTTGTTACACACTAGTAAACAGCCCTCCCCGGGTAACATTAATCCTACAAGGACAACAGAATGGCCAGATTGTGACCTCCAAGATGACATGTCTATGGTCAGACTCTCAAAAAAGCTTCTATTCAGGTGGCTGATGTTATGACATGCAAAAGTACAGAGAATGGAAGTGTTCAAACTCCAAAAGAAACAGCAGGGTAAGTTCATTAGCAGCTGAAATATGGGCTTGCTTGCTCTCTGGAACCTCCCAGCCTTTGGAACCAGTTGGAATAACCAGCTTGCCTGCATGGCTCCCTTGGAAAAACATAACAACATAATAGAGTCAGGAGGAACAGTCCTCCCTTGAAGGAATCTCTTACTCAGATCCATCTCGTAATGGAGTAAATGACAAAATAAATTCATGCTGCTGTTCTCAGCCGTGAGCAGAAAGAAGCAGCAATGGGAGGATGTGTTCTCATAAGTCACACAAACCACCAAAACAGCTTCCAAATAGTTGTGGTTTGTTGCAGAAAATTCAAATTTCCCCTTAAAAACTTTCAGGGCATTTTTAGGAAAAAAATCATGCTTAATTGTGAATTATATCAAAAAGTAAATGTAATCATGTCTGAATGCAATTCTCTTCCTTCTAGCAATACAGAAACATCTACAGCAGGCAGTAACTTGTATTTTGACAAAGGCATGAGACTTATGTCTTTTACACATTGCTCACCAAATTTTACTAATTTTTTACAAAGCAAATGAAGAGGAGTTAGTAATAGGCTATTTTAAATTCCAATAAACACTAAAAACAAATAAAAAAATACTGAGTTGGAGGAATGCCTGTCAGTTACTCAGTTTTGAAGGAAGGAAAAAAATGGCTGAATCAATCAAAATGATGAATCAATCAAAAGACAATGAGTGCCAACTGACTTTTGCAGCCTTTGTGTATGGCCTTAGGGACCTTGAGATTGAATAATATCCTAGAAGAGATGTTAAAACTAAAACAAGTTTCATTTGGGAATGAAGAGGTAGTAAAGAGATGCAGTGCCTGAAGACAACCCAAGTGAAAGGATTAAGCAAAATGACCGAAGGCAACAAATGGAGGAGGACAGACTTGTGGAATAAATCACTGGGTGTGTGCACTGCATACATAAGGAAGGAGAGATCTTTGAAGAAATCACTGCAGAACTTAATCCTAGAGCAAAACAACAGATTCTCTCAAGGACTTTTCAAATGGTATTGAAATCGAGTTTGAAGGTTACTAGTGAGGATGTGGAGGGATAACATCAGGCAGACAAACTCATGGACAGTGCAATCCCTAAAGGATGCTTTCCTTAAGAATGAATGTTAAAAGTAACAGCAAAAGGGCAATGGTATCTTCAAGATATCACAATGAGATAAATGCCTGTAGTAAAAGGAGATAACTATTCAAAAATAACCCCAAGAGTCGAGCAGAGGCAGCCCTGGGTGATGAAACAGCTTTCACAGATGGTAAAGATTTTCAGGGATACCATTAATTCCTCAGTACACCGAAAGTGAAGGGCATATCTGAACAGTGAGATGCCAGGGGTAACACTAGAGTGTCTGTCTGAGAACAGAAAAGCAATTTTCAGTTAACTGTTGGTTCCAGAAATTCAAAATCTTTTTTAATTATTACCAAAACAAACTCTCTTTGAAGTCACAATGTGAAAAGAAGCCTTCAAAGTTACATATTTGTTTATCCTGCTTTGTATTATACCTGACACTTTTCAGTTACTCTTCAGTGACTCAAGATATGAGAAAATCAAGCACTCCCTCTCTTTCCCCTACCTTACTGTTAGTAGATGATACCTTTATGGAGAGAAAGGAAGAAAACAAGGCTAGAGGTGGGGGAAAAAAACTTTCAACATATTTTTCCACTTTTCTTCAAGTACTGTACAAAACTGCACTAGAACATTCTGTACACCTAGGTCCTAGAGGCACAGGATGTTGAAGAGGATTAATTCCCCTTTGGTTTTCTGCCAGTGCACTCCACTTCCACCCAGTTCCACAGGACAGGGCTAAGCTGGGCTTACCACTGCACCAGGCATCAGTCCCATCTGACTACCAAGTCCAGACTTCTCATCCAGTCCTGCCATCTGAGCTGAAAATGGCTGAAAAAAACCAAGGGATTTTAACTGTTAGGCATTTTCATGGTTCATAAGGCAAAAATCCATGTAGCTGCATCTTCACTATTAACACTGGCTTTTCCCTTCTCTATGGAAATCCGTGAGGGTTGTTGGTCTGACAACCATCCTGGTGCTTCTGGGATTCTGTGTGGTTCCTCTGCACCAAACTTATTTACTTACACTGAATCTGCTTGATTCAAAACTATATGGAAAGATGATTAAATCAAGAAATCCTGCCCCAACATGCAAGCTCTTGGCCTAACATGAACATTTCAGTTTATTGCCAGTATAACTCTATTGTTTTCAGTAACGTAGGAGGAACAATGGAGTAAGAAATCAAAATAGATATCTTCAAAACAGCAATAAAAATGTAACTGAGCACACTTGAGGAATTAAAATTTATACTTCTTTTCCAATCATAATTAGTTTTCCATAGAATTTGTAGTGGGGGGGTGGAAGAAAAAAAAGAGCAGTGTTGAAGAACACCTTCTCTGTTTCAGTGGCTGGTTAGCACTGCTTTACACAGTTCCTTACTTAACCTCAGTGTTGGTCTGAACAATTTCAGCAAGAAGCACACTTAACCTCATTTGCATTTCTCTCATCAGTTGTTCTATTATTTATAATTCACCTTATTTTCTTCTTTTCTGTATTCCTAATGTAGTACACCAGTTCCCCTGTACTATTGTCCATATCCCTTGTGTTTAAGTAAAGTGGAAGTAGCAGAACCCTACTGAGAGTTTCAGATTTGGGCACCTTGGCTTTTATAGATGCCAAAACTCACTGGATAAGATGTGTTCTTCCCAGTGTTTCTCACATTCAAATCATCCCCTGTTTGGGCAGAACTTACACTGCCATTTGCTGCTGTCCCTTGGGACTGGGAGGCAGGAACTATGAGCACAGCATTGCACAATCACTGGAGCAAAGAAGTTACTATTTGTGTCCTGTGGACCTGGCACAACACCCTGTTTTTTCTGCTAAACCAAGTGCAAAACATACCCTGCTTATTCCATCTGGTCCTGGGTGGGTTGGATGCCCTGGAGGACCCGGGTCACCAGGCTGGCCAGGGATACCAGGCTCACCATCAATCCCTTGAGGACCACGAGGACCCTAGAAAGAAAATCAGAAATGCCAACAGAGTTCAAAGGTATTCACTAAAGTCATTGTAACTGGCAAACAACTGCCTTGACTGAGATAAATCTGTATTTCTGCAGAAAGATCTTCAAACAAGCATCCCTCAAGACCTGTTCCTACCTTCAGATCGGAAGCACTGGCTAAAATTTGTAAAGAGCCCAACACACAAGTAAACTGCAGCAATTTCTCTTGCAGGCTCTTGTAGAAACTCAGGCTTCCCATCATTCCATACTAGAGTATCCCAGTCCTGAAAAACTATTTGCCTTTGCAGGCAATATGGAATATCACAGCTTTACTTCTAAAACACATATAAGCTCAGGTCAGTGGACATACACACACATGCTCAAGAAACTCCAAGGGTAAGGCTGGATTTTTACAGCCTTGGGACATCATGAATGGTTTACACAGCATGTACTGCTGCTGAATTCTCAAAGCAGTCACACTGCCCAAAATTCAGAATAACTCCCTTGGTGTCAATGTTATCTCTACCAAGAATCTGCAGAACAAGCAAGGAGGTCATCCCCATGGTCCACTGTGATCACCCGTTTTTGATTCCTAAAGTTCATTCATCTTCTCTCGTGTCAGAACTAAAATCAAATACAGAAGCAGCAAATCAAACATCAATGTGAGGAAATCCATAGCACTGGGTCAATGAAGATATAATTCCATCATAAATGCAGGCTTTAAAGTGCTTGTCCCTAATAAAATGAAATGCTTGACTATTTTATGGTCAATATTTTGTATTGTGTAATGAGTTCTTCTGGTTTAGAGATCCTGAAGCACAAAATCTGGGGAGCCTGGCTCAGTCAGTCATCTTTGGGAAGACCATGATAACCAGGCATTGCTTGTGTTCCCATGAGGTGAGGGGCTGTGTTTCCTTGCAGCCTGCACATGGCAGTGAAATTCTGTGTGAATTACTATGGTTTCAACTGGTATGGTTCACATGGTAAAGAAAAAACATTCCCTTGGGAAAGGACTGTGCTGAGAAAGCACTGA
The DNA here is from genome assembly GCF_003957555.1 of Calypte anna. Classification (NCBI taxonomy): domain Eukaryota; kingdom Metazoa; phylum Chordata; class Aves; order Apodiformes; family Trochilidae; genus Calypte; species Calypte anna. Next base: position 38,400,764 of record NC_044253.1, read on the forward strand.
TACCTGAAATTTCCCAGGGAATGAGCTAATTCTCTTAATTATCAATATATCTTTAGGGTCTGGAATTCTTATAAGCAATCAAGGGAAAATCTTGCTACCAGACATGCATGCATGCACACACACCTGCTTGCAGAAAGAGTCGTGAACAGGTGATATTTGGAAAGGACTGAGAAGATTTGGGCATACTAGATGGAAGTAGAAGGTTTCAGCAGAATATTTCTGCTAAATATTTAATGTTTCTATTGCAAATAGAAGTACACACTGTCAAACTTGAAAGTGCACACTGTCCTAAGTAGGAAAGGAATGAGTTATTTATGTGTGTATATATATTTAAAAACCCCACTCATTTTCTGTCACCAGCTCAATAGGGAGGTGGGTTGTTTTTTTTAAAAAAAAAAAAAGATAAAATTCTCACTTATGCCACGAGGTGGCACCACTTAAACACGTAAGGGTCGCGTTCTGCCCCAGTGCTGCTGCTGAGGCATGTGTTAAATGGCTTTGCCTGAAGCAGAATAAAAGAAAAAGGAGCTCCCGGTAGAGCCCTCTCAGCTACCACCTCTTTTAATGCTATTGCAATTACAGTCGGGTTTATGTCCATAGTGAAACAAAACGTATCCATGGGTCTGAGGATCCTCAAGGGGATTTTCAGTCTGCAAAAGATCATTCATAAGCTCTATCAGGCTCCAAAGCTCCCTCTCCCCAAATGCATTTTGCAAATACAAAGGTGCCATTCCCTCCCTGTTTCTCTGGCATTGGCACATTAATGAGGAATTTGAAGTAAAAAAGGTACTAATAATCCTGAATTGCCCTTACATCCCTTATATTTTGTAAAACTCCCAGATCCATAGCAAGGTTGAGCTGCTTCTGCTCACTAGGCAGAAGGAGATCATTTACAAAACAACAGCAACAAAAAATAGAAAGAAATAACAATCTTGGGAATGTGCTTAGTGGAGTTGTAGTGTCAGCAATCAGTAACGTATTTACTGATTTTATGATGGGTGTCTGAGCAAGGTTACCTCCTCCATGAGGTATTTTAAATAAACCATAAATAATGTGCAGAGAGGTTTTCACAAAATAAACTGCAGGGGTGAGCTAGCATTTGTTTTCACAGAATCCTGGAATCACTTGGGTTGAAAAAGACCCCTAAGATCATGGAGTACAACCATAAACCCAGCACTGCCAAGGCCACCACTGACCCATGTCCCTCAGCACCACATCTACAAAGTTTTGAAATCCCTCCAGGAATGGGGACTCCACCACTGCCCTGGATAGGCTGACAACTTATCTTGGTGAAGAAGGTATAAATAAAACATCCTGCACTAGCAGTCAGTCTGTACTCCTAAAGCAGTGTTGATCTCAAGCCTACACTCTGACACACCCACAGCTCACCAGAACTTTTGAAGCAGCATTTTGAAAGCAGCTGACCAGCTCCTAATCCCTTGATATTCCCTGAAATCAGTATAATATCTTCTTCCAAGGGAACTCAGAATGATTTACAGCCTCTTGGTACCTTAGATGCTTCTAGCCCCTCTCTGTAGGGACACACAAGGGATGCGTGGCACAGGATCCAAAACTATTTAGCACCTCATGGATAATATTGCACACTAAGGAAGCACCTCAGCCATCTCTGTGAACACAGTCAAGATTCCACTGCACACCACAAGATTTCATAATTACTCCCAGAATTCTTCCAGCTATCTTGATATTCATTCTACAGACTCATGCTCCATCTATGGACAAGAGGCACTCACTGGAGGAGCAGCAGAAAGGAGTCAGTTTTAGGTTTCTGCCTAAACTCAGTATTAGCTCACCCTCCCCTGAGAGACAGGAAAATATCCACACAGAAATTACAACAATACAACCCCTTAAAATCTGCTCTGAGCAGCTTCTGCTCTTTGGCTTACTTTTTTCAATAGGAACATGTCATCTTTGGTATTTTCAGCACTCCCTTTTGGCTTTTCTGTGGTTCTCCACAGGCAGACACTGAAATTCCCTTATGAAGTCTTTATTTCCACAGACCAGTCTTGATTATATTATTCACTAGCATACCAACATATGTAGTCACACATTAACTCCTCCCAACTTCCCTGGGGTTTGCCTTTTCTGAAATACTCTGGGTCATCCTGCTCACACTGCTTCTGGTGTGCAGCAGCAACCAGCACAAAGTCAGAAAGTTCTTTAAAAGGCAAATATAATGTTCCAGCTTTATTCCTTTTCTAGATCCTAGAGGAAGCTCAGACCCTATGCTGGGTAGTTGTTGAGAAATATTTTTTTGGTTGGTTGGTTTGTTGGTTTTTGTTTTGGGTTTTTTTGGTGGAAATATTGCTGCTAAACCTCTGTCAATTACCTCAGAACATTCAGGTTTTAATCTACCACTGAGGTAGAAATGTCTTTTCTATTTGTTACCTGATTCTTGGAAAATATGAGGGAAAGTTGTAGTAACTCTAGAAGACATGGAGACAGTTTAAAGGCATCCAGCCACATGAGGTTAGTCCACTACTTAATTTCTGAGACATTGAACAACTTACAGGTCTTCCCTTTGGCCCTCGTTCTCCTCGTGGTCCTTGTGAGCCTGGAGGTCCCTACAACAAAGATTTGAAATATTAACTATCTTTCATACTAGTTAACAATTAATAAAGCTCTGAAAATATGGGATGCAATGCTTATTTGAAAATCACTTCCTTAATTTTTTATCCCACCACCTAATTTAAAGAAAACAGCTGCAGTCACCAAGTATTTAGTGCATTTGATGTACAGGTCTTGAGACACCCTTACTACTACTACTACTCCTTCTACTCAGGCAGGAGGGCTCTGCAGAGGGACCTGGACAGGTTGGAGAGTTGGGCTGATCCCAACGGGATGAGGTTCAACACAACAACCCCATGGGGAGCTCCAGGCTGGGCACAGAGTGGCAGAAAGGGACCTGGGAGTCTGGATTGCCAGGAAGCTGAAGAGGAGCCAGCAGTGTGCCCAGGTGGCCAAGAAGGCCAATGGCATCCTGGGCTGGCTCAGGAACTGGCTTCTCTTCTCTCTTCTCTCTTCTCTCTTCTCTCTTCTCTCTTCTCTCCTCTCCTCTCCTCTCCTCTCCTCTCCTCTCCTCTCCTCTCCTCTCCTCTCTTCGCTTCTCCTCTCCTCTCCTCTCTTCTCTTCTCTTCTCTTCTCTTCTCTTCTCTTCTCTTCTCTTCTCTTCTCTTCTCTTCTCTTCTCTTCTCTTCTCTTCTCTTCTCTTCTCTTCTCTTCTCTTCTCTTCTCTCCTCTCCTCTCCTCTCCTCTCCTCTCCTCTCCTCTCCTCTCCTCTTCTCTCCTCTCCTCTCCTCTCCTCTCCTCTCCTCTCCTCTCCTCTCCTCTCCTCTCCTCTCCTCTCCTCTCCTCTCCTCTCCTCTCCTCTCCTCTCCTCGCTTCTCTTCGCTTCTCTTCGCTTCTCTTCGCTTCTCGCCTCTCGCTTCTCTCTTCTCTCCTCTTCTCTCCTGGTGGATCTCTGCTAGGAAAGCCTTCCCCAGGCCCAGCCTGGCACAAAGCCCTCAGACATGCATGTGCAAGAAGCAGACATCCATTTATTTAGAGCATGTGCTGACCTGAGACTAGCAAAAAATCCTATCATCTTGTTGCCTCCTGCAATCCTGCAGCTTGGCAGACAATATCCACTGCAGGCATGAAGAGTTCTCCTTCATATCATCCTCAGAATTTAACAGAGAAATGGCAGGAAGTGGAAAATGCAATTATCAGAGAAACAGGAGATCAAAAAATACTCACAGCTGGTCCTGGGCGGCCTCGGATGCCAGAAACCTGAAGAAGAGAACAAAAATTCCAGTTACCACACGACACTGGGGCTGTGTTTGCTATCATGACCCTACAGGAAATCAGTTATTGAGAAGTAAATGGCAGGAGAGGAAACTGAAGCACTAGGTAAGTTTTAAGGCTTCTTTTCTGGGGAAAAAAAAATAAAATTATAAATTCCACTGGTTTATCTCCTTACAGTTTTATAAAAAAAAATAGAAGCAAAATCTTGGAAGTATCATTGTTATTCTAAAAAAAAGATTAAATAAGTACATTAATTATACTGGCTTAGTCTCCATTTATCAGTTATTTTAATTTGTTTGTCTTCATGCTGGAAAGGGGCAATAAACATAGAATGTGACAATGTATTTCAGCAGTTTTTCCAAGCATCTCAACACTTCCCAAATACTACTTTACAATTACCCCTTCACAAAATTTTAACTATAAGAAAGATCATGACAGACTTAATTCAGTAAGAATTTTTCTTAAAATGCAGTTGATAAGAATTACCAATGTAACATATGTGAAACAGAGCTATTGATTACATTCTTTTCATTCCTAGGGCTGTACTTTTTTGTTGTTTTTCCTTAATTACTGCAATTCTGCTTTAAAGCACTGAAATGAATGCTGATCAATTGTAGCTCTGCTGATACATGAAGAAAAAAAATGAACTTACAGGTGGCACTATTCCAGGTTCTCCTTTTTGTCCCTGCAGAAAGTTAAAAAAGAAAAAGCCTTAGATGGCAGAAAACAATTAAAAGTTCAATTAACAGTACCAGTATCACCAATACCAGCCCTGTGACTGTGACAAAATGCAAAGACTTCTCTAAGGAAACAACTGAGACTAAGATAAAGTACCTGCAATAGGTGAGCCATTTTTTTATTGACTATGGACACTAATTAAATGAAAATAAAACAGAATTTAACTGCATAATATAGTGGCCAAAAGAAGAGTCAGATTAAAAAAAAATACCATATTCAAGAACTAAAAAAATGCTGTAGATCTGTTACTGGATGATTTGATTCATATGAAAAGCAGAGCCCAGCAGTGCAGCATTTAGACTCCATTTCTTCAAGGTCTGACATTAAGATGCATGTCATTAAATCTATGGACATAAAAAACCTGATATCCACCTGCAGTGCTGGGACAGAATACAAAATTACATCACACAGCTCCCACAGAGTGAAGGACACAGCATTTGCCAGTTGGTTTTTTTTTTTTTGAGCTGAATGTGTAGACACAACAATTTTGTGCTACAGAAAATAAGTACTGGTGGTAACTGGTTTATTAAGGGAAAAAAAAAAAAAGAGAACTTTGTGAAGATAAAAAATGTGCTGCTTATCTTGCCAAGTAATAATAAGCTGGTTACAATCCATTTATTTCCATGAACTACCTCTGCATAGAAAGTTGCTCTGTTTTAGTGAGGAGTATTTTTATATTTCTGCAATAAACCTCCATTATTCACAATCAAGTATATGAAACAATAAACACAACAGCAAGTTGAAGAAAACCAGAATTCCTCTTCAAAACACCATTTAGACCACAGAGCAGCCTAAAAGGACTTTGAAAACTTGCATTTGTCATTAGAACTTGGCACTGGAGCTCCTCAGATCAGTGCCCTGGGGTGGTGAGCTCCCTCCTGCAAGAGACCCTGGCCCAGGGTGCCCAAGGGAATTGTGGCTGTTCCATCCCTGGAAATGTTGGGATGGGGCTTGGAGTAACCTGGTCCAGGAGGAGGTGTCCCTGCCCACAGCAAAGGGGTTGGAACTGGATGAGCTTCAAGGTTCCTTCCAACCCAAACCATTCCATGACATGGACATTCCTCCTGCACTAAACTTCCAACAAATCCATCAGGAATGATTAAAGGAGGGGCTGTGCTACCTAATGTACACTGGGCAGCTAAGCCTCAGCAAAGAAACAACCCAAATTCTTATTAATTTGGCTTCTCAGGACTTACTGTCACTGCTGCAGATGAAACAGCCAAACTACACCAACTGGAATTGCTTTTATGTAGACTGCAAGGATTTGCAGTCAAGGGATTTTCTATTCTCAGACCAGGATTTTGCCTGCACCTCAGTGATTTTTCCATCTCCCTATCCACTAAGGAAGACTGAGAGGAAAGAATGGAGTGCTTTTAACAGAGCTTATATCACATGTCTGTGAGTGAAGTGCTCCAAGGAAAGGCAAGGGATTCTTTTATCAGTTGTAACACATTTAAGTTAAAAAATAAAAAATACATATATAAAAAAAGGAAATCTTACCTTTCTTCCTCTACCTGTTGGAAAGGACAAAAGAAGGAAAAAGAGAAAATTAATGTTTTAACCCTGAGAGACAGAACATGGTAAAATCAGTCTTCAGTCATGTCCTCTGATTCTCAGCCTTTTTCAGCTCAGAATAAGAAAAAAGCATTTAGGAAAGCCAAGTACCTGGTGGGGCATTGCCAGCAGCTGGCCTAAAGGTTGTCAGTGAAGTCACAGGCAGATTTATCACTGACTTCACAACAAGCAGTGCTGATGGATCCACAACATCCATCCTGATCCATGGGATTTTTCAGCAGTCAGAGCTGAATAAGTGAAATTTGACCTTTTCTTCTTTGAAAAGCACCCACAACATCAAGTTCCTGACTTCAGAGCCACACTCCTATCCATCAAAATCCTTCAGAGGAATATTTTATTAACACCTTGAATAACAGTAAGGAATTCTGGAATGTATCCATGCTGCCTTTATATTTGCTGGGTGTACCTTGTTGGCATTGGCCTGATGCCTCACACAACACAGCAGGATGCTCCATCTATATATTAATGCTTCCTCCACTGCTCAATTGCTCCAGTCCCTTGCTTTTTGCCACTGTTTTGTTCTACAGTAAGCTAATCAACTGCAATTGCAGCTCCCCCAAAAAAATTCTTTAACTACTATATATAGATTGTAGTTCAAACAATGCAAAACCTAGTATTAATGAATATTAATTGCAAGTTAAGAAGCTTTCTTTTAGGAAAATTGAGGAAAGATTGCCTCTTCCAAGTCTCTTGAGGAAGGACTGGGCTGGAAAAGACCTGATCTTTAAGTGTGCATCATGAAAACAAAGAATTAATAATACTTCATGGGATTTTTTTTTATTTAAGTCTCACAAAAGGATCATGTGTCCATGTTTCCACTTTGGCAAAACACTTTATACTGTTCACATGTGACTTACACAGAGTTTACACTTATTCACTTAATGGAGAGGGCCAAATTGAGCATTTTAATAAAGCCTACACTTATTTTATTGTATATGTTTAGATAATAAATATATATATATTAAGATAGATATATACCTTAATACACATCTAGCTTAAAATATTTAACTTTCCATTCCAGGTGAACCACCCAAGGAAGCCAGAATTCAACATCCTTGAAATATCAAGATGGAATTCAGATCAACCTTTCAGTTATAAAGTCATTTGGGCTTATATCAGATTTGAAGTCAGAAGAGAACTGTGTCCAGTGCCAGCTGAGGTGCAGCCCAAGATGGGAGACAACAGCCAAGTACCTGCACTCTTCAGACTGAAACTTTCACCAGGGAAATACCCTTTGGAAATGTCAGCATCGTGAGGCTCCTACTCCTTTGGGCTGTCTCTCCTTTTTAAGAAGCAAACTGGAGGGTAATCTTACCAATGGTGGGGTCAAAATCCCGTGTGGTGTGGGGACACACAGGACAGCACTCTCCAGGGGGCACTTGTGGGTTCTCACACTCCAGCATATCCTGGCACTGGATTTCATCGCAGAGAATTGCTCCGTTGTCACAGACACAGATTTGGCAGGGTGAGGGCTTCCAAATATCCCTGTTCAGGTACATTTGGCCATTCTGAGTGCAGGCTATTTCTTCTCCATCTTCTCCTGGGATAAGAGAGAGAATATACAAGGTTTCCAACAGTGAAAGTCTGGACAAGGAAAGAGAACATCTGGAGATGAGAAGCAGCATCACCCACACAAAGAAAACAGCCCACCAGCAGAGCTGACAGTGTTATTAAGGGCTTTTAAAGATCTGTCACCTTATTTCTTGACCAGAAAGAAATAAAATGGAGCCACCATTAAGTGCACAAAGCCTAATGAAGTATCAGTTGCATCACAAGTCTCTGGTTGGCATTCTGCTCAGTGGGTACTAACTCTGTGTTGAGGGACTCCTGCCCTCTGCCTGCTCTTTGTTCAGGGGGCATCAGAGGCATCTGACTGGGGAGGAGAACCTGCAAGATTTTTGTATGAAATGGCAATGAGATTTTGTATGAAATGGCAATCACTACCTGCTCCCTGCTGCAGGTTCCTTACACAGCCAGACTTGTGAAAGTGTTAAAGAGACATGGCAGTGTTTGTTGAAAAGAACTCTTTTATTGGGGTCTTGATGCAAGTTATTATGAACACAGACAAATCAAACCTATGCATTTCTGCCCTAATTTAAACCAGATGTAAACAGAAAATCACAAAGCAATAAATACGAACAGATTTGGAATTTCAGCTTCATGCCTTAGCTCAAGTCCAGTTACTCCATCAATGTCAAAGCTCAGAGAAATGGAGCAGATGTGTCATTAACTGTTGCCTGCCATCACCAACTTCTGCACAAGTTTCCAGCTTTCTAACAAAAACTGGAATCCAAATTTATGGCAGCTCAAATCCTCTCTTCAACCAGTTTATCAGCCCCACTGACTCAAAGGGGTGGTGCAGAAGCTCAGGAGGAAATGTTTGCAGGGTGAAGTAAAGGCATCAACCACAACCTAGTGGGCTGTGCAGTTCATTTTGTGACACTGTGGGAATCGTTTTCCAAACTGCAGTTTGGATTTTGGAAAGCCCTCTTTTCTCTTCTCCCTTGTGAGCATGACATAAGGCAGTGTCTGACATATTTAGCCTTTTTTTTCCTCCTCAGATGTCTGGCATGTGGTCTATGTCTTCCTTAACGTAGCACCCGCAGAACTCCTCGTGCTGCTCAGAAGAGCAGCAGTTTGCATAAATGAAACTTCTCAGTTACCCGAGCCCCAAGTCAGCATTCTGTCAGAACTTCAAATAAACCACACAGCAACTGCTTTGGCAACTCAGAGCTGAGCCAGATGGTGAGGAGCTTCTGCCTGGGTCCTGCTCAGTGGCTGAGAAAGAGGCAGACAAAGGCAGGGGAAGGAAAAGCACAGACCAACTTCTGGAAGTGCACTAAGAGGTCTACTTTCTCATTAGATTGCTGATATGGTGACAATAATGGTAGTAATGATAATATTTTAAAATAAAACAACAAAAACCACAAAACAAAAAAAATAAAAAACAGCCAAAACCCAAGAACAAACAAACAAACAAAAGCTAACTCACCAAAACCCAAAGAGAAACCCACCCAACACAGCCAGAAAACACATTAATCATTTTAAATCTTTTGCTTAGGTTTGGTGTTTCTAGTTTTTCTTTACACTGAGGGAGTGCCCCAAAAAGAGAAGCTATTTCAAAGACAACTCAGCCCACAAGTACATTTTGACATTCTACTCTCAGGCCTGGACTACAGGCACGTTACCCATCTTCACCCAGAGTGGGAAAGGGAGCAAAGAAAATTCTTTTACCATTTCTTCCCTGGTGTGGAAATCTGCAAGTGTTTTTTAACTACAGACCAAGTCACCAACTCTTTGTGCCTCGTGCCCCTCCAGCCTCTGCAGCTGTAACACAGGCTTTGCTTTGGCAAATCTTAATGTGGCACAAGGACCTGCTGGCCCATTAACTGGTACCATTCTAACCAATAAAAAACACCAGTCTAACTGGTACTGGACTTGCCTAGAGGACCTACAGGCTGTGAATCAATGGAAGTCAATGAAAATCAAAGTAGTCTTAAAATGCAAAAGGTAGGATAGAAAAAATACCTTATGAAGTAGTTCAGGACTCGTTCATGAGCGAGCACAAAGGACTTTGATGAAGGGGATTGCAATGAAAAGCACAGGGAGTGCAATGTCATTATTCTATGCTAGAGACTGAGCTGGTGGAGTACAAGTTTTGCATTAAAGAACAAAATCAGTCAGATACGTAAATCATCAAAATGGGAGATGGCACATGAACACTTTAGAAGTGAAAACCCCATCATACTCAGGCACAGTTTTGTGTACTCATTACTGGGGGGTTTACAGAGAGGGAACCCCCATCCCAGCCACTAGATGGCTGTCAAAGCCCATCGCTCATCACCAGCAAGAGCATCAATCTTGCACCCCCACCTATCCATTACTCTCAAAGCAACCCCTGGAAATTCACTGCTCCTGGGTTTGTTGTTGCAAGTTCCTCCCCTTTACTGTACCCTTAGTGCTCCCATTGACTTGTGGTTCACACCTTGTGTGAGCAGGACAAGTCAGAAAGAGGGAGAACAAAAAGAAAGAAAGAAGGAAAATGACCCCATAAAATAATGAAGTGTTGGGGAGGAACAGGGTGTCTTGAGCACAAGTATTTCAAAAGAAAAGGGTAAGAAGAGGGGGGGGGGGGGGGGTAAAGGAGAGAGAAAAAGAAGATGAAAAAGAGAGGGGAGAAAAAAAACCTACTCCCCATGTGCAAACAGGGAGGGTTGCTGAAGCTGTCATCCTAAGGGCTTATTTTCCCCTGCAGAAACAATCCCAAAGCCCCAGAGTATTAGCTATTAGCTTGTTAGCTGCCTCTGCTTATAGACAGCCCAGTATGGAAGCAGTGAATCACCGTGACCACAGCAGGCATATGATGGCAGGGAATTTACCTCCCAGCCTTGAACTGGGGGGGAAAAATGGCCCAAGAAAAACTTGCAGATGTATAGGTCTTCTTCAGATATTAACTCTGGTTCCTAAGTAAGGGGCAGAAAAGGATTTGAGAGTAAAGGAGCTCCGTTTCACTTCATTTTCACTAGTCCTACCACTGAGGTAATTAAAGGAGCCTAAAGGCTGCTGGACTTAGGGCATCAGGGAACAGAGTCCAACAAAGGCAGAAAAGATGATGCCTGGCACTCAAAGCACAGTTTTATGCTTCCTTCTGCCATGGAGGCCTTCTTGATACATACTGTAACCTAACCCCAACACTTGGATACATAAAAAGACCAGAACAGAAAAGGTGGGGTTATTTAATGGAGAAGGAAACAAAAGTGCTCCTGCAGGTAGCTTCCCATCCTCTGGCATCTTGGTGCTAGTTAGCAGAAAGTGTAAGAAAATATGAGAGTACATAAAAAGGGTGGGGTTTGAAATTTAAAAACGATTCTAGAATCTGAAAAGCTGAGCCTGCAGGTTTTGAATCACAAAACTTGATCCTGCTGACTCACAAAGCAGAGGTGCAGAAGCAAATCAGATTGAAGGGTTGTGTGTGCATTCTTCAGATGCACTGTTGTGTGTGTGCACAGGCTGCCAAGAGAGGGACAAGAGGAGCTTGGTGTTAATAATCTGTGCCTGTCAGCTTGTTGCACCAGTAATGCAGGGCTTGATCCAGTTCCCATTAAATGAATGGGCAAAACCTCTCATTTACTCCAATAAGAATCAGGCTGCCTGTTTTGTTTATCTTTTGTTAACTTTTTTTGAGAGGTAATACAGTATTATCTGAATGACTGTGCCATGCAAATTATCATGTAAACACCAATTATTTTGAAAATCAGATACTTTTCAGGAGTGCTGCTAAATACAAAACCACATTTTGCATTTGTTCCACAGGAGCAATTCTTCCTAATGATGATTAGCACACACAGTTTATGTAAGTATGTTATAGTACATGAGGCTGAATCTGGAATCCCCTGCTAATACAAGACTGAACTGATTCACAGTTCACTTAATCTGAGATACTTGCCTGTCAAAATGAAGTCAGATTTTCATTCAGGAATTTCCATTCAGGATACATCTTGCACCTCAGTGGTGTTTAGGTAACAGCTACAATACTACACACTTGAACCCAAATAACTCAGTGCTCTCTTAGAAATACTAACCACTGCCCAGGTCTCCAACACAGTCTTAATTCATTAAGAGTTATAGAAGATGAATGCTCTCTTGGTGGCTTCAAATCCAGTTTTAAGCTTTCCTGCCTAGCCAAGAGAATAAGCAATGAATGACAAGCACAGATTCATCCGCAGTGTCATGCAGAGGATTTATTCATTACAGGACTGGCTAAAAGAATAACTAGCACAGACATTCCTTGGCCTAAACCAAGGTGACTTTCTCAAAGCTGCTCTGTGTATTTTTATGCCAGCTGAAGGTCTGCTTGAACATTTCATTTTGCATTTCCCTTAGAGTTTCCTAAGGAAATGAAGCTTATGAGCAGCTGCTTTGACTGCACTGTGACATCTCTGTTCCCAAATCCATTCAATTCCAGTGCCTGATTTCAGTCAGGTTTGACAGAGACCCTGGGAGAGACCAGGTCACTGGAGGTGCTCCTCCAAATTTTGTGATCAGACACTGGTAGGAGGAGAAGGGAGTTCAGAGCTAGTACCCCACTAAAGTTCCCTTTTTAAAAAAAAAAAACAATAACAAATCTCTCTCATCACACATTTGGCAATGGGCACAGGCACAGAGTTTAAAACACGTACATGCAGGAAACAAGTTTCTTAGTAAAAGTGGCCTTTTTTTAACTCAGCCTGCAGAGCTCCTCCTTAAAAATCCTATTGGATAATCTGCAACATTGACCAGAAGGGAGTATTTTTAAAAGCACTTCACAGATTAAACTAAGATGAATGGCCTTAGTTCCAAAGGAGTTTTCAATGTGATTGATTGGTCAGTCATCTAGACAAGGAGCTGAAACTCTCTGTGCTTTGTTTTCAGAAGTAAGAAAGTTCCAGGGTTTTATGCCAAATGGCATAATCATTTTAAAAGATGTATTTTAGGACTGGGAAACTGTTTTTCCTGCAGAGTCCACAAATAGAATTACATATGAACAAATGCTGTTAGAACCAAGATGCAAGTCAGCTCCCAAGCAGAGGTTTCATCACCAGCTGAAATTGTTCCAGCAGTCATCCCAAGCCTTGCTGAAGACTTTGTGGCTGGCACTAAGGGGAGGGCATACACCTTCTGAAAGCCATCAGCCAAGCAAATCAAGCCCTAAACAACAGTCCAAAGGCAGAAAGCAGCAGAAAAAGACTCTACCCAGCCTTGGGAGAAGTAATCTCCCCAGTAAAGAGGTCTCCCAGTGGGATCTGGCAACTGGGGTTTGACTCTTCCAGGAAATTGTGCCAAAATAAATGGTTCTGTTTTCCATTCAGAGCTGTGATTCCAGCTTTGGTTGAATGGGGAAAACTGAAAAGGAAAAACTATGCTTTGGATACTGTTAGACTCCTCTGAATGGATTCTAAATTCACACCTGAAATACACAACTGCTTCTCCACTGGTTCCTCAACTGGATGGAAACAATACTACCTTCTACATTTGGTTGGCCCATGTTTTCCCAGCTCCTAGGTTCATGTATTTCTGTCTCCATTAGTGTGAATGGTTTTCCTTGACTTTTTATGGATAAAATTCCCAACACACAACAACCAAGAACAACTTGTTTATAACAATATTCAACACATGCTGGACAAAAAGGCAGAATATAATGGCATCACTTCAAAATACTGGGAATATACTGGGAACCTCAGTGTTCCTGAGCCCCTGAACAAGACTAAACCCTTCTAAACATCTCACCATTTGGTACAGAGAGCCAGGGGACCCCCCAGCAGTGACACTTTGCAGAAAGACTGGTGAGGTTGGTCCTTGCCTGCTGGCTGCTCCACAGCCCTGGATCTGCATGCAGCTATCCCATGACTGAGGGTGGATGTGAACAGGTTTTTCTTTGCTTTTCCCTGTTTTCCCAGCAGTTCACAAGGAGGATGGACATGTTGCTTGGTGCCTGCTGGAGAATGGGGTGAAGGAGCACGAAGAGCCCTATCTGCCAGCAGGGTTCATACAAATGCTCTCTGATGACAGCAATCAAGCCTCAAGCAAGAAATAAAATTCCTTACAAATGTCTCAGGCTGCTCACTGACACTGTAATGGGGAGAATACAGGCACTCAGGGCTTGCCTGAGGAAACACTGCTGTAGATTTCAGCAGCTGAAGAAATCACTCGAAAGCTGAAGCCTGTACTAGGTGCTGGGTCTGGGCACAAATGTCCTGCTCAGAGTTTTGTCCTGCAGGGTGGTTAAAATGAAGGATGTTCAGCTATAGCCACCTGTACCTCAGTTTTCTTCCTGACTCAGGGTAACAAAAAGCCTAAATGGAGTATTTATTGTGGCCAATTCTTATGTTTTATTATTTCAAAAGAGGCATGAGGCAACAGAGATAATTTGTTTTCCTAAGCCAAGTGTCAGAGCACATTCCTGACTCTGGGATGATATTTTTAAAGTGGAAGCACTTTCATTTGCAGACAGACAGGCTGGTCCCACAAAAGGACAGATCCCTCTTGGTGGGGAGCTAACAAAGAGAATCTGCTGCAAGAGTGTTCAGGGCAGCAGAGGCAGAGCTGGACCAGGGCTCAGCAATAAGCTCAGCAATCTGGGTATTGTCTTTAAGATTCAAACAGAATTGCAAGTGCAGTTAGCACATCTCCCCAAATGGAAGGGGCTTCATTCTGGGAGCAAACACACCCACACACCCCACATGGGGGAATTCAGTCCAACTGCTGGTATTACAGATTAAAACAAACCTTGTCAGGACAGAAGGAACTATGCCTGGTGGATTTAAACCTAAGTCTAAACCAGCACAATTACTATGAAAATGTGATATTCTTCTACTGTCTACTTTGGCTCACTGCTCTGGAATCCATCAGTGTTTGATCTTGTTCTTTCCAAAATCTAGTCTTGGACTGGTGTGCATCAGTAAAAAATAATGAGTTTTGGCTGTCAAGAAAATTCTCTCAGCTGCTTCCTTTGCCAGTATCAGCAAGGCAGAGTTTCCACAGTAAAGACACAGTAAATCTGGATTCCTGCAGTAAATCTAGCTGCAGTTCACAAGAAGCCACCTTCGTTGTCCAGCCAGCCAGAAACCAATTGCCCAAGCAACAAGCCATCAGGGGCAGGTTCCACCTAAAATAGCCATTTCTTGTTGGGCCAGCCCAACAACAAGGGTCAGCCCAGCACTGACCCTTGAGGAATGTCACCAGTATATACCCACCAGCTGCACACTGAACTACCAACCAGTATTCTCTGAACTCAATAGCTCCATCAAGTTTTCATCCCCCTTGTTGTCCACCCATTCAGTCCCACAGTGTACATGGGGCTGAATACTTTCCCCAGTTTGTTTATGGGACAAGATTCAGCCAACTCAATAGCAAAGGGAAATTAATTAAATATTTAGTTTCTAACTGTAGTCTGACCTGACTTTCTCTGACCCATCTATCCAAGTTCTTACATGCTCTTGCAAGCTCCACTATTCTAGTTTCACATATACTCTCATACTCCAACTCATAAAATAACCATTTACTGCAGAAGAACTGGTTTGCCCTCCTTCTTTTGTAGGACTTAGCTCCTCTGAAGTCAGACAAAATGTATAAGGATGTCTTTTTTTATTGCATGTAAGAGAAACACGCCTGATGCTGCCCAAACAACCCCATTCTTTGAAGCTATACACATCAAAGTTCAAGGGAAACCTATCATTGCTCACTGCCTTTTCCACAAAGCTTCTCTACATTGTGGTTTGCAAAGTGCATTCATGTAAACCCCTAAATGCATCCT
This sequence comes from Calypte anna, assembly GCF_003957555.1. Lineage (NCBI taxonomy): Eukaryota > Metazoa > Chordata > Aves > Apodiformes > Trochilidae > Calypte > Calypte anna. The sequence continues at coordinate 38,416,170 of NC_044253.1, forward strand.
TGCTGGCTAATATCACCCTTTTCAGCTAAAAAATAAAAGATTTGTAATTAGTAAGAAAATTCTGATCCATAATTAAAACTCCTTGCATGCCAAGAGGCTCAGCATTTCAAACTGGACTGAAAACTACCCAGAGTTTGGGTGGAGTAGGAAGGTACTGCTGGAAAGCTCTACTCATAATATGCTGGTTGTACAGCAAAGCTACTCATTTGCTGAAAACTCTGGGCCTCTGAGAAATTAAAAAAGAAGAATGGTAAAGAAGAAAGGCTGCAGAAATTCCAGGAACAAAGCCTCTGCTTCTTTTCTGCTACCATTACCTTCTCCACTCTTCAGACAGCTCAGTCAGCAACTTCTGGTTTCCAGATGACATGGAACAGGCTTTGGCAGCCCTCAGGGCATCCTTGCTGTTTTCTGCACAGCATCAGGGATGAAGGTTATAAAGGAGAGCAGCTTACTTTTAAGTGTAATCTAAAGTTAATCATGTGCATGGTTGGGTGATTCAGGTGCTTGTCATGCCCAAGAGAGAGTTTAACTTCTACACAACTGAAATGTATTTATTACTTACAGATAGAGGATTGATAAGCAATGTCCTCCCTTCCAGTGCCTAAAAACAACCACATTAGTAAGTAAAAAGTGAGCAGAGCTCAGTTCATTTCAACAAAGGTTAGGAATGAGAAAAATCCTTGAGAATGAATATAAAAGACATTTAGCACCAGTCAGGAATATTTCTAAATACATTTGTTGAAAAGCACTGAGTTACTGAAATACCAAGGAAGGTGCTTTCATTAGGTACACCCACTTGAAAACTCTTCTTACCTTTTCAGGATGTTTGAACTTATGTCTATCAAGAAAACACTATATAGGTGTGCTATAAGAAGTCCTAATACCAAAGCAGCCTTGTAAAAAAAAAAAAAAAAAAAAAAGGCATCCAAATCAAGCTGAGGAAAAATATTTTCGTTGACCTGACCCAATTCTATCTTTTTCATCATTTCTGAGTCAGGAGAGTTCATCAAAGTTGCCTCAGTTCACCCTGACTGGCTAGGGAAAAGCCAGATATTTATAAGCAGCTTCTTCTCTGGCTGGTGCTTGTGGACTACAACTTCCAGGGTCTTCAAGAAGACTCTCACAACAGCCTTTAATTCTTACTAGCAGTAGAATACAGCAAGGCCAGGGGAAGAGTATCCCAACTCCATCCTCAGAGCCTTCCATAACTTCATTAAATTTAAGAAGGAAACTTAAATAAAACCCAGTTTCTTATGCTGCTTTTATACAACAGTGGGAAATAGTAACATTAAACTTGGAATGTTAATAAAGCTTTGTAAGAAAAACCCAGGAAGAAAAGAAGAATTGTAAGTACCCTCCCTATTGCTGCATTTTGCACTTGAATAAAGTTACTGTATTTTTTTTTCAATTTCATCTTTAACTTGGCTTTGGTATTTGTCCCACTTATTGGTTCATACATATTAAAAATGAGCATTCAAAAGACTAAAAAAAAAAAAAAAAAGTTAGCAAAGAAGAAATTCTGCCTACCCTGTCATTTAGATGCATAACACTGATAAATGTCCTTAAAAAGACACATACCAGCCATTGCTTTGCTCTCTTAGAGGATTATGGTTTTCTGGGACAGGAAATGAAAGGCTTTCCTGCAGGCACCCATGCTCTTATTCACTGGATATCCTTCCATGCATCCTTCTCATGAACTTTTGTCAGGCAAGTATTCCATACTAAAAGGTTTGAATTAATTAACATTCAAGTAGGGATGTGTAGTTTAAAACAAACCAGCCGTCATCACCTCCAGCTACTGTTTGCTTTGAACTTAATCTACTTGCCATTTCTCTTACTTCCTCTTTTCAAAACACTTTTATCATTTTCAGGTCTTTTTGATTTTATCCTACTATTGTTTCTTTGATATGAGCCTTTAAAGCAGCATCCAAGTTACAAGCACATTTTTTTTCCCAAAGCAAAGCTCTACAAATACTGACACATTTTGCAGCAGAGTTCACTCTGACAGCTGAGTTAGGAGCTGCAGTCAGGTGCACTTAAACACATAAAATACAAAATGTGTATTTATCCTTTTGTGAAGGTGAAAATCTGTGTGGAGGTAACAGAATCATCCATGCTAAAAGGGTGCAATTTGGACATCAGTCTCAAGATAACTTCTAGGGAACAATTCAGGGCATGTGAGCAGTGTGGTGTGACTGTGCCCCACTGCTGGTGTCCAATATTCAGGCTTTGCACTCAGAAATCTGTAGAAAGAACACAGGGAGCTGACATACAGCCAGGCTCTTATGTGACCAAACCTGGTGTGGTGTTTGAAGAGGAAATCACCAACTAGGAGTCAGGAATCCTGCAAATCACCTTTGCCTCAGTCTACAAGTGAAAATACATGGATCAAGGGTTGGACTTGATGATCTCTGAGGTCCCTTCCAACCCAGCCCATTCTGTGATTCTGTGATCTTTAGAAGTGCCTGTTCAGGGCACATCAAATGCATCACAAATCCCATCTGTCACACAGTATTTGAGATTGCAATAAAAGCAAAAAATAAGAACAACCTGGTTGCTTCTTTCAACCTTACAGTTGAGGGCTTTTCATACAGGACCTATTTGGTCCTCTTTAGGGCCCAGAGAGCTGTACTTGAGCAGGGAATTATCACAAGTTTCTCAGTGGAGCAATAATCTGTGACTGAAGAATCATAGAATCATAGAATTGGCTGGGTTGGAAGGGACCTCAGAGATCATCAAGTCCAACCCTTGATCCACTCCCCCCGTGGTTCCCAGCCCATGGCACTCAGTGCCACATCCAGGCTCTTTGGAAAGATCTCCAGACACGGAGAATCCACTACTTCCCTGGGCAGCCCATTCCAATGCCTGATCACCCTCTCCAGAAAGAAATTCTTACTAATCTCCAACCTAAACCTCCCCTGGCACAACTTGAGACCCTGCCCTCTTGTCAGCTAAAGGTTTTGACTTTCAGTCCCTCACTCATCTGTTATTTATGTGTTGTAAGAAGCTTCCCAGAGGATTAGAAATAGCAGGCATCTATGCACAAAGTACTCCGTGATAATTTCCAACACCCGATGTCCTATTGCTGAATTTATTCAAACTAGTGAAGAAGAGTAATACCACCAGTGTCCTTCCTCCTGACCTCCTTCTCCACCAGTGGTCTGTGCAAAGGTTGCTACTCCCAAGAAGCTTTCATGCAAACAAGGCCAAATATGTCATCACAGAATCATTTTTTAGCTCTCAGGTTAGTAACCTCACCCCTGGAATCAAGTTAATTAATGGCTTGTTTAACACCATATTATTTTTCCACAAAAAAACCCAAACCCTACAGGGAACAAGGAGTGATTACTCCAGACACAGACAGAGAGAGCACCCCCAGGGATGAGTGGCCAAGAGGGGACCTCCAAGCCGTGAGCCCCAGGACTGAGCTGCAGGTGCAGAGAAGGAAGATGGGAACAAGAGCCCAGGCTCCATATTGCACGTGGAGTATGACCAAGCCCTAGGTCATGCCAGGCAGAACTGTCAGGCTCACACCCCCCACATGCTCTCTGAACAGCCAGCACTCAAGAGCAGCTTTCTGGCTGTCTTCAAGTATAATGTAACCTCTGAGTGAAAGAAAACAGTGATCTAAAAGAGAGCTGCTAGCTCACCAACACACATCTCCTTGGTAGGCTGGTTTGCTGCCTCCTGGATCTTCTCAAAAAGTTATATGAGAGTTCAGACTTTCAGTTATGTTGCAAAGTATACTAGATACATGTCATAAAATAAATCTGTTTTATACCCCTTGATCACCCACAGGACTTTTTTCATGCCTTCAGCATTGAGTTGGCAACAAAGTATGAATAAATTCCTCTCTGCTTTAATTCTTACTCAAACTTTAAAGCAAAACCTTCCCAGGCTGATGGTTCCCTAACATCTACACATTGTCATGGATTTATTGCATGTGGCAAAGCCAACAGACAGAACTGTGTGACACTGGCAAAAGACAACAGACCAATTTTCACAGACTGAAGATACAGAACCTCACCCTTAGTTTCTAGGAATGGGTGCAGGTGCCCTGAAGTTGCTGCATCAACATCAGGACCAATGGATTCTCCCACCCCTTACAACAGCTCTTCAGCACACTCATCTTCTGCATCACCTTTAAGCAACTGGATGAGCAGCAATGTTCAGAGCTGCAGTATGAGGTGCATGTCTAAGTGTGGTCCTCTTGGTGTAGCCCTGAAGAACTACTAAGACTGATGGGCAGGGAGGATATCAAAAGGGTATTTTTTGCCTCTCAGAATGAAACGTGCAAAAAAGAAAAATTAACATATTCACTGCACGGCATCAGAAGGAAAATCTATCTGCAGTAGAGCTCATGCTTCTGTCAGGAGCTGCACTCTTGTCTGTTATAGACATTGAAGAAGAGAGGAAAATATTTTTGTAGTGATAAATTTGACAAGAAAAGATAACAACACCTTACTCAAAACAGATGGCTTACACTGCTAGGCTATACAGTTGTGTCAGCATTTCCACAAAGCCCTCCCTGTTTCCAGCATTCTTCAGGCTCACAGGCAACATTTCTGCATCAACTGACAAGGTTCAGAACCAGCAGTAATCTGGAAAAATTGGGGAAAATTATGTTCTTGAGGTAACATTGGAGAGAAGAGAAGGAAGGTGTTTTGGGGGGCAGAAAGAGATAGGACCCCAGCAGTTCACTCATTTTTTTCTCAGTCTGCTTCTGCAGATGCTGAAGGCACAACTGATGCAGGATGTTACAGCACATTCTCTCTGTCAGATCACAACCAACATTCAGAGACATTTCAGAGAACCTTAGCTTTGCCCTTGCCAAAAGTATTAAAAATCTGAACACTGCTCTAAACATAGAAGTTAGGGGTCAAGTGTGCTTCTTGCTCCAGAACAGAATTTGCACAGAGAATTGGAAGCAAAATCTGATCTAGAAGTGATGATTATCTCTGGTAACTTAATGCATATACACTGCTTCTATTGAAAATTAATGGATTTTTAAAAGCTATTTATGTTAAAAGGAGACATAACAATGCTTCTCTTCCCACCCAGTTCTGGATCCAACCCAGAATTTAACATCACAGTTTAGGCTCCTTGGATTAAACAATCACACACACAAAATTTAACCTCATTTAATTTAGATCAGGCTCTACTTTGTACACTTACAGAGTTCCCCTCCCACTGTCTCTCTGTCCTTCCTGTGCTAAGAAACTTTGGGTTATTCATATTTCCTCTTCTATTTTGACCACAAAACCCATCTATCTACACAGGGAATCTGTCGATGTGCTTACTGCCTGACAGGGGGCTTTTGGCAGGGTTTCTTGTTTCTGGTTGGTGGGGTGGTTTTTTTACTGTTGTGGAAGGCACTGAAAATTAATAATATATTAAACACTGCCAATGTGGCAGATGGAATTTGCATCAGAAGCTGTAAGCTACTGCAGTGCCTCTAGTATATAAAGCAAGAGAATGTACAAAGTGTAAAGATTACACACACCTAAAGCCAGCTAACAGTCTTATACATTATATAAATATTACAATTATATTAAAATGTGTGTGCGTATATATATTTTATATACATATTTAGAAATAATATAGTCAGCTAAGTGTCTGGGAAACCCCCCAAAGAAACAACTTTTAGAAACTTGAAGGCTGTTGCTTTGGTTTGGGGTGATTGGTGCCACCAAACTTGGTGACACTTTGGCAGGGGTGTAGTCTCCTCTGCAATTCATTATCAGTAAAGTGTGACCAGGAGAAACTGGGACAGACTTGTGGTTCCTCTAGGGCACAAGGTGGATCTTCTCTCTTACACTGGGAAGGACAAATTTGTAGGAGAACTCAGGAGAAGTTTACTGCCAAGATGAGCTGCAGCCCACTGTGCACAGCTGGTGCAAGATGGACAGATGTTAGACAGCCACTTTTACCTCCAAATACAAGAACCCAGCTTAGCAAAGGGTCACAGAAATTATATGTTTATTCCTTGGTTACATTTGGATAACATGATTTACTTCTTTTTATTCCAAATTCTATAATCCTACAGGGAAGAAGTAGTATGCTACAGAAGTAGTTCACTTAAATACTTGGAAGAATCCTTCTTTAAACACTAGAGAAAAGTTCTGGGGCAATACCCATGGCTTGCAGATTATCACTATGGTGCCTTCTTCATTGTGGTGAAATTCCCTCTGAAAGGCAGACCTACCATTTTAGGTTTAAGAGAGGTAAATACACCTGGACTCCATTTCCTCCATTCATTGTGTATATACTTATTATTATATATGGAACCAAACAAGGTTTATTCCATGTTTGCCTTTTGAAACCTGACCTGAATGTATCTAGCAGAGTTTCTGATATTAAGCAGTCACTGAAATATCATGAGATCCAGCCTGAACACAGGTATTTTATAATACTTTTCATTTCATCCCAGTTTCTACCAAGGGGGAAATTATTTTAACTCAGCACCAGAGAGTCCACCCCAGATAATACCAGAGGAAAGCAAAACTTCACTAAATCACAACAGGCTGCATGAACACATCCTCCAAAAACTGAAACCAAGGCAAGGTTTGGGGATCATAGAATCATAGAATTGGCTGGGTTGGAAGGGACCTCAGAGATCATCAAGTCCAAGTTTGAAGAGCCAGCACCCTAAGTGTATAAATTTACTAGGATTTAATGATTAAATTAAGACTGATGACATTTTTTTCCCCTACTACAGATGCCTATTGCCACTTCGGTGCATAAAAGCTTCATTATATGGAAACTGGTTATATTGAAGAAAAGTTACATTAATTAGACTGTCACCATTTGCTTTGCAGGACATCTTCATCTAAAAGCCTGAGTTAATGGAACTAAGAAGCACAATCCAGAACCCAGAACATTGCCCTGTGGTTACCAAGACCCATCAGATACTTCAGATCTCACAGAGCAGCCCGTAAGAAACTTGACAAGAATGAGACACAGATAATTAATGACTTTTGCAATTCAAACCAGAACCACATATTGTCCTCTAAATTGCTCTGCTGCTGCTACATAACAGATGAGTCCATTTCCAAGGCAAAGGCTAAAATCTAGCTTAATTTTTCTTTAATGACTCCCACCCTTCATGACAATCTCTTCTGAAGGCTTTAAAAATAAAGCTGAATCCTCTAACAAAGCATTTCTGAGAAGTAACTAAGCTTTGTTTAAAACAGCAGAATTGTGTTTGTTTAAGGTAAGATTAGCTCAATTTAAGGCCTGATTAGACTTCTATTCAGTTATTGCAGAAGTATTGTTTGGCTCCCAAATCCCCACTCATCCAAAAGCCACTGTACAGCTCTTGTTTCAGTTTGCTTCCCTGAATGGCTCATAAACCTCTGATTACCACCTCCAACAAGCACTTTCACATGAATTTCCATCCTCACAGAAAGCCTGCCAATCTCAAGAGACAAAAGAGCTTCTGTGCCACGTTTTATATCTATTTTTATATAATAAAAGCTCATTTTTCTGGGCTATAAGTGGTAGTTTCCTGCCAGATCCACCCATTCATACTGCAGCTTGTCATGGTTGAACACTTCAAAACAACCAGAGGAGGAATTATGGTTTAACAAGTATCAAAACTCTCTACTTAAGTAAACTACTGATTGAAGTTTTGCAACCTAAGGGTCTAATTTCTGCTTCTACATCAAATGTTCACATGAAAGTATGAACATGACTACTGCTCAGTCTTGGATCTTCTCTTTAAAAAATACAAAGATAATTCCTTGTAATGCCATGCTGCCAAGAGCTGATGGCTAAGAAACCAAACTATTAACATCATTTTTACCTTCCATTTTCCTTTCTCTGCCTGTTGGTTTAGATTGCCCCAGTTACCTCATCACTAAGTGAAATAAACACTTGGGGCAAAACTCCTCATTACCCAAATATTTAGAGTTAAATGTAAGAAGTTAACTACAGCAAGTGACACCTTTGTGTTCTATGAAGGAGCCTGGGTGGGACATATTGTGGTCAATGTCTAGTAGACTGGATACTTCCTTCCAAGAAAGGGAAAAATCAGCAGGTCAGGGGGATTCTTGGAAAAGAATTTCCTTTTCCTGTGTTGCTATCATGGCCACCAATGTCCAGCAATACTCAATTCAAACACATTTCTTAATTTAATGATGCAGATCTTTTTCCAAGCAGTTTTCCACTGTAACCTGTAAAACCATTATAAATGGGTCTACCAAACTTAAAGTCACAAGATCCTCCATAGAGCACATAAATTACTATGTAAAACATAGCAGCCCCAGTGCATATTAAATCTATACAATAAATTGCATGGAAATCAATAGGAAGATATTGAAACCCAAGTTATTTACATAAAGCCTTAAATATACTTCCAAATGGGTTCCATGTAATCAGTGGTAATGTACAGAGCACAGAAATAATATCCAGCTGCTCATGGTAACTGTACTGAACTGCACAGTAATCACAGAGTGTCTCTGTGTGAGTAGTGATGAATGTTATTATCTTATAAAAGTCTCCATTTCTTTATGGAGAAAAGAAAAGTCTCAGTATCCATTTTCTCACCCTGGCAGCTTCTAAGAACCAGTCCAAGTCTGAACTACTGCTTTCATGCCAGCAGGTGTTTATCCATCCATGTGAAACACCAGCAAATATTTAGCTGTGCTTTCTCAAGGAGGCAAGATGTAAAAGGATCTGCCCAAGGTGTCCTAAAATTCCAAACCTGAGCCCTGCCCAGAGGGCTGAACAACCCCAACTTTCCTCAGAGGAGAGGAGCATCATCCTTGTGCCCTCCCTTGGAGATGCTCCAACAGCTCCATGGCCTTATTGTGTTCAGGGCTCCAGAACTGGGCACAGTAATCCAGGCAGAGTTATGCCCAACATTTTTAAGGGCTCACATATTAAAAAATTATGGAAAAAACATTGTCCCAGGGATCAGATGATATTAGCAAATCTCTCTTCAATACAATTCTACTTCCCATTTATTTTGTACCCGCAGAGCCAGGCAAATACATTGACAGTTCACTAAGGCAACACTCCTGAAAGAGATAGTTACTGCACCAAGAATACAACCCCCTCAAAAATAAAATCTACATTTCAAGTGCCTTTCTAATTGATTACATCCCACTGTAGTACAAAGGAACAAAAGCACATTTTCCAGTATTTTAATACATATGGGAACCTGAGACGTAGCCAGGAAGGCTGCTTCATACGGAAATAGCTTCAGCCTTCCACAGCTCAGAAAACTATTCCATTTCTTTTAAAATACCTCCCAAATCCCAAGACAATTTAAATCCAAAAAATGTGGAATAAAAATCAGCCTGAAGGCCCAGGCTGGTGCAAGGCTTGATGAGATTTATTTTCAGTCTTTGGCCAGAGTTTATTTTACTTCCCATTTATGCTCAACAGATCACTGCTTTTGCATTTTCTATTTCATGTTAGTGCCCTGACATTCTAAAAGAAAAATTCCTGATTTAGGCTTTGGCACCTGAAAACATCCTGAAAAAAAAGACACCTGAAATTCTCTTATTCCAACATAAGAGAAAAGCATCATCCAGCTGACACTATTCAGCTCATGCTGTATCAGCTGCTTGCTTGGCACTGTTCTTTTTTTCATCTCAAATGCATCACCAAAGCAGAGTTTAGGGGGAGCAAAGTTTCCAGCCAGCAAGCAGTCCCAAGCAGGTGACAAGAGGACACATTTTTCATGGGCACATGGAGAATTAACCAACACTAAGTTGTAAAGCAAGTGAAATGTGCCTCACCAGAACATCCAGGTGGATGATTTGGGTAGAAAGGGGCTATTTTTTCCCCTGCAGCAATGCCCATCTGGTTGCTGCCTGTTGGATTTCAACCTCTTCAGGCTTTCAATTTGTAAAAAGAACATTTGGGACTTGCCCTTCGCAAAGAAAGTTTCCCAGTCTCACTCGTCACTACAGGCCACATGGAAAAGGTCTGTGGGTTTATTGACACACATGGCACTTCTTGACACAGAATCATACAAGTTACAAGTTCATAAAGGTTACTCAAGGCAGTGGATCATGGGTGGCAAAATTCCCCACAAGTGACACTTTGTAAGCAGTCTGGATGTCTCTGAAGAGCATTTTGCTATACAAGTAACTCCTACCCAGATGAAACGAAGCAGCAAATGATCACATCTGTTCCCTCCCCTTATCTAACAGTAAAATGTTATTTCTATCTTATGTTATTTCTATCTTCTATTTGGACTAAGGAAAAAACAACTTCCAACTTACATCTTGCATCAAAGCACAAACCAGTATGTTGGGAGCAATGCTGAGAAAAGGAAATGGATTCTCAAAGTCCAAAGAGTACAATTTTCTACAGACCACTACAAAGTTTTACCCATGCAAACACTGAACCCAGAGTGGGGCCTGGAGCTATCAGCCAGATCATCCTGAATTCTATCAGCAACCTTCCTCTTCCTGTTAGCTTGACACAGAAGGAAAGGTTCTCTCCTACTCCTCACCTCTGGACCACCAACCAGCTCTCCAAGCCATGACAGCAGCTTTCAGAAACCACCAAAAGGGAAAAGGCAGCCACATTGGTGTAGCTGATGTGGTCTGGATGCACAAGCAAGAAACAACCTGTAGTAGGAGGTCTTGAGTTGATCTGTGAGTGGAGTTAGGACGAGCAGACAAGCTCACTGCTGAAGACACACACTTGAGAATAGTTTCCTAGAATTTCTTTCAACAAACAGCTGTTAGATCATGTCTCTCACACACCCTAAATTAAGGTGTAGTGCAGTACTTTTCCCAAAGTATTTCAAATCGGTTATTTTAAAACCCTTGAACCTTATTTCAGAGCTGTCACTTCCCTCTGAGGGTGGGCCAGCATGACACTTTCTCACCAAAACAGCCTAATTGAAAAGATTTCGAAATTTTGAAAAGTACAAGTAACAAAGAGGTATTTAGAAGATGTTCTACACCAGGCTGTATTTTGTTTTAGTTTGGTTGGAACATTCCAGGTATATCAAATCATCTATTTCTTCTGCTCTTCCTGAGGAGAACACATTTACCATAACTATAACGCTCCTTCCAAAGTTTGTTCTGAAGTCTAATTGTTATTCCAGTATTAATATGAAGTATTAATCTACCTGTTTCTAGCTTAGGGATATTCCAAACATAATGACATCTGATTATGAACACCAAGGAGTAATGTACTGGGGATGTGTTCTCCCATCTGTTCCCATGATGCATCTGAAGATCCATGGTATTGTTCTGAAAACTACAGATTTTGGGTCATATATTTTATGAGGATTTAAGCTGTCATGAAAAGAGAGAATTCTAGTCCCAAGCTCTCAGAAGAAAACTATTTTTTTTTAATAAAAGGTGAGAGAGATTAAAAACCTAAGTAAACACAGAAGGCAATGAAAACACTAAACTTACGATTTATTTTTTTTAACATGACTCATGTTTTTATAAGGCTATAGACTGGAAATCCTGATACAATTCTGTTCCAGTCATGCCGTTGGAAGGATGTATTTAGGACTTCATACCCTTTCTTATGAAATCCCAGTACATTCCTCTGTGTCTTGAATTTCAGTCCCATTCACTCCCTAAAATATTCCTTCACCATTTCCTAAAATTCTCTATTGTTCTTTCAGAAAGGAAAGAATCCTCTCAAGATCTGCCACTCTTTCCCTCCCTGTCTAGGCTACTAAGTTTTAAATTAGTCCTTCCCTATTCCTCCTCCTCACCTGATAGAACTGGGGTTGGTTGGCAAAGAAATAATAGAGCTCAAGATATAATTCTTACTCAAAATACAGACCTATAAAAATACAAATTTGGTTCCTTTGATTGGGAGCAGAATAGTTATTTTTAGGTTGTGTTTTGGTGAGGGGGTTTGTGTGTTTGTTTGGGTATTTTTACAGTGGGAAAACTAATATTAAAAACACTGTAAAATCCCAACAGAGCCAAGATCAACCAGCACTCTAGTAACAATCCCACACAGTTACTTGACAATAAAATCCAGGCTGGTTTTCTACATTGGCATGAGTATATGCATATTAATTATCTAGTGGTGAAAACACAGCTCCTTGGCCATGAGGACAAAGCTATCTTGTTGGTCACTTTGGCTCAAAACTAGTTTCCACATTGATTTCACCTCAGAACCTGCAAACTCTCATATGGTGGCTGATAAACATCCTTTCAGTCTGTCATTTCTGGGAGGTTACACACTACTACATAGAAAACATGGCCTTAATAGCAAGCAGCTTTGGCAACAAGTGTCCTATCCACTCCTGATTCAGATTTGTAACAGCTAACTTTTGATGAAATTAAATGAGGTCTTCACAAGCAGCACAACATTAACTGCATTTCAGCTCTATGACATTAGCCACATCTACTATTATCAGCATCAGATTGGGCCTCCTTTTTGTTTAGTTCTAGTTTTCCATTTCAAAATGCTTTCTTAGTAATCAAGCTTTAATTAATTGCATATTTGTTTCCCCAGTTTCCAAGAACAGCCTAACATCAGCATTATGTGTATCAAAAGCATGTAAACATGTTTCAAATCCTATCTTTGTTCCTACATCCTCCTCCCACAAAACATCTACATACACAAAACAACATAAAAGCATCCCATGGCTAATAAATCCACATTTACTCAACTTCCAAGCATTCATCAGATGCAATGATCTAAACACATCAAAGAGAACACTCCTTTTGTCCATTATCAAGCAGCTTGAACTTAGTTCACCTTGTGGAAAACAACTCAATTATAAATAAAAAGGAGCTCAGGTGTTTTGCTGTAAAACCCTTTCCAAGCCATGAGAACAGAAACAGGTCCAATGCTGGGTGCTGGCCTGCTGCCAGCTGTGTGCTCACTGTCAGGTTCTGGCAGGTCTGCTCTGCTCCCAGTCAATCTTCCCCAACCTGAAATCCTGACATGTCAGATCCCCACAGTTTAGATAAGGGAAGGCCAGTGGCTTTGTTGCTTCTTAATACACATCCTGGTCCAGCAGAACTCCGGATTCCTGAGCTCTCATTATTCCTCCTCTGGCTTCTTGCTCTCCTACATCTGCCTGGTGACCTGAGGATCCATCCTGGATCCATCCCTGGCTCCCTTCAGGGGCTGACCTCCCCTTGCAGAAACCAGGGTGGCTCTGGATTTCTCACAACACGTTGTCCAACCTTCTACTGGATCACTACTATTATCCTCTCAGTACAGGTTTAGCATCTGAAAGCATTAAGTGCTGCTTGGTTTTATTCTGTAGTTGCACCAATTACTAATTGCCCAACGATCTCATTAACTCTACACCCCAAGTAAAACTTCAGGTAAAATCCATTCTTTAGCCAAGGAATCTCTTGGCATTTTAAAGGATTCAAAATCTTGCAATAGATGCTTTAGTAACTTCAGTGAGTCACAGAAATCACTCCTCAAAAAACAACTGCAGGGTTGCAAACGACAAGAAGTATTAATAATAATTCAAGTGCAAAGTCATAAAAACAGAAACATGGGACATACAGAGAGTGCAGAAGAAAAATCTGGTGCAGGCAAACATTCACCAGTGTCCTTGGCTTGTCTCAGTTGCTTAAATATAGCTCACCCAGTGCTAGTTTAGATGCCAAAGTGAGCAAGACCTCTAAGTGAGGCTGCCAGATGCAGCACAGGAGGGTACAGACAGCAGATACCTACAGGAGGACCCACACTTCTGGACAGGCAGCTGAAGGCAAAGCAGGACAGAACAGAGCTTCTCAAGCACCCCCTGATGCCTCCATTTAGGCAACTCATCTGCCCCCCAGCACAGCATCTCACTGTGACCCTGGAGTAAACCCTGCATTTGGATATTTTGCTGAATGGAATAAAATTGAATATAATTAATTAAAACTAAATAAAATTAAATAAAATTAAATTACTGGGGAAAACAATTCAGTGCCCTTGTGCCTGACTCCACGCAGCAATTTATCTCAGTGCCAGCATATCTAAAGTGCATAATCTGATTTTGCATACTCAGGTGATTTAATTGCCCCAGCTTGCCAGCTCATGTGTTTTCTGCATCCACAGAATGATAATGCTAAGGATTAAACTTTTTTAAAGTTTAACTTTTCAATGAAACCACTTATTATCAATCTATTAAAGAAGTGAAAATCATTAAAGTGAGAGAAAACCACTTCAAACAGATCAACATCTGCTGTTTGCAGAACCACTTGGGCTGAGGTAAGAATGGTAGGAATTCATCTGGCTGTATTTAGTGACCCTCGATTTATTTACAATATTTAGGATTCTGTCTTGACTCACAGAAATTGTCTTCTGGGGAGTGCAGAAGCACCCATCTTGCTGCCACATGGTTTCCCTAGCAGGTTGGGTCATGCTGTGAAGTCAGCACCAGGGCTGGCAGCAGTCTGCCAGCTTTGTGCTGCCTCTGAATACCAAACGCAGAGGGCTGGGAATTCTTTTTCACCCTCACAAGAATAACTTGTGTTTGGGCTTGACTCAACTCCAGTTCCAGCTTGCACAGGCTTTGCAAGAACCTGATGTCTGAATCCAAACCCAATGGCTGTACAGTTATTGAAAGCCTTAAGCCATGCTTTGTCTTGGGTTGTATGAGGAACATGGAAATCATTTGCCTGGTATTTATTTTGCATCATTGACATGAACCATTTGCTCCAGATTTTAATGATGTTGGAAATACTTTGTTGATATGCAGTGCCTCCAGGGGAAGGGGCAGAGTTTGTTACCTTTCTCTGAAGGACTTGAAACCTCTGCAGTAGCAACACACACCATAGAATCAGGGGCACAACTTGCAGATACCACACCTACAGCCTAATAATGATACTCAGATACCTCTTCTGAAATTTATTTTTTCCTGTTAATTCCATCTTCTGCCCACTGGATGGATTCAGAGAAGACAGACTGCTAAATCTGCCATACAATCTCTCCCTCAGGATGTTAGGATGCTGACTTTTGGCATTCCATAAGTTCTGTATTATACATATCTCATACAGATTGCTGAAGTATTTCAAATGTGTAAATATATTTTGGGTATGCTATATCTTTAGTAACAATTTCTAGTGAAATCCCTAACTTCAGGAGACCATGATACCATGAAACAGCAATATTTTCAGTTGGCCTTAAATTTACATAAAATAATTTAAACATGTAATTACCATGTGAAGGATACTGGTTTGAAGTTTCAAAAAAAAAAACCAAAACCCTAAATTATATAATATTACTTTGTTCTTATTTTACAGTTGGGGAATGTGTAATATTTGAATGTTGCCACTTGTTTCTGGTTGTTCAGCTGGAAGGACTTCTTTCATTGTTGTTTTCTAATGAAATGATGTACAACTACCACTCAACCTGAAGTAAAAAGGGCAAATAAATTGCTCCTTTCAAATCCAGGCCCAAAAGTCTCCCAATTTAGAATGCTGAAATCTTTACCTCTCTGGAATAATAGGCCTATTCATCTTGAGATACTGTGAGGGACAGCTACTCACCAAGTACATTCCTTCTTTCTTTTTTTATTTAGCTGACCAACTAGAGGTCACTTTCCAGAAATTTGACCTCAGTCTTCACTGAGTTGCAAAGATAAAATCACCTTTTTTCTTTTTCTTTTTTTTTTTAAGCCAGATTCTATTTAATTAATTTAAATTATTAGCTTTCATAAAACTGGAATGCATTTTCAAGAGCAAACTGGGATCTACTGCTGTGTTCCATTTACTTGCTTCAGAATAGCAAAACTGCTTTGGTGTTAACGTGGGAGTTGGACTCAAGAACAGATACTCAAGATACCCTCTGATTATTTCAAGATTGCATCCAAAACAAATCTGGTGAGAAAGTCATGCAGTTCTGTTCCATGAAAAGAAATTCCCAGAATTTCCTCTGCCTCTCTGGCTGTGTCTTCAAAACATCTGAGAGAACTGAGCCCACTGGCCTCTGGTTTTACAGAGTCCACCTGAGCTAGGAAGCAGAATAAAGCCCAGTCCTGCCTGCCTCAGGAAGCTCTTCTCTCCACACTTCAGCTCTCCTCTAAATTCTCTATTAAAGCAAAGCAAGGACACTGCAAAAAATATTGCTAGAAGAACAAGTCCACACCTTAGCTTTCCATCATCTGGCCATTCTATAACCACTTGGTTTAGTCCCAGTTTCTCTCTTTCACCAATCTGACTCCAGGTCACTTTTACTTTAAAATACATGTCTATGAAATCAAGGCAATGGACAATAAAAGGACTAATTGGACTGCAGGAATGAAGGACAGCAACTTAAATTTGCTGAGTACATTGCACTAACCATTTTTTTTAAGTGTTTTAGAGATCTTTAAGTGAGATACCTATTACTTACACATACAGCTATCAGATGCAACATTACCAACACTAATACTGGAAGAATGCATCCAACCACTTACCTTTTTTATCCACTGGAAAAAGAAAAAAAATCATTTCTTTTCTGAGACACTCACTCCACAAGTTGGGTTGTTGTTTGGGTTTTTTTTTTTTCAGTTTTACTAGAAAACAACCAATCCATGCTCTTCACAGCCAAAAGTCTCTGTAATAACACTGCACTTCATATTTTGTCCCAGAAGAGGTAACCAAATGTACTGCTTCAGTTTGATTTCTTCTCATGAAGTAGCAATGCCATTAAGTCCAAATAAACATGTCCAGTCCCCAGGCTTTTTAGACCTTATCTTCCTTCAAAGCCATTCCTTTCCAAAGAAACCCCATCCTTTGGTGTTTTCAGTTGAAAAAAAAGGGTTATTTTTTATGTAGTTCAGGTGCAAAGCACAGTTTTCATACCTACACTTATAATCCACAGGTGGTTTTCCCATTTGCTAGGCACACTTTTTTTAACACATTTTACTCATAAATACATCATATTAGCTTTGTTTATTTTTGTAAATTTTTTCTATATTTTGCACTTGATGATCTTAAAGGTCTTTTCCAACCAAATCCATTCCATGATGATAATCTGTAAACTTTTGGCTTCTCATTAGTTCCTCCCCATATCTCTAAAAGAAATGTAACGTGTCCACATCAACTCAGTTCCTTACAATGCCTTGATTGCAACCAAAGATCACTTACAATGGGGAAATAAAACCTTTTTTATTGTTTTTGTAGGGTTATGGCTTTGGTTTTTTAGTTAAGCATTTATTTTGACCCTCCAGCAGTACAAGCCAGAACCTGTGCTCTTTTTATTTGCACCCCAACCACAAACATACCTAAATTCAGAAACATTTCCAAATGAAGAGCTACACTCCTTACGTTTTGATTTAGAACTCCAAGTTCTCAAGCTTTTAGCACTGCAGTCAAATAATGTCCTCATTAGCTATAACAATGACATTTTGCATTTTTAATTCATTTATAAATATACATAAAATGAAAGTCAGCTTTTTTCTTTTCTTTTTTTTTTTTTTAAGGGACTTGCCACCATTATACCCACAACAGAGACACTCATTAATCTGAGCAACAAGTTCCATTTCCCCAGGTAACTGAGACTGTGGGTCATTGGAAAAGAAAAACCAGCAGTAAAATAAATGAAAAGGCAATTATGGAAACTGATGTGGTGCCAAACTGCTAAGGGTTATCAAATAGATGTCTTCTCAGCTTCAACATACCAACTCTATGAGAGTGCTTTAATCCACAGTTACACAAATAAACACCACAGACCACAAAGATTAACACCCTTTCCTGCCTCTCCAGACCAGCTACAAAATATTTGGATTGTGCTTTTGTCCAGATCTGATGCAATTAAAGCAAATGCTTGTCAGAATGGAACTTTAGAAAGCTGATGTCAGAGCCATACTTTGTACTTCCATTTTCCCTGACTACTCTGCTCTTTTCCAGTGAGTCTTATCTTATCAGCTAGAAAAAAAGTTAGAAAAAAAAAAAAAAAAAAGAGAGAAAAAAAAAAAAAAAAACAAAAACCAAAACACAAATGAACAAAAGAATTATTGAGGGAAAAAAATTATTAGAAGTCTCATTATGATAACAGCAAAAGTAGGTCATACCATCACCTTTTTAAATGTCCATTTCCTTGGTTATTATTGTTCTAGAAGACTAAGTTCATTAACAACTAATACACAATGTTAGTTTTTTTTCTTAAACAATACCTTACATCCAACCATAGCATTTAGCTTTGAGCCAGCTCTACAGAACACTAACTAGCACAGAAATTTAAGACTTTAAAAAGCAAATAAATCCCTTGGGGATTTATTCCCTTAATGGGAATGCACACTGATCTAGAGCAAGGCTGGAGGAAAGCTGTACTTTCCTTTTCCCCTTTCCTCACCCCCTTTCTGGTTTCAGTGCCTGCAAAGCAAGGAACCAGCAAAACCACATCTCCTCCCTACCTGGGACTTGGACTCTCTCTCCACTCCAGTTTCAGTGTGAATGCTTTGGATTTATAGTATTTTATTTGGTTTATTTTCTCCCACCCACACCAAGTCAGCACGACTGGAAATACCCATGGTAGAGCTGTACAAAGGACACTGATATTCCTGGGACAGCAGTTACAGACATTGTGGAAGAGTTGGAGGTTATCTCATTGTTTTGAGAAATACACAGGGAAATCAAGAAAGAAATATCCCAGTAGCAGAAAGCTTGATGTCCAAGTAAATTCTTTTCTAGAAATACAGTTTGATGAAATTAGAAGCTTAGTTTTTCCCAACGAGATAAAAAGTTGGTAAAGAAAAGAAATAACACCTCAGTGTGCCAACATTCAAAAACGTCTTGTTTTTTTCTTTTTAAATGATTCAGCCTAATATTAATTCATCAACAGAATAAACATTTTTCACTTTTGTCCCACATATGCACACACAGATTCCTTCATATTTGCTTTAGAGCTTTCCCCACCCTTCTCTATTTCCACAGTGCCACGCAGCAATCAGGGAATGTCTGTACTTCCAGGAGATTACATGATCTCAAGAAGTTTGAATTGACACAATTAGCTTATCTGGATCTTAACTTTATCAGCTGCTCCTCTGCCTGACATGAAATACAGGAAGGAATAGCATAGTTGTTTGTGGCCATATGAAATTTCCTTCATTTTACTGGCCCACAAGCTTGATTATATCTCAACACTTCATTTAAATAATAAAACCACCTGGTTTTATTATTTATCTCAGCCAGGAGGAGAAAACCCTGCCTCCTGTGACTCTGAGGCAGTATTATTGGTAGTTTTGTATCATCAGAATTGATTTTATAGCAACACTTGTGGCCCTAGAAAGGATTTTTTCAATTCCTGAGGCATCAGGCAAAAAAAGATCTGGTCCTCTCTCAAAGAAGTTTCCAGTGGAGTCAGGGGAAGCACTGAGGAGTCTGCTAGAGGTTGGGAATGACTGCACTGAGACCTGCCTGTTCCACTGCTCACTGTCTCTATCTCTGCACAGGGCTCTACACTCAGCCATGCTCATGCAGAGTGGTAAATGACACCTGAAGCAGCATCAACTGATCACTCACAGGAGGTCAAACCTTGGCCCAGCTTTTCTCATCCAGGGGGAGGGAAGAGGTTTTCTTTTTCACATTCTCTGGTTGGGACATGAAGAACTGCTCAGTAACAACATCCTCACAACTAAACAGAGCCCTAATCCAAGCTTTAAATCAGATGTTTCAAGCTCAGTTGGCTGTGGACCCAGAAAGCAGAGAACAATGGATTGTTACATTTTTTTCTTGTTGTTTTTCCAGTTTAAAAGTGTGCAGTATGGGAGTTTCTCCTATCCCCAAATTACAGCCTGGAGGTTATAGAACACTTCCAAATTTATGTATGTGCTTTATAGGCCAGGTAAGCATTAGCAGGGACAGTATTTTCATGGCACTGTGATTGCTAACTAGGATTAGCATTACCTTACACACACACACACCAAACAGCTCAGCATCCCACCAGAAACTCTCCCCTCATTAATAGGTACTTGGTGATTTTACAGGCAATGGGGTGGGGGAACAACCCAACGGGGGGCACACCTGGGCTCTGGGTAACATTGCAGACCTTTGGCTTGCATAAATTATTCTGATAATAAGATCTGCTCCAAGAGCTGCCTCCTCCACACAGACCTCTGATGACAGCAAGCCAGATGCTCTGACCTGACAGTGCATTATTTCATGCATTGGTTACCTAGTGTGATGCTGTAATCCCCTGCAAAATTGCATGTTGGTGAAAAATAACCCCAAAGCTTTCACCCTGGAGATGTGACCAGTTGCACTACTCCTCAACTAAGCCTTTCAGAAAAGTGCTGGAAAAGAAAAACCAGAAAATGGTGTTGGGGTTTTTTAGGGGGTGGAGGTGTTGGGTTTCCAGTGTGGGGATTTGGTGGGTGGTTTGTTGGGGTTTTTTATGTCAATAAGGTCAGGAGACAACTCCTCTCCACTGGCAGCATCTTGTTCCCATCTCCCTGATTAATGTGCACCAAGAGCCCCATTTTTGCACCTCCATCTACCCTAACGTGTCAGCAGCCCACAATCCTCAGGTTAGTGTGGTGCCAAGAATAATCTTCCTGTATTTTCTCTTAGCAAAGTCATAAAAATAACATACAACCAGGGAGGCAGGGCCAGGATTGAAATGAGGCATCACACCATTCTCTTCCTTAAATGAATAACCTCACAATCACCCAATTACATTAGAGTTTCCTAGTGTCACAATCCAGATATGGCTTTTGACAGAAGTGTAGCCACTGGAAAACTTCTACCAAGGGATAGTTGCTGACAACCTATGTTTTAAACTAATTTTTCAAAGTCAAATGAACTAATCCTAAACTGCCAGCTCAATCTCCAGCTCCAAAAGTTAAATATAGCCTATTCCCTTGTCCTTTGCAGAACTGAATGAAAGCAGACCTCTCCAGTAACTGGGTTTTTAATCCTAGCTGTGCTGGGAGAAGGTTCTGCACTGGAGATCTGAGACTGAGAGCACCCAGGGAAAGGTCTGCACTGTGCACCCATGACCTTTTGCAACCAAGTTCTGGTTCAGAAACAGGATTTTGCAAATGTCCCAGTGTGCTCAGTTCTGGGGGGTTGGTCCAGATCCAAAACTCGGGGCTTGTTTAATAAGAAGATTCCAGGCAGTCCACAGCTGACCCTGGCCAGTTGCATGGGAGCTCCAGCTTGCTGACGTGGAGAAGGAATATTGTGCAGGCACTGAGTAGGTCCAGATGCTCCTTCTCTCTTTAGAAAGGAAATTATAGTCTATAGAAGAGGAGCTTGGCACAGCCAGCTTTCTTAAGCTAGGAAATTTCATGATCTGTTGGAATATATTAACATGTACATTTTGAACTCCAACAGAGACAGAGCTTGTTTCTGGAACAAATGTTTGATAGGGGCTGAGCTGCAGGGCCTAAGGGAATGTGAGGAGCTGGATGATTTCATTTCCCCTCAGCTAAGGCAGTTGGCAGACATGGGTATGGGGTTTGGGGCTTTTTTTTTGCTTTTCTTGTTATGATTTGTGTGGGTAATTGATGGCAGGTTGCCTGGAGCTTGGGATAGGCCTCCTTCATGGAAGCTGAAGTAGATAAATTGTGGTTTGCCTTTCTTGCATTGGTTCTGTGCTGGTTTCAGAAACAACCAAGACCCACTTCACATTTCAAGGTACCAGTCCAAAAGAAGGAAGCAGGATCCTTACACCCTCAGAGCAATAGCTGCTTCTGGGTGTCAGCATCAATTCTTCAGCTAAAAGAGATGTTGATTTCCAAGCAACTTTCCTAAACCAGTTCCCAAGTTATGAACTTACATCCTTGCAAAGCAGAAGAAAAAAGAAAAGCCAACTAAAAATCAAATCATGTTTCAGTCCATATTTTCTCAGCCAAAAAAATTTTCTGGTGCAAATAAACCTGTTAATATCGTGTTTAAATAAAGTGGTGATCATCTCACTTGTACACAGGTGTCTCTCCTGTGAGCTCTTTCCATGATTACTGCATGAGAAGTATTTCCACTACTTGTGGAAATTATCTAATATCTGATTTCATTTATCTAAGGCTGCCAGTTCAGTGCCAACATGTATGAGAACCACATGTAGCTAAGTTTCCACTTCAGGATCAGCTTAGTTGTGTGAATAAAATTCCACTGTTTGAAACATTTATTTGAAATTAATCCATCTGTTTAATTTCCTGCTAATCTGTCAAGGATGAGAAGAAAAATGGACACATTTATTAAACTTTTCCAATGGAGAAGTCAACTTGGAATAGTCAATAGGACCATCAATCAGTTTGTGTCTTTCTAATTGATTCTCTCACAAATGGCTATCATTAAATGGATATCTATTAAATAAACCCATTCTCTCTTTTTAGCCTCAAAATGATTCACTGAAAATAATTTTGGAGAGAATGATAAATTATGAATTTGGGGATTCCTAGTTTGAATAAGGGAATTCCTGGAAGGAGGTGGGGCCAGTTGGGTTGTGAGCTCTCAATGGTTGCTGTTGGGTCTTGCTCAGAGCAAGGAAAATGGGAAGTGAAGAAATTTAATGTCTTTGCCAAATACAAGTAAGTAAATTAATTCAAATAATTCCCTGCCCAAAATTTTTCACCCTAAGAAGGCACCAGCTTGGCCAAACTCAAGTCCAAATCCTCCTCCCCTGCCCTAAGTAAATGTCATATTGCCCAAGTGAATATCTCTGCCATCTTACTCATACTTTGGAAAGAACTTGCACCTTCTGAAGTCTCCTAATGCCTGCCCTTCACTGAGGGCTGAGGAACAGGCTCCCAGCCAAGCCTCGACCAAGCAGGAGTAGTTCATAAACACAGAGCAGTGAATTGTTTGATTGACTGAACTGAAAAGACAAATAATCCATTTGTATTGTGCTAAAATTTCCTGTATTTTGAAATCTACAATTATTGTCAAATTATTAGAGAGTGAGATAAAGCCATTCCTACTGTTTAATAGGAGTTTTTCTAACCAAAATCTAGAAAAAGCCAATTTCACAGCAGTGCTGATACAGATACAGATGCTGTGTTTGTTCCACGGTGTAGATTTGAGGGCAAGAGCAGTGAAGGGCATAACTAACTGTACATTTCCCATAAATAGCTCTGTAATTCCAACTTAACTGCACTGTAAGCTCTATAAAACCCCTCTATGAAGCATATTTTCAATGCCCATCTCATTGTTATAGCTGGCTGGATTAAGGTAATTATGCTGAGTTTGAGGTCAATATGGAAAACAGGCCTCAGGCATTACTGGCAAGAGCTCTGCAAAGAGAACACACCCTGAGGTTCCCAAGGACCTGGGACTGAGGCAGAAGAGCCAACTGGTAAGGTACAGAGCCTGCTGCATTCAGAAAATAATTACCCTTCAGAATATCTCAAGGGCAATTAATAAAATCCCAGATGCACAGCTGGTAATTAACAATAAAAGAACGGAATAGCATCAATGCACATCATCTCTCTGGCAACAGAAGAATCTTCTTCCAAAGGTGACAGAATAGAAAAATGTGTAATTCAACATTCCTGACATAAAAGAGGTGCCCAGAGCTGACTGTGAAACAGCCTCATCCAGAAGGTGGTCACTGGGTGAATGAACCTATTGAATATTCCTCAGTATCCCAAGGAAATGTTCAGCATCAGCAGACAGCTGGGAAGAGATTTCTCATCACTCCAGGTTTCCGTTCCCCTAGTGGGGAATGCTGAAATTAGTGCATGAAGGAATTCTGTATGACATACTGGGATAGCAATCATGTATAGCAGAATTCTGTATAACATCCTGTATAGATGGCTTGCCAGAGGAGGCCATTTTACTCTGCTGTAGCAATATGACACTTTCAAAATAATCCAGAAATAAGACCCATTTCTAAGTTCACATAATACAGGAATATGAAAACATGATTAATGAGGCACTTCATTAGATCTTGAGAAAATTTTCCATTTTCTGTGTCCTGTTTTAAATCTATCAGGGCTTGGAGAACAAGATCACTATTGCTATCTAAAAACTTTCCTGCTCAGAAGAGGCTGTACCACTGAGCAGAGGTGCACTGCAGAGCAGTGAGCCCACGCTACGCCAGCCTCCAAAACTTGCTTTACAAATGTATTCCCTCTGAATCACCTCTCAAGCCCCTGAAGTCCTGGTATCATCTTTTTTATTATAAATTTATTATGAGCATAGTGGAAAACAATGAGTGGAAAACCTTCCTGTCCAACCAACCGATTCATTTCAGGGAACTGCTGGACTATTCACATGGTATAAAAGCAAAGAATTCAAATGCATCACAACTCAGAGAAAATACTGTTGGATCTGACAAGCAAAGTCAGTTTGGATCCCAGAGAGCTGTCGTATGTTCAGGGTTTTTTCTACTCTCTGTTCTTTTCTTCTTGGGCAGCCTGAGTAACATACACAACAGCTTGAGTCTCCTCCACACCAGCCTGTTTAAGGCTTCACTCTCATATTTTTCTTTTTACTAGGTAAGGGATGTTCATACCCAGAAAACCATCACATATGACACACCAGAAGCTTCACAAGCTACAAATACTTGAATTGTGCAAGCTTGTCAGACTCTTTGCAACACAACAAGAAAATAAGAACAGAGGAAAATGTCATATTCTGTGTTCTTTGGTTGTCTGTCAGTAGGGTTAATGGCTGAACCTGCAAGCTCTTCCAGCCCCAAATGTAATACTGGGCTACAAAGATGTGGAGCAGAGCTACACAGTAAGACTGATACTTGCCTACATCACCTTTAGGAACAGAGCATATGTACAGGTCATTAAGCTTGAAAGAAACTTTCCAGATGCCTGAGTAGATGGTGCTGCATTGCACAAACACATGAATGCAGTATCTTTATTTGGATACCATCAGTGATGACCTACATGTCAGGCAGCAGTTACTTTTTCTTTCCTGTATCTGTATTCCTGAAAAACTGACTGCTCTTCCTAAGCAAACTGTAGACATGAGCTAAGTTTATCAGTGGGAGAGAGGCTACTGCCAGCCTCTTTTAAATTTCTTTTATTAAATGTGTCCTCATCACAGCTCTGTGACACAATTTGCTGTTTTCAGCTTGGAGCAAGGCTAGAAGTAGTAAAAGTATTTACTTCTATGGGACACACAAAGGGGCAAAAGAAGTTTCTCCTCTGTTTGTTCCAAAATCATTTGCCAAAACCTCATCTTTCTTCTACTACATAAGTCCAGGAAGAAGAGGAGAAAAAAATCTTAAGAGAAATCTATCCCCAGCAGCCAACTAAACTTACACTACCACCATCTCTGGAAAAAACTTTCCTTCTACCTCCTCTAGACAAGTACTGAGAGGTCTTAGCAAGTTCTAACCTCAAACTTCAGTTTGTTAGGTATAAAAAGGGCTCCTAATAATTAGTAGTTTGTCTTGCTAGGACAAAAATGTCCTAACCCTGGCTCTGCCATGTTAATAAAGAGCTAACAGTCAATGCTATCTGCAAGCAGAGGAGCATCACTCTCCTGGTATTTACATTTCATTGTGAACTACATTCCATTGTATAAATAAATGACTTAGAAAATTCTAAGTCTTGCATACTTCAAGGAGGATTTTCAGACAGCCTCCACAAGGGGAGATTAAAATAAATAAATTTAAAAGATAGAGCATGTGAACAGACTCACAAGAATAGGACAGAGGGAATTTAGCCATCTTGTTAAAGAAATAAAATCCAACTCAGGAAAAAAAATAATTCTGATTTTATTTTTTTGTGACTAGAGCTATAAGCTGGTTGTTCTAACAGGCAATCACTGAAAACTAGTTTTGTAAAAATGTACCCTTTGCTAAACCAGCCCCAAACCCCTGGTTTAAAGTCAGAAGCTGAACCACTCCATTAATCCATGAAATTGATTATACTGGGAGATAACAGAGATCTATTAAAACCCTGCTTTTTTCTTCTGTGAGGGTGGAAACTAAAGACCAAGGTGGAAAATGGAGTTTACACATAGGCTCAGTGTATATATATACTGGAATTCATTATAACTGCTGCACAGTTGTCTTTCAACCCACAGATCAGCTTTGTCTTGAAAGCAGTGATGTATTTTCAGCTCTGTTTTCAGACTCGTGTTTTCCAGAGGTTTAAACATTGAACCTATGGAATAAGCAGGCATAAAAGAAAAAAAGAAAATTAAACAAAAAAAAGCTGCACAAAGCAAAACGTCTTACTCCTTTTCTCAAGAGAGAAAAGCTGTCCCAAGGAAGGAACTGGAGCTCTGAGAGCAAGGATTTCTGATGCAGAAAGAAAAGCAGAGCTTTGAAACCGTGTGTTATGAATTGCTCAGCTGTGATTCCTGTCACAGCAAAGAAAGGAAGGGAACTATCACATCAGGAAAGTTTCTTCTCATGGCATTGAGTCAACACCCCCTGACATTTATAGGACTTAGGCTAAGGCACAGCTGTGTCCTGTTAGGAAGCAGGAGCCTCCCCTTTCCAGGCACAGTCACGTTCCCTCACAGTACCAGCCCTCCAGCCCAGGGCTCCCCCAAGCTCTCTTCCAGGCAGAGCTACAGATGGGGATGCTGCACTCCAAAGGTTTGCTCAGCATCCACTTTGGGCAGGCTTCTTTCTACCCCAAAGTTAAAGTCTTTACTGAACATTTTGGAGCTTGATGTAAAATGTGCTGGGAGTTTTTCTCTCATATTAAGTGCACGGATCATCTTTAGAACCCTGAAAGCTTCACCTTGCTTGTTCTTTGCCACCAAGGTCTGAGCACACAGCAAACTCCAAGCAAAGCCACTGAGATTCTCCTCGTTTCCCCTGAAACCAGAAACTGGGCTGAGTTGGTGGCTTGATGTTTGCTCAGAGCTGGAAACAACCATCAGTCAAAATCACAGGAATTTGGGCAGAAAGACAGCAAATCTCAGCATGGCAGCTGACTGCAAAAACTTTCATAATTTTCTTATTTCCCTTCTAAAACTATCTCTAGATGCACCTGATTATTTTCACTATAATTAACTAAAACTTTCTACTAAAGCTACTCTTTTATTACAACTAGCTCACTGCTCCATCATTTCTCCTCACTACTTCTTCCTGCAGATGAATAAATCCTGAGGTTTGCTGCCCTATTTCAAAGGAAAAACTGAAATAACCAAATTCATTAAGGTAGTTAGGCAGCCATAACAAGGTGCCAGGCATCTTGTTACAAGAAGTAAGGTTATTCATGTGCTTCAAGTTACGTTTTAAATACTCTCCTCAATGGGAGATTTAAACCACCAAATATTTATTTTCTGTCTTAATTAGATTCAAACACAACCAAACAAACTATCTTGCACAGTGCCTGTAAAACAGACAAATTCCATCCTGCAGAGGTTTCCTAGGAAACCAGGGAAAGCTCAAAGAAACAGAGAACATCTGGAAAAAGTAAAAAAAAAAAAATTTTTTTAACTGTGCAATTCCCACTGGTTGGCCCTGGCATTGTTCATAAATAGCAAATATGCACAACCTGAAGAAATCACAACTGAACACTTCTGTCCTCATCATCCCACCCTGCACCCCAAGTAAACTACAGAAACCAAACCAAGAAGTGTGAATATTTTGATAAAATGTATTAAAGCTGCAAGGTTTTGATCTGTGCACTAAAAGGATGGCCAGCCCAACAGAGAGGTGTTTGTACTGAGCCCTTACAGCAAGCATCAGGCTGTGTGTTTCACAGGACAGGTTCTTTGTGGAGGTCTCTGATTCCACTTTTGAAACCAGTCCACTGTTCAACATGAAAATCCATGCAACTCAAGAGATATATTATTAGCAAGATGACTCAGTATGTGTCTTTCAGTAGTACCCTAAGGCTTCATCTGAGATCAAGGATGCTTTGTGTTCAGCACTGCACAAATTCATAGGAAGGTAAAAAAAAAAAATCAAAGCGTGCCCAAGCTACTCAATCTCAGTTTAAATAAAAGTAAACATATCAAACAGAAAAAAGGAAAAATGATCGTTTCAACTCAGTTCTGACTTTTGAAGCAGGCTTCTGGCACTCTGGCAGTCATTAGGATAATTCTAGTGTTCAGTGCTGTCACAGCAACCATACTGTTGAGCTGGCTCTTCCTTCCCCAACATTTTCCATGTTCTGCTTTGCTTGTCTCCAGGCCTGATGCCTCTTACATCAGGTTCTTCCCCTCCTTTGTTGCCAATGCATGTTCCAATATTTTCTGACTCTGGCCAAAGCAAGCATTTAAACATCTGGAAATCATCCTCCAGTACGTTCACCAGCGAGAGGGGATGCAGTTCCCATCCAGTGGAATGTCTGAGGCCATAGAACAGCAGACTTCTCAGGTGTAGATGTATAAAGGCACTACTTATATTTAACACACTGTATATTACTTTTTTCTAAGGTTTACAACACAAAACATGCCTGATTTGAGAGTTCTAAACGACATATTTACACAGCAATACATTGCATTCACAGTTGTGTTCTTTTTCCCAGTGCGTACACCTTTAAATTGAAATCTATTATTTTTTCACTAGGATTTCCTGGAAAAAAAAAAAAGAAAAGCCTTTAATGAACAAAAATGAGATTTCAGATGGAAAACTTGGTCTCCTTTGTATGATTGGCCTGTAATGATGACATAAAAGTGCTATGATTTGAATACTAGGCCTGTGAAAGTCTTTACCATGTCTTCAAAAGATGCTGCTGCTTGCATCCACCAGACAATTCAAGCTGTTCTCGAAGATTCAGTTTGACAAAAGAGAGGATGGTTCTCAAATCAGATGCTCTGTGTCACAGCATAAAAAGTATGCATGATGCAACAATGCTGGCTTGGAAGTCTTTTGGCAAAAACATTGGTTTAATGCCTCACACGCCTAAAGAAACACTGCCAGGCACGTGGAAAGCTCTGCTGTGTTCTGCAGGAGTTAAATAAAATACACTTTCAGCTCTGGAGGTTCTTTAACTGCACCATGAAGCTAAGAAGCTGATTACCCTTTCTTTTAGAAAGCAGTAGATTTTTCAATGCGTGCAATAGGGTGTGTTGGTTTGAGGGGTTTGTAATAACAGCAGCCACTCCTCCAGTGGGAAATGAATACAGATGAAAAGGAATACTGCTTTCTGTCTGTGCCTCTGAAGCAGTGGGAAAATGCAAACTAATTCATAGAATCATAGAGTCGGATGGGTTGGAAGGGACCTCAGAGCTCATCAAGTCCAACCCTTGATCCACTCCCGCTGCAGTTCCCAGCCCATGGCACTCAGTGCCACATCCAGGCTCTTTGGAAAGATCTCCAGACACGGAGAATCCACTACTTCCCTGGGCAGCCCATTCCAATGACCTCAGACTGTTAAGTTCTTAATAGATAAATAAATAAATAAAGGTATTCCATGATTTCTAGGAAAGAGGACTGCTTTAAACAACGCTCTCAAGAAAACCTCTGATAATCTGCAGTAATACAGCTATCAAGGGACAGATGAGAGAGCTCTCTGCAAAGGAGGAAGAATTTCTTCCTGGTTTAGCCTGTGGTTTTGTTACCTTTTTAATGTGCAGTATTAATCTTGGAGGAATTGGGCCAGGACGGACTCCAGATGATACTTCTTCTCCTCTCAATCTCTTCCTGCCCTACACTCTCATTGTGCCTTTAGCCCTCCACTTCAGATGGCCAGCTTGCTGAAGGTGCTGGCAAGTATTTCATGACCAAAGAGTATTTGGAGAAGATACTGTACAGACCCTCTCAGCCAGACATCTACTGCACAGCAGGGAACAGGCCCCAGTGAGACAGTTTACTCTTCTGTTCCTACTCTAAATGAGTTCGTGTCCAAAACTCTGAATTCCTGCCAGCAGTATCAGAGTAGCAGCTTGTGTTTCTATTCAGCCCCACTATGGAAAGAACAGGGGCCCAGGGATTCAAAGTAATTATTTAGTCCTCCCATGCTACCATTGCATACTCCAGAGCCTATAAATGAAAAATAGTGAAGACACAAAACACTCTGGAAGCCTTTCAGTATAAACCCAACCCCATTATACCATCCTCCCAACTGCACCATTTAGCCAGAGCTGCCAAAAAACACAACTTCTTCCACAACTCCAAGCTTCAAGCTGGCAGCAGCATGGCCAAGGAACAACCTGCAAAGAGCTCTCCAAAGACCAGACCTATCTGCAGCAGCTAAAACCAGCAGAATCCCAAGGGGCTGCATGAATAGAGGTTCCCTGCACCGAGAGCATCCCACCGCTGGCCCTCTGACAATCATTCTTAGTCTGCCTGCTTATGTAACACATGACCTTTCTGCAGCAAATGCGGGTGGGATAGTGGGAGAATGGAATTGTTTCTCACTACAGGAATAAAAGACAGCACAGCAGGCTATGAAAAATGTATGTTGCTTACTCAGGAAAGATAATTGTATGTAACGGATTGGATATTTTAATTACCGCAGCACCCAGGGCTTATCAGCATCCAAAGCTTCCTGCCTGCTCTTCTTTTCAGAACCATAAATCAACCTACAAACCAAAAATTTGTATGAACAAATTGTCTCGTTGTTTTCCCCTGCTTTGTACTTTGGGGCAGTGCAGCATGAACTCTTCCAATTGCTTGGGACTTGTCAGGAAAAGCATAAATCACAGAACATAATCCATGAGAAAAAACAGGGATCCGAGGTGTCCTTTGTGCACAGAAAGATGTCACCAGCACAGAGTTAACAGCACCTCAGGTACCCCTCATCTTCAAAGAGTTACATGACCCATAGACCATTTTCCTCCAGCTTGAAAGTACCCAAAGTACCCGGGTTCTTAAATAACTGAAAAACACTTAATTTATGCTACTGAGACACATTTTCCTCATTCCCTTCTCATTATGTTTTGAATTAATGCCTGAGACATTCCAGCTGAAATGGCACCTGACCTCCTGCACGTGACAACACCAGGGCTGTAGCAGGGCACTTGCACAAGGTGGGTCTGTTGCAGTTGGAGATTCCAGGCATTGAGAGCAGCAAACTTTCCTCGTGCTCCCAAACTCCAAGAAGCCTTTGTCAAAACCTGAAAATCCAAGCTAATCTGATTAATTTATTCCTTTTACAATCAAGGATACTTGTTTGTGGCCTGGGCGTTAGATTAAGAACAAGTTCCTTGGTCTGTAAAATAAACTGAAGTGTGAGCCCAGTCTCTCCTCGCTGACCCAACTGAGAATCCATTGGGTTGGCAATTCCAAAAATAAATTACATTTATCCTTTCCAAGAAGAATTTGTGAGACAAAAAACTTGTATCATCAGGACCTCACGCCCAAA
This sequence comes from Calypte anna, assembly GCF_003957555.1. Lineage (NCBI taxonomy): Eukaryota > Metazoa > Chordata > Aves > Apodiformes > Trochilidae > Calypte > Calypte anna. Next base: position 38,447,221 of record NC_044253.1, read on the forward strand.
AACGTGCAGGGTCACAAAGACAAACAGGGGTGAAACAAGCAGTGCTCAGATAAGGACAGATCACATGCCTCCGGTTGGAATTGAAGCTATTTTTTATTACTACTTTATTATTTTTTGGCACCGAGTTCGTTGCTTTTCTCTATATATGGAAAAATAGTTGTGCACATGCCATGAACATCTGCTGGGTTTTTGAAGAGCATCATGGAAGGTCTGCCTTCAGAGCTGCTGCTTCCCCACACAAACACACACAAATCCCTGTGCTTCTTTTCTCTCAACTCACCAGAATTCAAGTCATGGAGTGAGCTGACCCATTCTAATTCAAACTACAAGAAAAATATATAATTTCTGGTTATTTCCAGAAAGAGATAGTAAGCACTGCCAAAACTCCAGGTGCTGTTCTGAAGTGGGGTTTTCCTAGATGAATTAATAATAAATTGAGTGGTTTGGTGGACGTTTTCCCTGGAAAGTTCTAAAGAGTTAAAAAATAGCAAAAAGCTTCTTTTGAAGCTAACTGTAAAACAGGAGCAATCCTGCAAAGTTTTACAGAGAGAAATCAACTCAACAGAACTTTATCATATTGAAACAATACTGCAAAGAGGCAAGGACTTGATCAAGAAATGAAGTGTAAGAGTGCCAGAACACAAAGGAGAGCATGAAATGACCATCTGGTTTCTATGGCAATGATCTATATTTGTAAACAATGGGGAGGGTGGGAGGGGGGAAATCCCTGCACTAACAACCACTGCACACAACTACCCTTCAATGACAAATTATTTTCTAAAATACAACAAGCTAATGTGGATAGTTTAATGTGACCCTCAAAGCTTTATGCATTACATAAGTTTGGGCAAAATTATACTCTGTTTGAGCAGGAGGAATCTTCTTGAGGACTTTTGCTTGTGGAACTTCCTGTGTAAAATCTCCTTCCCAAAGTTCCACAGGCAGGGGAGCCAATCACTAATACTCAGAATTCGTGTGTCAGTCCCTAAATTACTGTGATTTTTTTTTTTATTTTCATAGAAATAATGAATTCTGACTTTCTGCTTGTTTAGAGGTATAATCAGTTATATTTTCATATTAGTTATGAATGATTAGACCCAAAACCAGAGACACCTATGTGCACAGACACACGTGTGCATGTTTCCTCATGGAGAAAATAGGAATAAACATGTAAGTGAATGATCCTGGGAACTGAAACCTTGAGGTAGGGAGGGGAGAGTCAAGTGTCACAAGATCCTCACTAAAATGTTTAGAATTAACCAGACAGGGACTTTTACTCCCCTCCATTTCTACTTAGGTGCTTTGTGGACTGTACAAAGATGAAAGAGTCAAAGCAGCACCTGGCACCAATGCTCAATAACTCTCTTACCTCCTCCCAGCTACAGAGGACTTTCCCTTGCCATCATATTCCTGACTTCTGCCCCAGTGAGGAGCCTTTGCCACCTAGTAACCTCTTTTCTCCCTGAAGAGAATGTTTCTTGCATCAGTGAGGGGATGGGGGAGTTTTTTACTAGCCCCAATTCAACCAGCTCAGCTGTTCCTCTCTCCATTAGGGGCACTCCATTCTCCTCTCCCCTTTGCATGGTTTCCAGACAAAGCCTTGAGAATTCCAAGAAATCAGAGAAGATACTGAATTCAGATGGCTCCAGTGTTTGGTTTTGCTTGCTCAGGCTGTGGAACAAAGCAAATCAGAGACTTCTCAGTCAGTCCCAGGGCTGACAGTGAGCTCAGCTGAAGTGGGGCTGACACCACAAGGGTGAGACAAGGAAGGGTAAATAACCACAAAAGTCACAGAGAGGGATGTGCTGCAGAAAGAAATGAGAAATTAAATATGGTATGGCAGTGAGAAACATGGGAGATGGTGGCAACAGACTCTCACTGCCACGTCCACGTGGAGTTTGTGTGGACAAATCCTCTTGAAGGAGACAGTTCCCCCAGTTTCAGCTCTGATTCATGTTTACCCAGAGGTTTCTCACTGAAGGTGCTTTTCTAATTTTCTTAAATAACTTTGCTGAAGAAAGCAGCTACATTTACACTCAAGAGTGGCTAGGAAAGGATCCTAGAAGCCTGCACAGCCTGCATAGGGTTTCCTCTATCCTGAGTCCTAAAGAAAGATTGCACAGTGTGTGGAAATCTTAACACCCAAGGGCTGGGGCTTCCAGACATCAAGAGCTCATCATTTCAGCCACCTTCTGGGCACTTCTTCTGCCCTGCTCATTTCTGAGCTAGTCTGGCCCCCTACACAGAAATTAAAACCAGGACCTTTTAGTTTTTCTAGGATTTTGTAGCACTAACTCTAAACATAAATAACTTTTAAACAGGCACATTTAAAACAGCTATTCTCAAAAGGACCAGTTTTGTTGCTCTGGGTTTGAAAGTGTCTGTTTTTCACATTTTTACATGCATTTTAAGTGTGTGTGCTATATAGCACTACCAGCCAAGTGTTCTTGAGCAAAACAGATCAATCTGCAATGCTCCCAAAAGAAAAAAAACGAATATAGAAACTGGCAGTAGTTGAAAGAACAGCAATGGTAAGTGCCAAAAAATAAAATCGTTACAGGGTATGTGTGGCTTAAAGAAGTATTACAGTTGTTTTAGTAATTTTTTAAAAAACAATTTAACCTACTTTATTATATTCAATTTAGCTAGCAACATCACTCACCATTATAAATGTGGTAACATATGATTGCAAAAGCTATTTCTCCCTTCCACTGTGGCCAAGGTTGACAACCAGTATTTAACCCCTCTCATTTTATCTAGGGCTGGCATGAGAGCTGGCTGGTACAATAGTTCTACATGCTTTCTGAAAGTCTGACAGCTTTTTCTAACCTACAGATTCCTGCAGTGCCTACCTTGCTTCACCAGATAAATCCAAGATTTGTTTAGCATAACATCCATACTCAGGTGACACATTTGACCAACTGAAGGGGGAGAAGCAAGGCAGCTGAAGAGACAAAATCACCTGCAGTTCAATACAGTGCACACTGACCTACACCTCTCTCTGCATAAGCACTAAAACCAAGGCAAACTAAGGGTTAAAACCTCCTGGTTCTGCAGCATTTCTGGGCATCAACCAGCAGCTAAATCAAAACTGAACCCCTCTTGCTTATGCAATCAAACCACAGCAACATGTAGGGTGTAAGCCCCTTCCTCCTCACTCTGCACTGTCCCTCACTACACACTCAAACAGCTTTGGGTTTTATTTTTAATACCTTGAACATTAGAGAAATAATTCTTTTGCATACATGGTGGAAAAAGGCTATTCCATTCTCAAAGAGGAAGATGAAGAAGTGAAGTTAGTGCAAACAGCTGTTAGCCATTTATTACAGTGGATTATTCTTCAGCCACCAGTGCCTGGGAAGTACATCCCAGGAGGGCTTGATACAGCTTCCCATAATTTCCTTATTAGCAACAAACTAGTAAATGATATGGAATAACTTAAACCCACAGAAATCTGACATAAAAGTCACCTTTAAAAAAACTAAACAAAACAAAAACAAAAAAACCCACTATCATTTATGCTAAAGAGATACCAAAAAAAAAAAAAAAAAAGAAAAAGAAATAGAAACACAAGTCAATATTTTCACAAGTGTTTTCTTTGGTTTTGTCTGTATCTGGATAATGTAGAATATATGCCTCCCTTTATGGCAAGTATATGAATTATTCTCCCAAGATGTATGCAAAGTGCCCCCTCTATGGGACTCCTCACACAGCTGTGCAGGAGTCTCCGTTCACTCGCTGGAACAAAAGTTTTGGAACTACTGCGCTGTTTTATTCATCAGCCTTTGACTCCTCCTCGGTGGTGCAACGCAGCCTATTTCCAGGGTTCGGTCGTAAGAAAAATCAAACTCTTGAAAACAGGCGATAAAACCATTTCGAAGTGTATTGTAGGGGAAGGTACTAGCCCCTTGGTCGGGCTTTCTTTGGAAAAGAAGCCAGTGTTGCACACGAGAAGCCGAGGAAGGGTGTTCAAGAGCACAATAGCCGCAAACTGTCCCCAAACCAGCCCTCTCGGATTTCAGGAAACCCCCATCCAACGGGACACCCATCCCGGGTGATGGGCGAGCACAGCCACGGCGCATCCTTCTGACCAGCAACCTTTCTCTTGCAGGCATTGAAATTATATTAGACACACACAAAAAAAAAAAACCACAAAAAATCCAAACACGGGCAGAAAGAGAGCAGCCTCAGGAAAAAAAGAGGAAAAAAGCTGGAGGTTGCAGGGGTGAGGGAGGCAGCTCGCCAGCCCTCCTGCCTGCGGGGAGCTCCGGGAAACGGGAGGGAGAGAGGGAGGGAGGGACGGCGGTACCCCCGGAGAGCCCGAGGAAGGAGAAGGGAGGAAAGGAGGAAGAGAAGAAAAGCCGGGGAGGGTGAATAAGAAAACATAAAGGAGAGAGAGAGGGAAACCCACTTTTCGGTATTTCTCCACAACAAAGAATGTGAGAATGCAGATGTAACTCAGCGCAAACGCCTCCGCCCTGCCAGGCTTTTTTTGTGTTTCCTTCCCCCCGGGGCTCTGCCCTCCTCCCGTCCCAAGCGCTGCCCTTTGCTGCAGACCCCCCCTAAAGCCCCCCGCACCCCCACCCACCCCCCAGCGGGGCCGCAGCGATCCCCCCCCTGCCCGCAGCCAGCACCCCGGCTCTGGGAGCCTCCTGCCTTCCCTCCCTGTGCTGCTCGGGAGCTCAAAACATCGCTACCCCCTTCTTATTAAAAAGAAAAAAAAGTCTTGTTCCTCTCGGATCCCAGAGGTTTCCCCCTCCAAACCACACACAATAAGCAGACTGCATGCAAAGGGAGAGGGGGGGTGAGGATCTTTTTCTTGTTTTAGAGGGAGAGAAACTCACCACCGTCATATTCTTCCTCTCCTTGCGCTTTTATGGTTACAAATCGCCCTAATAAAGCAGCGAGGATGAAAAAAGTTCTCGGTTGTACCCAGATTGCCATCATGCCTCAGATATTAGACATGTATCCTGCTGGGCAGCAAAGAGCGCGGACACGGTGAGGTTATTTTAGCACCATGAAGCCAGCTGCGGAGTCTTCCTGCCTTTCAGCATCAGTTCCAGGACAAAGTCTGCGAGCCCTTTTTTTTTCAGCACCAGCTCCAGGGCAGTCTGCAAACACTCCTTTCAGGGGATGCAGCTTTAAATAGGAAGAATGCTGCCTCCACTTCTCTTCCTGCCCCTTTTCAGCTCGTTGAGGCTCCTAATCATCCACTCCCTGCCAAGCAACAGTCTGATTGATGGTAAATAACCGAATCAGGGGCTGGCTTCACTCTTCCTTGAACTTTTCTCTTGAGGAGCACGCTAGCAGGATACTTGCCTGCTGCTGTGCAGTGCGTGTGCTGTGTCAGGACCCGTTCTTCGGAAAGGAAAGCGGAGCTCTGGAAGAAGCTGCCAGGAAGAGAAAGCTTTGCTTTTAACACACCCAGCCCACGCTTCCTGGGAATGGAGGGTATAGCCCCATTTGGAGCTCGTTCCCTTATTAGGAACTTGATCCTTTTTCAGCCTGCGGAGAGGAGGATTTCCTCTTCTCCCCTGATAACTGTGCCCTGCTTGCTGGAGCTGCAAGGATCGCACACCCCTCCAGTCCCTTCAGCGGGGTCACAGAGCTACTACCCAGGCAGCTTGTTTGAGGAAAATAAGTGCCTTTCATCCCCAAAGGGGATGATTCTTTCTCGAATTAATTCTCTTCTGGATAATCTTCCCTCAAGTGCTGAATGAGCTCTGTATTTACTCTCCTACCACTCGGGAAGACAATTGCAAATCCCTGGGAGATGCTCCGCACTTCTAAACCAGGAATGACAGTCCAGACCTCCCTCAGCAAGTTCCTGCTTTCCTCCAAGGCTCTCCACCTCTATTTCCTGACAACTGCAAACCTACCTAAGCACCAGCCTAGTATTTAGCCCTCTAAAATGCACCTGAATTAGCACTCTAGCCTGGGCATTCAGTAAATCTCACTTTTGTGGACCACTTGCAACTGGGAGAAGGGATTTTACAAACCCCCCCATGGCTGCGGGAGCTCTGCAGAGCTCCATCACTAATCCCCCTCATTTACTTAGGATGGGGTTGCCTGTACCTGCTGCAGGGACATGCAGATTCATCTCCTGAGGGCTTTTTATCTTTAGATATCTCAGCTTGTGTACAATCTCCTTTGAGGTCGAGGCAGAGAGGAGTAAACCTCCTCACCTGGCTTTGGGCAGCTTGGCATCACTTGAGGCTGTCACAGGAATAATATCACAACTTTCTAAAGCCTGGGAGGGGTTCCTCTGCCTCTTCCAGTCTTAGGTCTGCAACAGGTTGGCAAACTCCTTGTGTATTCACAGTAAGAAGGAACCTGACCATCAGCACCTCTTGTAGCTTTGAAGAAAACCACCAGAAGAACAGTGTTGAATTCTGGTGACTTTTTTTTTTTTCCCCATGAAAACTCATTGTAAGAACTTCCACCATTTCCAGTGGAACTTTTTTCTGAGGAATCTGAGAGATTTCCAAAGATACCTTCTGCCATTTCAAGTCCAGTCTCTCCTTTGGAGAGACTCCTACAGCAAGATCTAAAAGTTGCCCTTCAAATCTATTTCTGCTTTGGTCTCACCAAGAAATTATGCCATTTAATGAAAGCAGAGGAAGAGCAGAGAAAAGGATGTAAATTGCTCAGTGAATCAATCCCCTTATGCCTCCTTATAAATATTCCCTCCCACCACAGATGTGCCTTTAAAGAGGTTTTCACAAGTATAAAAAGGTTTTATCATGAATATTCTAACTAGTCATTAAGTCTATCATTTTTCACTCAAACCAATTCACATCTATACCTAAACCATTTGTTAGCATCACACGGGATACAAGTGAGAGGAATTCTTTCATCAGTACCACTGGAGACAGAGTCAGACTAAGCCATGAAGAGTGGGCAGATAAATAATTCCAAGTAGGCTCAGTGTCACCTCCCCCTCCTTCTCTCTGTAGGGGAGAAACCAGCAATGCATAGAATAATGCTAAATATTTATGCAGCAACTTCTCCAACTTTTTTTTTCCACTTTTTCCATCACTTTTAGGATTCTGCAAGAACAGAGGGACATGGAATTGAGCAAACTAGATTAAGGTCATACATTCAGTAGAAGTAACACCAAATCCAGACTTTTTGAACCTCATTTCTCTTCTGTGCCAAGGGAAAATGAGACAAGATGGAAAGTTGTTGAGAGAAGAATCCAAGCCCTGACTCCTGGAGCTGATTCCCTTCCAATGAACCCCCAATCTGCTCATTGTTACATATTAGGCTCACGGTATGGAATGAAGGAAAAGGCAGAAGATGGAGCCACTACAGGAGTGGTGGGACTGAATGCTCCTCTTCCTCTCATCCACCTCAGCAGAGCAATAGGTCTGGAAACACAGGACTCAAAATCAGTCACTTTCTACTAGAAGGAGACTCTGAAATTGAGACAGTCTCAGCTACTGATTTGTGGCTGAATTCTGACCCCCAGAAAATTAAGAAGTGGTGTGACATGACGGGAAGATCATTTCCTAGTGCTTCATGCTTCCCACTGGAGGAACCAGGTGCTTTCAAGTTTGAAGGATCTTTGTATCAAATAAGGGAAACCAGAAAACAAGAGGAAAATCTTCATGCACAAGCAGTGTCTTCTCCTTTATCACAGAACCATAGAATTGCTCAGGCTGGAAAAGACCTTCAAGATCATGGAGTCCAACCTCATCCTAACCTGTTACCCTACTTATGGTATGCTCTTAGAAGTCTTCATGAAACAACAGCTGCCCTCAAAGCAGGGCAATTCTAGAAATGTCAAGATGCAGTCCACTGAAAATAATGCTCCATAATACCCAGTCTGGTGATACCCATTTCTGTATCTTATCTGACCTAAAAATCACATGCAAAGTACGGGTTACTTATCATTCAAAGAGCATTTTGAGTAACAGATGAAGCTAAGGAGTACTATTGGGTAATTTTCAGGACTCCATAATTTATTAAAGCATAATTCACAGGCTTAAACCTTTCACAACCTCTAAGTCAGGCTAGAAAAACAAGCAATTATTAGACTAAGAGGCTTCAGAGCATGCATATGTATAAGTAATTAAAATTCCAATATCCATGATGGTTTCTCTTCAATAAAGGTTCATGCCCTTTCAGGAGTGCCCCTGTTTTAAATTAATTTTTACCCAGCTGACAAAGATTTCCTTCATATAACTGACCAAGCTGTCTGCTACAAATAAGATATTGGAGCAGTCTTTTAGCAGTGGAATCATGGGAACTGATAAGAAGCTGTACTTGAACTCAGAAAGCATCTGTTCAAAAATGAGCAAGAGTTTCAAAAGCCATTTCACCCCAGAGAGCTTCAGCCAGCCTGAGAGTTGCTGCCAAGTTTTATGTAGGAAGTTAAATCCAGGGTAAGTGCTGTTTGAAATTTCCACCTTGTGTAAGTTCATCAATCACACACTTAGCTTAAAAAAAAATAATTAATAATAAAAGGGAAAAAAGGAAGCAGGAGTGAGGTAGGCACCATTTTTAACTCACAGGAATATGGTCCACATAAAATTTTTTTACACTTATTTCTTAGAATTAGCCATGCAAATGAACACCAGAGTGTAAGAGAAAAATAGCTCTTAACCTTTGAAGTGTGTTCACTTGGCACTTTTAATACCCTTTACTGCATAAGGAGTCATTTTTCTTGTTTTATGCAGGTCTTTCACGTAGTAAAAGGACAGAAAATTCCATCATATAAAATAAGAAAATGTAATAGGAAACTACAGAAATTGTCAAGAATATAAACAGAGGAACATGATACTGCTTTTAAATCAGATCTTTAAATGGACTAGGTTCCAAACTGCATCAACTCAAAATCCTAATCTTCCTGCTGAGAAATCCACCAAGAAAACACTACCAGCTAGAAATATAAACAATGCTACATCAGTAATGCTACTGCCCGTTTGCAGGAGGTTTTTCCCATCAGCTTTTTGAGTGGGAAGGTTTAATAAAATAAGGGAGGAAATGTATCTTTCTTGCTTCCATTCAAAATGTGTAATGTTGTTCCAGCTAGTTTTAATTTGGGGAAATAAGATGAGAGTTTTGCTTTTAAACTGCTAGTGTGGAGTCTTGGATTATGTCAGTTACCATAAATCTGCTTTTGCTGAGGGCAATTCCAAACCCAGTAAGCTCAGCAAAGTTAGCACTGGCAGCCTTTCCTCCAGAATGCCTCAATTAAATGAAACTCAACGTTAGCCTAAGCAAAAAATCAAGAATAATTAGGGAAAGTCTTGCAGGAATCCCTTTTGTAAACTATGCTCATTGTTTACCTAGGACAGGCAAAACAGTATCATTGCTTCTTTGTCAGAAACTCATTGTCAAGCTAGTTTTCGTCTACCTAAGAATTCAAACTGATATAGTGAAAACATAAAAAAGGTCACAGTAAGCCACCCACAGAAATGCCAGGGCATGTGCTGATTTGTAATGCAAATAAGCCCCAACTGATGATAGGTCTCTGCCTCTTTTTTTCAATATTAGATTCATTTACCACAGGACCCTAAGACTTTGGAATTACTTTGTAATTTTTCATTGACTGGAGGTCCACGAAACAGTCAAGTCCAAGTCTCATTCAACAACCAGATTCACATCTCCAGTTCTTTTTCTGACCCAGGGAATAAGTGAAATCAGTGGGACTGTAAGATGGAATCTGGATGGAAGTTTATTTTCTATTCTCATCTCTTTCAGGAAAAGGCTTGTTACAAGCTGTGTTGAGGCTTTTATTTGAAAATCCCATGTCTAAGGCTGTGTAGAACTATTTCATCTTATTGTCACTGGTATCAGTCCACTGAACTGTGCTTTAATATGCTCAGTGCAGCCCCCAAGCACAAAATGAGCCCTCTGCTAACTCATCGTTGTGTCCTACTGGTAACACATCATGTCTTGAAGAAAAAAAAAATACTGTCATCTAGAGCTTAAATTGTATTAGCTAAAGAAATGAGTAAAATCTTAAGTATTTTTTTTTTATCTTTCACTAGACAATTGTTTTCTTTTCCTTATTCACTTTTTGTAAAGGATTGATCTTCAGCCTCAGAGTTAAACCTGTGGACTGTCCAAAGCTGACAGTCATTCATTTCAGGCAGACTTGGAGAACAGAGCCTTGAAGCCTGTAGCAAAATTCCTACCCATCCCACCAAAAGGAATAAGCTGAGGATGCAGCCTTACATTGCTCCAAGTTACATCTGATTTCCTAGCAAAATAGAGATGCTGAAAAATCCTCTACATACTCTGTGCCAATTAACAGAGCTGGCCCAGAGATCTGAACTGAGACTGGCTAAAGCAGCAGCAGTGCTCCAGGAGGGACTTCAGAATCACCAGCCTACTCACAAGAAATGCACATTATAATATATCTCAGAGGAAATATATACATATATATATATATGTTCCAAGGAAAGTTAGTTAGTGATCAAGCTCTACAGACTAAGTTACCAAATTAAAAACCTCAAGGTCTGTAACAACCTCAAGGTAACCAAAGGTACTGGAATTTGGCTGACTTTTTCAGCAGCTGCTGCCAGGGAGCTCCAGGGGAACCACCCTGGGTGGTCAGCAGAAAGAAGTATCTTGAGCAGATGAGACACTGTGCAAGCCAGAAGCAGAGATGGGTCCAAGGAGAATTCCCCTTCTCAGGTGTGAACCACTAAGGGAAAGGGTCTCTGAACTACAGAAATGTTTTGTTCCCCCTAAAAAAACATGTGCATTGCTACATCTATGTCAAACAAAGTGTGACTTTACACACACTATAAAGCAGGACTGAACAGTATCCTATTTCCACAGGATGCTGTTTCACATGTAAAAAAAAAAACCTTGGCAGATGTTTAGTGAATGTTTGATATAGTGCTGTACATTAAATTTACATTTGCCAGAAAACCTCTATTTTTAATCATACCAGTTTAGTCCTGGATACCCAAAAAGCATATGATTCTACTCACTCACTGAAACTGGGAAAGGCCTCAGCTCCAGTGACAAAAGGGACTTAGATTGCTCAGAGCATCTTACTGGAATTACTCAGGTTTATGCAAGGTAATCTTAAACTACATCATCTAATATTTTGTAAGAATAAGAAAGAAGAAACAGGTTTAAGAATTTTGGGGCAGGTATCCTGGACACCATATCAATGCAGTAGAAACCATGGTGTAAGCTTGACATTAACAGCAGTGGTTCAGGTACTGAATTAGTTTTCCCTCAGGATGAATGTTTCTCTCCAACAATCTTCTCATCACCCTGGTTGATTAACTGAGAAAATGAATGCATGCACAGCCCTGCTTAGAGCACTGAGTGTCACACCCTTCTGACAAGTGCCCATGGTGGTGTCAGCAGCAGAGCCCCTCCATTCATTCTGCTCTTTCTAAAATAAACTGGTTTAAACCCTCAGCACAAGCACCAATTCACACTCCCTTGGTGTTCCTGGCCACCTTTTGCTATACCACTCCCTTCCTCTTGAGCACTCCAAAGAATGACAGTGTAGAATCCTGACATTTTTTGAGGTGAGAAACAGAAGCAGACCAATAAAAAAAAATACCCACACACCTCATCACTGCAGCAGCACTATAGCAAGCCAGCTCATGGCTTATTGAGTTACTTGGAAGCTTTTCTCTTCCATGTGCATCTTGAGATTCCTCCAAAGTGAGTCCTGTTCCGGAAAATAGGATCCATTATATCAGATAATAAGGTCTGATAAAAGGAAAACCAAGGAACTAATACAAGGTGATTTGAAAGCTTTTTAAAAAAAAAATCATGAAAAAGGAAAACATGAAATACTTCTACTGTTTTCCATGTTGACTGGGACATTCCATTTCTCTTTCTGGGAAGCAGCAAGGAAAAAGCTGTGCCAAGGTTGACCAAATTATGATTTATAGAAGAAAGGGGGAGAGCAACAACAGCAGAAGGAAGTAATAGAAAAAAAGGAGCAAGGAATCAGCAGTTGTGTAAGTCAAGGATGTAAGATTTGGATTTATGCAGACACACATAAAGCTAAAACTATTAAAAAATTGTCAAAGGGAGCTATGTCTCCAGCACTGTGGATGGTGGTGTCACCATTAGAACTATCAGCTTAGGACAGTGTTGCATAAATGTCAGTTCAGTTGCCTGGCTACTTATGCTAGAACCAAATACAGAATGCAAAACAGATTTCTGAAGGAGAAAGGTTCATTCTGCCTACTTTACTTTTCCATTTCCTTTCCATGCTGTCTTCTTTCCAATATTTTATAGCTTCTATGAGCTTTATTGCACCATGATTTGAGTACATGTGTGGAGCACATTTCCCACTGCTTCTAAAGATGAAGTGCTGACTGAAAACAGTTTACTCAGAAACAATCCATCAAGTTTACATTTTGGTTTTGCTGTGAAAAAAGCCTTTTAACTGAGCTTTTTTAAAAATTCTGTTTCAGAACTCTTTATTTATTTTCAAAGCTATGGCCCATCAGCAAGTGGATTTCCATCTGGTTAGTGGGCTGAAACAGGCTGCTCAGGGAACACCTCCCCTCTAGAGGTATTGACTGGCATGTTTTCTTTTGCCTCAGCTGATAGCTTTCATGATGTATTTCAGGAAGCCAGCCTCTTACCCTTTTAAAAGACTGATAGCTTAAATGAGCCTCAGGTGCTTTATAGAATAGTTACTAATGCTCAAAGATCATTTTACATTTCCTCAGTAGCATAATTTGTTTCTCAAAGATCCCTATGCCCTAAAATTCCCATGGGAGGTAAAAAGTTAGAAGCTGTCTCCTTCTATCTCCTGATAGTTATGTCATTTCTGAGAGCAGTTTTAGCTGTTCAAACAGTTTGATACTTAAACTTGGAGGCACTGCACAAGAGGAACACAACCTCAGCACCGGTAGCCCTCAATTCAGTGATGGGTTGATTTAAAACAAAGGCAGAGATAAGGAATAGCCACACAGTGTGTGACTGGACCCTTCTTTTTTCCCCTCAGCCAGCAGCTTTTTGATACCTGGGAAAGATTCGGAGTCCTGATGAGAAAGAGTTTCTAACAGAAAGGTTTATAAAGGATTTATATTCGAGTACTTTAAAAGTACCAGACCATGTCTCATATACTCTCCATCAAATTCCCCAGGACATCCATCTCCATCCACATCAGGTCAGCACTCAAACCAAGTCTAAACACTGCTCCACAGAGCAAAGCCCACACAGACTCAGCTACATTCTAGCAATATGAAAAGCCCCATTTTAACACTTATTGTGCCCACTCTGTTCCATGGCACCTATTTCATACTTTTGATTGCCACACATATTCCAGCCTCAGTGGAATCAGCTTTAGTCATTTAATCCAAGCACAAACACATCCACAAAAGGTAATTACAGGTAGGAATTGATTGCAGTCATGCTTGTTGGTTATTGTCTTGGCATTTTGATTATGGAATTCCTACCAATCCTTCAGTTAACTTACCAAAGAATTATTTGGCTTTACCTATTTAATGTGACCTCATGTCATACTGGAATTTAAATACATTCCCAATCACATCCTTATTAAGAGGCCTGAATAGAAAGCATTGATGCCCAACAGCTATCAGGATGTCAGAAATTAAATGCTTGATTGTAAAAGCCTATTCTTATGCTCATATTTAAGCAACTCATATACTAGGTAGAAAAGAGATGAAAATGCTTCTTTCAGCTTCTGTGTACTTCCAATATTCAACACTGCAAAAATTCTCTACTGAAGAGATAAGTTTAAATTGCAGGAGTGATACTTTGAAGCAGGATGGAACAGATGCTTTTGCTCAGTAGTAATAAATCTTACCTTCTGCAACTGTAATACAAGTTTTAAATATCTATTATTATTAATTTACAAATACTTACAATACTTGCAACAGAAAACGTGACAATCCATGCACAGTTTTCATGGAGGTGGAAGGTTTTTTTTTTCATCTGCTTCTTGCAATTTTTAGAGTTTTAGAATTATACCAAAGAATTAAGAGACTGACATGAACTCCTAGCCCTGTTCTACTCAGAATAAATTAAAAATGTTAATGTAAAATGTTGGCCTTGTTTTTCTGCATTTGAGAAGCCTGTAACCGTGTCCCTCTGAAAGGAAAGCAAGCACTTACATGCCAGAGGGAGAGTCCCATCCATGGACCAGACCTTTATTCCAGTCTGATCCTACAACACTCTCATGGGAATAGCTGTCAAAACTGTCACAAGCCCCAGTGAGGTCAGGAGGGCTCCATGCAGATGTTGGCTCAAGGGTGTGGCAAAGTCTTTAAAAGTCACCAATATTTAGTCAAATATTCCTAGGGTTTGGATGCTTTCCAGGCCTTGCTTAGTTTATTTACTATATCTTGTCTTTTTTCTGTTTTTTATTAGCCTTTTCAGAATCTTAGATTTTCAAAATGTAGATTCAGGCTTGTACCCAGGCTCTTCTGAACAACCTTGTGAGAATATTCTAATGTATTTAAAGTACAGAGTGGGAGAGGGAAGCATCAGATTACTCCTCACCTTTCTTTCTTCAGTGCCACAGACTTTTAAGGAGCCTATTTATACCTTTGTAAGAGAATGTTTATGCCCTTGAAAAATCACCTTTTAGAATGTGTAATAAAGGCATTTCCCATGAGGGTGGGACCTACAGCTCACAGGGGGCTGGCTGCACCATGGCTTCAACATCAGTACTGGTAGAAACTCAGCCCACTGCCCTGCTAGAGCACTTCCATCCTGGTGGAAGGCAAAGAGCCTGTGTGTCACCTGTCAAGTAAAGCAAAACCAGATTCTGCAGACAACATCCAGGGCAGATGGAGCCTTTGAAATGCTCAGGCTGATGTTAGGACAGCACAGAGCACTGTTGCTGTTATGATCTTGTAATGGCTATTTGAATGTTTGCTGCTAAAGCTAAACCAAAGAGCTTTTAAAGCCCACCAGGCTACAACAGACCAGCAGACGTCCAAGTTGAACTTAAGACACACAGAGACAAGAGGAAGCACTTAGTTAGGGTGGCACACAGACAAATATTTGCTTTGGCAGAGGACAAGGCTCTATAAACACCAACGTAGCTGAATTCTGCATTTTTACAAGAAGATCTAAGGCATCTGAACATCACCAAAAAAATTACACTGCTGCAAGCTATACTACATAGGAAAGACAAGAAGAGATACATAATTTAGAATTATCCCTCTATTTTCTTAAAGTTGGATCATTTTTCACAGCACACTCGTTCAGTGCCTGTTGTAACATTTCTGAAACCCCAGCTACAACGTTATTCCCATAGGACCATTAACTTCGACAAGACTGGATATTTCAGTTAAATCCATGAACCCATCTGAAAACTATTTGCAATTTTTTATTTCCAAGCTTTATCTAGTGTCACAGTTCCACAGTCAGATTCAAGCCAGCACTAAGAGCCCTTTCTGAACACAGAGGTCAGCAAATGTCAGAGAGCCAAAGACAAATTTCTGCTTTTCTAATTATGGTGAGAAATGATTCAAAGAAACTGCAGAAACAACGACTCCAAGTGATATTAAACTGAAGTCTCTGATGCTTACCAGCCTTCATGGAAATCATTTTCCACTGTTTATAAGAAGGATATTACAAAAATACTTCTGCCTTTTGTTGACTTACATTTATGCAGGGGCTACTGTAAAACCTTGACTCATTTACAACATTCCTCCCTACACCTACAGCTGTATTCATCTTGCCAAGCGTGCCCTCAATGTTTTGTCTCATTTTTATATGAAAGTCAATTCATCTATGTTATTATGGACAAACTGAACTTTAACTGCTTGTTTAGCAAGCATTCATGAACAACACCTGGCCTATGAAACTTGGTCATTCTGCAAGTTACCTTGATTGGTCCTGGAATTCTCAAAATTAACCGATTTCCTCCATCTCTGAAAGAAAAATTCATGCCCGAGGCATTTCAGTAATTTGTCATTTAGCAACCTAGCTCCAAGTTCCCAGTGAATGTCTTTTCATATCCTTTCTGCAGTGTCCCTTTAAAAGCAAATGTGGTTTTATTTTGCAGCATCCTTTGAAAAGCAAAAAGAGCTAGCAAAGGATTCATGTAAACTTTACTTTTTCTCTTTTAATCCAATAAACATCTGTGAAATAGGTCAGCATTAGAATTATGTGTATACTCAGAAACCACTAATTAAAGAACCTGCTTCTGCAACTCAGATAAAACCAGTGCCCTTCTCCATCTCTGCAATCCTCTGGTCCCATTGTGAAAATGAGGAAGGGTTTAAGGGGTTAACTGGAGATATATATTTTTGAAAGAAAACCAGCTGTGTGCCAGGCTTGGAAAACTCAGTCACCAGTGTTCAAACAAAGAAAAAAAATAACATATTTTGAAATCTCAAGGTCATCAATGCACCCGTGTGAGTCTTATTAAACTTTATTAATAGACATTACACACATTTGTTGAGGGCAAAACACTCCTACAGCTGCAGCTCTTCTTGAATGACTGCTCATTTTCATGGCTTTTTATGACCATAAGCCAGATTACCATTTAAAATGGCAAAACCTGTACTGTTTCAGCAGACTAATCGACTTTTTTTGGCTTTGGGCTCACATCAGCTTGAGGCTTAGCTCTGGGTATGAGATCTGGGGCTGCAAACAGCTGTGGTTCACAAGGTTGCAGCTCCTTCAGCCTGCCTGCATGCTGCCAGGAGGACAGCAAGGGCTCAGGCTGGTAGCTTAATGTGTGTCTCTTGCTCCCTGAGCCCTCCCATCTGTTCAGAATGAGGAGACCTGGGCACAGTGATGACATCCAGGAAGGGCTCATGCAGCAGCAAAAGGAGTTGGACACAATTCACAGAAATCACAGAATGGTTTGGGTGGGAAGGGATCTTAAAGTCCATCTAGCTCCAACCTCCCAGCCATGGGAGCCCCAACCTCCCTCTAGACCAGGTTGCTCAACTGATCCCTTGTTTGGCAAACGTTCCTTAGGATTCATTTTTACCTCTTGCTAAGGCTTCAAATACATCACTTCAAGCCACCAGAAAAGCTGCAAGGGCTTTCAGAGCAGGTCAGGGCAAGAAGAGAGCCAAGCAAAGGCTGGGGGAACAACCATGAGCAGTTCCTCTGCACAGCTCTGGGAACTGGTCACAGGCTGATCCATCACTCCCACAAGGCTGAGTGAATTACCAAGAAATCAACACTCTGTCTCCTGCCAGTCCACCCTGCTCTACTGCCCTGCCTGACTGCACATCATGTGTTATTACATGTTCAGCCCTAATATTTCTGTTCACATTCCTTTACCACCTGCTCCATCTTCACAGTATTGGAACATCTGCCAAAACTTAGCTATATGATTATTCCATAAAGGAAGTAAGTGTGGTGTTGCTTTTTTAATACCATTTATTAACAAATAAGGTCAAGTTACTTAATATAACTGCAGGTCACATCACAGTCATGCCTAAATTTTGTCACAGTGAAACAAGATGACAAAGATACTTGTTTCTGTGAATGAGAGGTGTGTTCTCTTTAACAACTGGGCAGCTGACACAATCTGCATGGACAGCTGAGTAGCTTTAATAAACTGCAATTAATGTTTGTCTTTTCCCTAATGAGCAGTGCTGTATCACATAATCATATTTTGAAAGTCACTCGAATGTACAATTGAACTTCAGAACTTTGTGCTAATTTGTTATTTCTGCAGACTCAGTCCCCAAGACATTTTGTTTAACAACACAGAGGATGCAAGCAAGGAGATGGTGTGTACCCACAAAGCACTTCCTACTGACCACATCCATACCTTGTCTTCCTCTCTGTCATTCCAGCCTCCGTTGCCTCCTTTCCAGCTGTAGCAGCACTCTGGCTCCCAGCAATGGTGACAGCTGAAAGGAGAGACAGAAACATGTCCTGAAATCTGGCTAGCCAGGTACTAAAGAGTACTGCAGTTTCTAAAACAAGGCTGTGGCACAGAAATACAGCTGCCGGGGGGGGGGATTCCTAAAGGATGGAGTTTATATCTACAAGGAAAGCTGCACAAATGGCTTCAACTTCTACTCCATGCCAGATGGGGATGGGTGGTAAAACACCAGGAAAATCTCAGGGCACAGGGTTAACGCCCTGGCTAAGGAGGGTTCTGGATCTGAGAATCAAGATGTGTCAGTGAACACCCATGGGTAAGATTCCACCTTGGAGGAAGGCAGCAGGAGGGATAAGGAAAAGAGACTGGAGGCTTGTGAGTGCACCTGGGGCAGCAGAGAGCCAAGGCTTTACTGCTCCAGCTCCTCTCTGCAGGCTCAGGGCAGGGACCCATCTTGAGAGACCCTAAAGTCTGAAAATTCCAAAGAAGATCATTCTGGCCAGGTGACAAGAAGTGAAAAACATGAAATATATCATCCCACTTAAGCAGCCCTTCTCCTTCAAGCAACAAACATGGCTGAGGTTTCCCCTTTTCATCAGAGGGCCAAGCATTCTCCCTTTCCCCTTCAGGCCATCCCTCACAGACTGATGACCCCTTTACACAGTCCCTCCTTCCACGAGTGCCTCACTTCACAGTGGTGTCCAAAAAGATGGTTTTCTTTCACCTTTTTTATTTGTAATTCTCTCTCAGATATTAACCTATTTGCTCCTCCCTCTCCCCCCCTCCTCTTTTCCCATAAGAAATCTGAAGTCTGTTTCCCTGCAAGGCTAATAAAATAATCAAGCAAGCAAAGTGCCTGTGAGCTAAGGAATTTTGGGATCAAAGAACTTATGCTTTAAAACATTTACTTCTTGTGTATTTCTTAAGCAATGCAACATTAAAAATATTTTTTCTCTCTCTCTTCTCCAAGTACCCCAGAAAACACAAAGGGAGACTGGAAATCTGGCCTTATGCTAATGCACTGAAAAATGAGGTTACTACAGCTGCAGCCTCATCTCTGAGGAATCCCTCTTGATGGAGTATAAAAACTGCTGTTTCATTTGAAAATTTCCCACTGGATTTGTAAGTTCTAATAAGGGATTCATGGGACACACGGGTCTGATCTGGGGACTGCTCACATTTACTTAATACTAGGAGGACTGAAAGACAGTAATTCCTAGGAAACCTTTCTTTTAAAGAGTATTGAGATTCCTTTTAGTTGAATAGGAACATAATATCATCTTAGAGGAGTTCTAAGTCTTCCCAGGTTTTGGCTACAGAAAGTGAAGTTACATCAGCAAACCAGTCCCTGCCGAGTAGGATGAGTCACTTTTCAGTCTGTTTTCACTTCATTACAATTTTATTTTATTTTCTTACATTTATGGGGTTTAGAAAAAAAAAACAAAAAAAACACAGGCAACCATTGTAAATGGAAAATTATTAAAAGGCAAAATGTGAAGAGGTTCTGACTCAGTGGCTAGGTATTCCTGACTTCAAGAAAGCTCTGAGGAAAGAACGGTACCTTTTGTGATTTGCAGAAGAAATGACACAAGCCTTGTGACAGGACATTTAAATTTAAAGCTCAGTTTAAAAGATCATATTGCTCCAGCAACAGGCTGGAACCAAGAAATCAAAGAGAAAATATCCACTGCTGCTGTAAATTTCTAGTCAGACAGAAAGTTGAATTCCCTCTGCACAGGCAAAATAAAAATTAGAATTTCCAGATGTTGTACCAAAGAAATGCCCCAAGCCCACAGAGTTCTGAACTTTCATTAGCAAAACAGCAAAGACACCTCATTCAAATCCCTGTAATGTTTCTGAAGTTCATGAAGCTACGTGAACCACTAACAGCTACCAGGGACTCACAGGCTGGCAAGAAGTCCAGAGCCCTTAAAGAACAGCAGCATAAATTAGTAGGTATATGGTTGAATAGTTTGAAGGCATCCTGCTCCTTCCTTACAAAATAAGGAAATATATATGATAAAACATTTCCTAATCACATCCAAATTGAGGGCACTCAAGCATTACTAATGTTTCTAGCAAACAGCTATAATCCAGCTGCAAGGGCTGGGAACTAACAGAGTAGGTATGTGGAGCTGCCACCAAAGAGCAATCACACAAATGAAAACAGAGTGCAAAGGAGCTGGGAGGGTCTGGGGATGAAAAACCCAAGAGTTGGCTGCAAAGCATCTGATGTTGTTTCCCAAAGCTATTAGTTGTGTTTAAAGACCAAATAAAGTCATCCAAGGAAAACACAAGAATGATGAGTTAAAGCACTGAGCTTTCCACATGAAGCAGGCTATTTGCAAAGGTGGGTTTCTTAGTTTGTTGGGTTTGTTGTCTTTAACTAGAAATAACTGACCTAATGCCACTGTGACCTATGTGTCTTTCCTACTGCTTAGATTTTTTTCCACTGTCACATGTCTGCTCTGCAAATGGAAGAAAAGGAAGGGATATACTCAGACACCATTAAAGCAGTAAAAAAATTTTTTTTAAATATTTTTTAAAAATCCCAAACCTTAAATTGCCATCTAGACTGGAAAGGAAACTGTAATAACAGAGCTACAAAGAAACAGACCTGTTTAGGTGTTAGGCCTTCCACTCAGAGTCTGTTCCTTTCTTATCTTCAAGTTTGGCATAGCAAAGATGAATGGAGGAAATGAATCTGGTTTCCCCCTTGTTTTAAAAATAATTTTACAAATGTGTATTTTAGCTCACTCAACAAAATAAAATTCCAAAAGGACATATTGAAAACTCTGCTATACACTCATAGTCTAATAACAAACATCCTTCATTTAGTCCAGTCTTGAAGTAATATCAAATGAGGGTTTGAAGCTGAGAGAAGGAAAAAAAGCAGCTAGAAACTACCTTGAGCCAACTGCAGAACCTGAGGCAAGTCATATGGAAATTTACAGTAATTCACCAACACCTCAATATTCCTTTCCTAACAAAACAGTAGTTCTACAGAGCAACTGGGGGATGGTAACCAGCAGTCTGTCCTTTTCTGTGCCCAGGTTTCCCATTCAATCAAGATCCTACCTCTGGTGCAGAATGAGACCTTGTTGAGCAGCTGTAGATCATGTAATGATGCTTCTTGGTTGGCATTGCAGAAAGTAAGACCAAGAGAGTTCATCTGGGTCATACAGATATTCTTTCTGCCTCAGGAAACATTTTATTTCTAATTGCAACTCTACTTGAGACAGACACAGCAAAACTGACTTCACAGCTCAGATTTAAGTGCCCTGTTTAGGGGGTAGCACAGATTCCTAAGAAGTGCTGAGTCCCTAAAATTAAGCTCAGAGTCAATCAGAAGTGAGCAATTAGACATATTCATTTCAGTGTACAAAAAAAGAAAAATAAATAAATCCATTATTGAGTTCCATATGTTTTTACAATGACATGGATTAGCAGTTTTCATTCCCCAAAATAGTTGCTTCTGTCATCATTTCTGTTCCTGCCCAAGCAGTCTGGTATTTCAGGGTGGTTATGCTTCTCCACAACTATGTCCGAGTGAAGGAATTGAAAAAGAAACAGAGAAGGGATGAAGAACTGTATTTTGAAAGTGGCCCCAGTTATAAGGGCATAAAGCTTTATTAAAAAATAGCCTTTCTTTCCAGTGTCCTGGGGAGACAAAGCTCATTCACTTTTTCCCTATCTTTTTAATACGTTTCCAAGAATCAGTGCAACTGCTGCTTCATGAAATTTGCTTTGTCTTAAAAATGAGATTTTCTGAGACCTATTCAAAAAAAGAAGAAATTGGAATAGGTACTTTGGCATGCTGCTTGACTGAAAAAATACATGCAATGTTTTAAACTGGGTGTGGTGGTTACATTTCACAGCCTAATTGGTAAAATACCTTTGCTGAGAAAACACAGGCAAAACACAAATCTCATACAAGTTTTAAAAAGAAAATTAAATGGACGTTCAAAGCTATCCCAGGCAATGATGATATTTATGCACCAGCTTATTTGTAATATAAGAGTAAATCTTTTTAACTAGGAGACAGATTATTTATTCTGAATTCCAGTCTTTTTGTTATCCTTTAAGTGCAACCTGGCCCAGTGGGAGGTGTCCCTGCCCATGCAGGGAGGTTGGATCTTGATGATCTTTAAGGTCCCTTCCAACCCAAACCATTCCCTGGTTCCATGATTAGGGTCCTGTAGAAGCCTAACATTTGTTTCAAGCTTTTCTGTAATTACTATGAGACCTTATCAACCTCCTCCCTTTTCTCCTTTCAGTATGGTTTATAACTAAAACTCATCAGAGGGACAACAAAAAATTATGGGTGTCATATATGTGTCATATAATTTATGACTAAATGACAGGCTGTTGATAAAATAGTAATAGGAACAGATAAAATAATCATTCAGGTGACCAAAACCTGAACAGTACGCTGACTGGAAGGTGAGATTTGGAACAACCAGCTGGGCACAGACCCCTTCTCTGGAGGAGGTGGAGAGCAAGAAGGGAAGCAGAGCAGAGTCACAGCTGCCCTGTGCTGGGCACTCTGCTGGATGTTTCTCCTGCACTCCTCCTGAACAGACTTTTCTGAGCAATTAGCAATTTTCCTAAAATAAGGGAGGATCCCCTGACCTTTAAGAAAAGGCACCTCTCAACAAATTCCCTAAAACAGGAGAGGAGAAAGGAGGAGAAAGGAGGAGAAAGGAGGAGAAAGGAGGAGAAAGGAGGAGAAAGGAGGAGAAAGGAGGAGAAAGGAGGAGAAAGGAGGAGAAAGGAGGAGAAAGGAGGAGAAAGGAGGAGAAAGGAGGAGAAAGGAGGAGAAAGGAGGAGAAAGGAGGAGAAAGGAGGAGAAAGGAGGAGAAAGGAGGAGAAAGGAGGAGAAAGGAGGAGAAAGGAGGAGAAAGGAGGAGAAAGGAGGAGAAAGGAGGAGAAAGGAGGAGAAAGGAGGAGAAAGGAGGAGAAAGGAGGAGAAAGGAGGAGAAAGGAGGAGAAAGGAGGAGAAAGGGAAAAAAAGAAGAAAAAAAAGAAATAAAGAGAAAAAAAGAAAAAAAGAGAAAAAGAAAAAAGCTGTTTGCAGAACAATATGCAGAGACACAAAAATATATACCTTTAAATTTTATTTCTGTCTGTCTAGCTCCTGCAGAACCTCACAGTAACTGTTGTGACTTGCTACCAATGCCCATTATGATTTGCTTTTAGCTGTATTTTGATAACAACCTCCTACATCCAGACATTAAGGGAATCACACTATCCTGCTCAGCTACCATAGTCTAGTGCAAAAAATTATGGATATCTCTGTCTAGAGCAGATAATGAAAAACTTTTCTTTTTTCCCAAATGCACTGTTACTGCCTTTGGAAGGTGGTGGTTTACCCTGTATGAACACAGCTTTGGTGTCCAAGATGAAATTACTACTAGTGCCAGTGAAATAACTGGAGTTCCCAATCTGCAAAATCAGCATGAGCAAGAAAATGAGCTCTGCTACAGCCAAATGTTTCACATTAAACATACAATTGCTGGCACAAAACCTACTGCCTCTCATGTTCATTCTCCTTAGGAAAAAGGCAGGATGTGACTCAAGAGAATGCAGAAGTCATTTAACAGAGCTTTGAAGCACTTTTTATTTCTGCTTTGAGCCTAAAAATTATTTAAGGAGAAGACTAAGAATGGATCTTAGTTAAGGTACTAATAAGACCTCCCTGCCAGTATAATCAGTGGCACTAAAATCCTTGTATTTGGTCCTCTACAAATGTTCTGTAGTGCTTAAAAAAATACAGCTGTGCCTGCAGAACTCACAGACCTGGTGCCATTGGATGTGCTAAAAATGAAACTTCCATTCAGCAACCTCTGCCTTCTGCACAATCCTGTTCCAAAGCCCAGTCCTGCCTCAAGCTCTGCCTGTCCAGAGAGAAATATGCAAAAAAAAAGAAAAAAAAAAAAGAAAGCAATGCTATTCTCAAAACCACTGCACTAAATATAGATGACTCTAAACTTGCATCACCAACATACCCACAACTGCAACTTGACTGTGAAGCAATGTAGGAGATGATAGTAAAATTATACAGCAAATATTGCACAATTTGTCTGTAATTCCTCAGAAGAAAAAAGTGACACGGGAAGGAACAACTCTGCCTGCTTCAAATAGCAAAGGATTTTCATCCTGTGATAATCAAAACCTTAGACCAGATTTTGATTTTCATACCCTGGGCACAATCAGAACAACAGGGTTGTTCTTGTCCTTAAAGCAACTTCAGGGAGACAAGAGGATTCAGAGATTTGATAATGAAATGTTAATTTATTGACTGGTAGGCTTCTAATCCAAATGTAATCCTCTCCAACAAAGACTGCAAGTTAAACTGCAGGATGACTACATAGGTGATCTATGTTTTCAGAATTATTTTCTAGAGAACAAGTGTCATTAGTACATAAACTGTCATAACTATCCATCAAAAGATGCCCCGGGGGCTGAAACATGCTTTAAAGTTGTCTTTCTGAATTAGGATGAGTAAATGAGCAGCATGAGCTACACCTGTCTGTACCAAGTCTGTTCTCAACACAGATAAATTTTATATTTTTGCATTATCAACCTGACATGTCTCACAAATATTACATCTGATTTAAAAAAATAAAAACCTGAGGCCTACCCATCTTGAGAAAATCCCTTTAATCCTCAATCGTTTTGCTATTATACTGCCAGTGTAAATTCAACCTACCTACTCTTCCCATTCATTTTCCTCTTATTTTACTTTACTACTGAAAATATAAACTGCTCATCCAACTGCCTGTTCTTCTATGGCATTATAGCACTGAGTTTCTTCAGGTTTATTGATGAAATGCTGTAATATTTTATTTATTGGTGATATGATAAAACACAGAAAAAGGCACAGCATCCTTTTTCTTTTTCCAAATCCATCAAAGAGCCATTGGTTCTTAGAAAAGCAGCTTGCAAATATGAATCTCAAGAATCATTTTCTTCACTTTACTTCGGGAGTAGCTAAAGGTGTACAAATACAGGAGTGGCAAATTCCAGAGGAACTTCAAATAGATGATTCTATTTAATCATATTTATCAGAGGATGGTACTAATCCTTCCTTGCGGCCACAGATTTCAAAGCTATATTTGGATCCTGAGACGTGGAGGCAGCTCACAGGGAACACAACTATCAGTGGCCTGATTTTTAATTTAAAGTGATTTGAGAACTTGCCTGCTTCCATACCCACTTAGATGGATTCTGACATAAGCCTGAAATGACTTCTTATTTCCCAGGACATAAAAAGAAATCACTGAAGCTTTCAGACATCTCTTGAGTGGGAGCTCACAGCATAATCCAAGGGTGAAATCCTGCCACTGGGAAAGCCATAAATCCTCCTTCAATCTGAGGTGCCCAGGTTTCAAACCAGCCCATTTCCAAGACAACTAGAAAGAGTTTGTCAATGATTGCATTCTGCAGGGGTCTGGTGGTGATTCCAAACATAAATCTAGGGCAAAAATACAGACTGAATAACTGGTTTATTATTAAGGGAATTTCAAATCATCATCAGTTATTCTTTGCCCACTTTCACAACAGAATGAGAATATCAACATAGATGAGGCACATTTTTGCCAAAGATATCTGTTCACAAACATAGCTTCTAAAGAGCGACTGCTTCCTTAAACCTTCCAAAAATGGGAAAACATTATCTATTAGAAATTAAAGTTTAAGAACTTTATTTTTCCCTCACTTATATTCAGTCTGGGCAAAAACAGTAGGAATACTAGCGTGGTGTTTGTTCTGTAATTCTGTTAGAGTCCTACTACAGCAGAAACAGACCTCTGAGCAGTAACTTCAAATATATTTTCAGCATTAAATTTTATTATATTTATACTTATTTGTGTATCAGAAAATGCCTGAAGGTACCATATACCTAACACCAAATGCTCAGGACTAACTGGGTTAAATTCTCTGCTTTGTGTAGCAGCCATCAAACATGAAAAGGTTGGCCCAGGATACGCATCCTGTTGGGTTAACAATGGCTCACACAACCCTCTGCAAGTGCCTTTCAGCCCAGGTGCCTGTGTCACAGTAAGCCCCTCTCTCTCCTTTTACTGAGAAAAACATCACTGGAGAACTTTCTGAAACTCATAAAGATTTCCTAGAGGGCTGCTGTATAGCTTCTTATTCTCCCCTGGTCAAAGGAGACAGTTTAGAGGCAGCAAAGTGAAGCAGAGATTCAGTCCTGAAGAAGATGCTCAGGCACAGCCTGCTGGAGACACACACCTTGGGTTTGGCATGAGAATCAGTAATATAGAATTTTATGTAGGTAAAATGACACAAACTGCTTCTTTAAAGCATGTCTGCAAAGGTAGCAGTCTGCTGCAAAACCAAAATCCTGGTCTTGGATGAAGAGAGAAGCTTCCCTCCCCTTTCAGTACCCTCAGGCTTAGAGATGCCAGGACTTCTCTGCTTTCTCTCACAGAGTTTGACAGCTCATAAAAGTCAAATATTTCATATTGCAGTTGATATTTCTATACAGTGTCACAAAAAAAAAAAAAAAAAATTCCTCTTCAGTACTGAACTTGAGAGCAAAAATTTTCTCCAGCACCAAAATACCTGTTGACCCATTATCCCTCAGGCATGTATACAGCCAATTCCTCATCGAGTTCTAAGGAGAGGCCCACTCTAAGATAAGGAGGAAAAAAAAATAATTCAACACTTCAGAATGTTTTGGGGGGGTCAAACATCCATGTCATGATGTAACACAAACCAGAAGCTGCTGTGCTGTCACCATAAAGCTTAGATAGAGCCATGAAGCCACTGAACCTGTGCATATTGTCCTCACACACTCAGGGGAGATCCTGGAGGCTCTGGGTGGATGCTTTATTTAGGCAGGAGTGTTACCCCTCTGTCACCGTGGGAGGGAGTTCTGCAGATGGAGTTCCCTGCTGGAATGGGGCCAGGGCACTGCAGTTAGCAGCCCTCCTTTTCTGGAAAGCAGCTGGAGAACTTGAGCATCAGACACTAGAGGTATTAAAGGACATTAAACTGATTTTCATCTGCTTTGGTCTCTGCAGACTTATTTGTACCCAAAGGAGGTATGTGTAAAACTCCCACCTCTCTAAGATGACAGATAAATATCCCAGTTTTGTTCCAGAACTATCAAGACACAATGCAGTTGTGATTCCAATCATCTAAAACTCTTTTCACAACCATATAGCAAATCTCATTACTACCTTCAAATAAATAATATCCTAAAGAATTATTGTTTCTTTTAACTTCTAGAGAATTTTAATTCTAAAATGCCTGAACACCTAAATGTAGTTATTAAGTCAAAACAAACCAGTACCAAAAAGATCAAAAATCACTGGTTCAATATTGGCAAGAAAAAAAAATTCTAATTAAATACAGCCCAGCGAGGTGCTTTAGTGGTGTGCAAATAGAGGAGTTAGTAGATACCACAGGGCACATTTCATGAAAGGAATCCACTTTAAACTTCAGTCCTTAGCCTTTACTCCTGTAGGGTTAGACACATCCCTCTAGGCAGGCAGCAAGGACCCTGGGGATACTGATTCCTTCTGGGATCCTGCTTTATCATGGGCACGTGAAGGGATGTTCAGCTCTGTGTGTGTGCCCAGATGACTCCTCTGCAAATTCAGGTCACAGCCAACACACAGCATGAGCTCTTGTCATTTCCACTGCTCAAGCACATCTTTTGCTTCACTCAGGATTACTTGGAAAAGATGAGAGCTTGCAGTAAGACTAGTGAGCTGATTTCTTACTTGTGGGAGACTAAACATAGACCTTTATGCCGCTCAGCTTTGAAACTGGATTAAAGTAATAGCTGTAAGGGCGAAGCCGAGTTATTCTTCCAGTTCACATGGAAACCTGCTACACAGTAAATGGTTATTTCATGAGCTTCTCAGATTGCAACAAAAGGCATGTCAGGAGTGGGTGTTAGCTTGCAGAAAGCACCCGCTCTCCCCCTTTGCTGCTGAGCAGAGATTGTGAACTAAATTAAGGGACATTCCTCCAGATGTGTATGTTTTCTACTCATATATCCTGCAACCCAGTGGGTTTCTGCCTTCTGCTTTTCAAGCTGAAGACAATCTATCCAATGACACGGGCAGCCAAAGCCTCAATGAAGAAAGATTTCCCTCCTCCAAGTGGATTATCCAGCAGTGGGAGCCATTCCCACTGCCTTCAGCTGCCTTCCCTTCCCCACCCCCCCTGCCTGCAATCCTCCTCTCAGTGAAGCAGCACTGCAATTCATGAGTTGAATATAGGGATGAAGAAAAAGCAATAGCAGGTGTTGTCCATTTAAATCCAAGTTATACCTGAAAGCAGAAACAAGCCACAGCTCAGTGACTGCAAGGACAAGGGACTTGGCTTGGGACAAGTGCTGGGGATGTCCCCAAAACATCAGGGGCACCTGAGCCATCACCAATCATCTCCTCAGCTGGCACAATTCACACAACAGCCACACACCCAACACTTTGCCTTTCTTAAAAAGCTACAAGGCAAGTAGTTTCAATTAGTTCTGGAGCAGGTCTGGCCACATGTAGCTAAGAATGACAATCTCCTTAGCTACTCCAAGCAAGGTGCATCTTTTGTTTGGATTAAAAATGCAATTTAGAAACCAAAGCATTGAAGAAAGCATCCATTACTTTCAGTCTTGTAACAAGAGGTGGCATCCCTGGGCACAGCAGGAAGTTTGCAGCTAGAGCTGGCCACAAGCTGCTCACAAATGCTGCTTTACACATCTCTGTCAGGCAGCCCTTCTGCTCCAAGAAGTCTGTAAAACCCCTTGAGCTGGTGAAATGAATCACTGAGAGATGTATCACTTCTTTCCCAATGGAAAGGAAGCAAAAAACCAAACCAAAACACTTTGAATCTAGAAAATAGAAAATACCTTTTCACAAACTGTGGCTATTTTCTCCAGGTCACTTTTCTTTTTCCAAAACAAGTGATCTGTCATCTTGTTTTTGTACACGTGGTGATCATGTGTACATGTGGTGTACAGGTGGTAAAATCAGCAAGACATTTTCAACTTACACAAAAGCTTTCTAGAAAGAAAATTTTCTCTTGAAAGTGTTAACCATTTAAATATAAACATTTTGTAGACTGCAAATCCAGTTCAATACTCATGAAAAATGTGTCTAAAGCATGAAGTCCATACTTTAGGTTCCAGTTCTCGCCATACATATATACATACAGTATATACAGCAGCAACTAAAAAAATACATTTAGGAATTCTAACCTGCAGTATGATACTTAGATCCTATAAGTTTTCCTCCCATTCCTGGAACACCAGTATCTCTGACCAGTATCTATATTATTTCTTACCCTTATGTCCTACTTGACAAACACACTGTTAGTTCACATCACTGAACATAGCATGTCAAGTGCTACCAAGGGGTTAAGACTGATGGAGCAGAAAATACTTCCCAAATCAGAAAGCCTTTATAGAGTACAGAACATGTTGCAGGGACTCCTGAAATTGCTTCCAGGCACTGCTTTTTTATAATTGCATCACCAAAGCAAACCCTGTCCTACATGCTCACTACTGCAGCACAGCTTTAGATGAGAAGTGCACATCTCATAAGTCAGCTGCTGCCCAGCCTGCTGAAGGAAAAGTCAGATACAGTTTCAGACAAAGCATTAAGAGGTCAGGATGGAAATTCTGAAAGTCCTTTCTAGCCTTCACCTTTACACTCCACTCCTGAGTGGAGGCAATTGAGCTTCTTCATTTCTAGCAGTTATGTTTTGTGGTTTGTTTTTTTTTCTTGGAGGGGTCATCAGAACATGAGAAGCAGTGCAGCAATTGTACAAACTGAACAAAGCCCAAAAGCACTGACTGCTTCCAGGAGTTCAGAAGGGGAAGGGAGGAGTAGCAAGAAAGGACCAGGCAGGCAGATGCTGCACCATTTTGTTGATCTTGTTGCAGTTTCTTCATTACTTCTTTCACTTGATCCTGGATGACTGACTTTTCCTACTGGTTTTATAAAGCAGAGCTCCAGACCTGAGAAAACCTTTAAGCTTCCCCTCCACCAGGCCCTAAGACCTCCAGGATGATGCTTCTGCAAAGTGGTAACAGCTGGAGAGCTTCTGCACAGCAGCAACCTGGACCTGCTGCTGAGAGCCAGCAGAAGGGGAGCCACATCCACAGGATTCATTTCCTTCCCCGTGATTCCCACTACATAACACACAGTTAGGTCTTTGTCTGGCATACCAAAGCCATGCTCCATGCAGCTGAGGGAAAGGTGACCTTTTTACTCACCTCCAGAGGATACCTGGAAACACGTGCCAGGCCTCAGAGCAAACTGGGAGGAAAGCCCAGATGGGTTTTCAACACCTGACATCAAAGGCACATCATCTGCAGCTCAGCTCCCAGGGTTAAATTGCTGAGACCTCGTATAGAAGCAGGGAACTGAAGTCATTTCACAAAACGCCTTTTTTAAACTCTTTCTTCTGATGGCTATAAAGTTGGTTGTCAGCAGATTTCACACAGGACAAAGTATTACAAGGCTACAGCAGCTCCCATTGCCCTACCAAGCAGTGGGGTGGGGGAAGCACTGCTTCTTGGGCACCCTTTGCCACTGTGTTTCCCTCTGTGGTCTCCACGTTTCTCATTTGGCAGGATGCATCCTCCTCGTCCTGCCAGGGGTGGAGTATTTGTTAAACTTTTCTACCCTCAAAAAATATATTTTTAAGTATCTATTGAATTTCACTTTTCCAGGGATGTTCAAAGAAGTAAGTTGTTTCTTGTTCAAAACCATTGAAACTGGAACCCTCACTTCAGGCAAATTTGTTGCTTTTTTAACTCAATCAAAAAAAAAAGCTTTTGTGCCTCAGTCTTTTAGGAAGTGCATTTTGTTTACCTGTAAGTTTATTAAAGGTCTGGCATGGGGGAATACAAAATTTGGCCACTGTGAGCATTCAGATTCACATTAAAAAACAGCAGTTTTGCAGCACTGCAGAACTTCAGATCTGAAGGCATTTGGTGAGAGGGGTTGTATTTCTTTCTTTAGTAAAAGTGCAGAACAATTATGTCAGCATTTCAGGCAGTTTGGAGCCATTTTGTTGCTGGGTTTGGTATGTTTTTCTATGCCTCCCCTTACAAGTTCCTTCATACTGGGTGCCATCTGCAGTTCTCTGAATTGTTCTAGATCCTTCATCCCAATTCCCTCCACATTCTCATCTGGAATGCTTTTAGAAGCCACAAACAAAGCTGCATTCCTGGTGAGGCAGTCACTGCACAAGCAGGCAGGGAGCCACACAGCCCCTTCCCAATACCCACAGCTTCTCTGGGAAGTGTTCATAGCAAAGGAGTTCAGTGTTCAGCTGAATTTGAACAGGAATTCCTCACCCTACAGCTGTGAAAAGCTTCCTCATAAAACCCAGTGGAATTCAGAAGTGCTTTGGAAACACAAGTAATCTATTTCCCCCCAAAAATCCAAACCCATGATTTTTATGAATAAAATTTCCCCAAATCAAATCTGATTTCTAGAGCATTTGAAAGGATTTTCCCATGAATTGCTATGTTAGAGAATGCAAAATGATGTTAGGCAATGGCCTAACAAATATGGTTAAGTGAAAAAATACTTTTTAAAAAAAAGGCAAGAAAGTTGCTCTCCTCTTTCCCATTTATTAGTTGGTTTAAACTCAGATGGCTTCCTTTTCAAAAGCCTTCTCCCTTTTTACCTCTGCTACAAAATTTAGTAAAGAGTCCAAACTCCCTGATGAGAATCACAGCTAAGGAAAAAAAACTACACATCTGTGCAGCATGGAAAATCATCCATCCCACAGTGATTTCTGCAATGCTTCAAGTGCCTGTTGGTTACAACTCCAGAGTGAGGGAGAGAGGGAATAAAAGAACATGAATTCAAATTTCATGAGCAATAGGTTTGGAATTTTCTGTAGAATAAATATAGAACTAATTCATAAGAGTCCATCTCTACCAACTTCCTAGCAGGCACAAGTTTCAAGCTTCATAGTCCTCTCTCAATGATGTTACAAATGAGACTCCTTCATTCTTATTAATTTTAAACTACAGTTTCTCTGGAAGCCATAAGGACCATATACCAAAACTTGGATTCCTCAGAGCAGCTGGACTCAAGTGTAGTTGCTACCATTCTTTTATCATTCAAGACAGCATCTTTGTCACCAAGCCAAAAAGCCACAGAAGAATTCAAGATGTTAAAAAGACAGACTTCAAAGGTGAATGCAAACAATTTGTGCAAGCTTTACTGCTTTCAGAATGAATAAAACACAACCATTCTCAGATATTGCTCATGTAAAATGTCCACTTGTCTCTTTATAACCTACAAAATTGTATATAAATAGCTGTGTCAATTTGAAACAGAAAATCCCACTTGGAAAATAATGTACATTAGGTAATGCAGCTCAGCAGTGCTACACAGAAGCTCAAACACAAGAGGGTTTTTACATCATTGTTTCAAAAATCTGCTCAATGTTGGCATATCCACAACAACTGTTACTACCTATGGATCACATACCATTTTTACCACTTATGCCTTAGTGTTCTTTCAGAATACCCAGAGGCATGGTGAGTCAATCTGGGGGGTTTCTTTTTATGTGTGTCACGGCCCCGATTCACAAGCTTCAAGTGTTGTCCTGCAAGAGCCTCTATTTCCAAAACCTTGAATGAGAAAAAAAACCCAAAACACATAAAACCAAAACTCAGTGATTTAACAAGCCCTTACAGGATTTTGTGTAAAGAAAAAGCCTGTCTAACCAAGTGCCTGGGGGAACCTGTCCTTGCTGTAAAACCACTCTGTTGAACAGTGGGAACTGACATCTCCAGTCAGTTTTAATGCAGAGTAAGGAAGAAGTTTACAAATTTAATCCCCCTGGCTATAATTTGTTACACTGTATGATCCCACAGTGCCATAGCAGCTGGATTAGGATCTCTGGGACAGAGCTGAGTACCGTGGGGAAGAGGGGGGTGGGAAAACAATTTCAGAGATGTTCAAAATAAATTTTAAAAATTGGAGTGGTCTCTTATCCACCACAAGAAATCCTGGTCTTTTATGACTCCAGCAGAAAAAAAAAATCTTAAAAATTAAAGGCTTAGTACTATTTATGATCAGTGTGTTTCCACAAATACTCCCACATATATACAAGCCTATGGAGAAGGGAGAAATCCAGTGCTACAGTTCAGATTTCTATGCTGTCCTCTCTCACAGTTGAAGTCCTCAAGTTTTAATCCTTCTTGATTAAAAAGATAACTCACTTTCTAAAAAACATCCAAAACATCAGCTGGCATTTCCCCTCAACTTTTACCCCTACTTTACAAAATAAGCTTCAAAGTCTGACAAACAGGAGACCTTAAGAACTGCCCATTTCTAACCTTCTGTTGGTTCAGAATGAAGACAGATGAGGACAGAACTGATATTCTCAGTTACAACATCTTAACATGTTGTAGGCAACATCACCCACATTCCTCTAGATTTCTGAAATCTAAGGGATTTGGTGTTGTTTGCCAAGTGGTCCATATAAATGGAAATGAGACAAAAAGGCAGAATCTTTCAGAAAAGCTCTTTATGGCTATTTCAGCAAGATAAAAGGAGAGGTTTTAGAAATTTCTTATTGCCATGGTTACTACCCATCAGTCTGGGTCTCTGTCTGAAAAAAGATTATGCAGCTGAGGTTTGAAACTGCAGATCCTCATTCTGTCAGAAATGAACTTTATTAAGGTAAACATCTAAAAAATGTGGATAGATGTTCAGGTGCTGGTTTTGTCTTTTGTTTGATTGTGTTTAAGGCCAGCAAAGTACATCAGCAATGAAGCTGGTTTAATCACTGCTCAAGAACAGAAAGAGTTCAACTCCTCTACTTGACTGTTGCTTCCCTTTGATGATTTCTTTAAGATTTGGGATACTTAGGAGCCCAGAGGCAGAACATTCAAGGATTATCTCTTCAAGATGTAGGTGAAGGCTACAACTCACCCACAGCAAACCTCCAGCTGACATAAAGTTGCACTACAGTGCAGAAAGTTTCTCCTTCTAACTGCTTGTGGAAGAGCTCCTGCAGAGCCTGGCAAAACCTCTTCATCATCTCACCCCCCTGCTTTGTGAGTTAACCTCTTCACAGCCTTGATGATTCACAGCAGCCACGGAGGTTTCTTTTTTTGCTAACAAGTGAACACCATTCCTTGGCTCTCACGCAAAGTAATCTCAGAAATTTAATTGGTTGCAGATGTCAAGCCACCTTTTTTATTAAAATCTTGCTACAGTGGGTTGCTGTATCTTTTAAAACTTTCCTAGCATTGTTGATTATTCTTAAGACACACCATGCAGGCATAGGTTAGTTACAGAAAATTAACCCATTCAGAAAAAAAAAAAAAATGGATAAAATCAAGTAACTGCAGCTCCTCTACTGTTTAAAAAATAGCAGATTTTAACAGGGTGGGACTTAGCATAAAAAGCCTCATTTAATAGTAGGACACGTGAAATTCAGTGCAGGCTGTGATATGGAAGACAGCTTTTTATTTTTAAGACAGTGTTCAGATATTTGTTTGTAGCCACCCTTGAGAGCTGTTTTTGTTTTCCAGTCCTCCCAGTCAGTGACTTTCACCCACCCCACGGAAGTGAGAGCTGTCAGAATGCAGCAGGAACCATAAATACAGAAAGGCAGCAGTGCCCTTGGAGTCACTCAGTGAAGCTATATAGCAAACATTTGTTAAATATTTAACTGGTAAAGAAAAAAAAAAAAAAAATAAAGGAGAGGGGGTGCAGATTTAACTTCAGCAACATGAGGCAGGTAACCCTTCAGAGAAATGGAGTCTGAGCCACTCCAGCAGTATGAAGCATCAGTGACTGTGCCTCTATTTCTATTGCACACTCTGATGGAGTCAAATATTATAGGAATAAGATTAGAACTGCAAAATACTTCTTCTACTTACTGCATTAATCTCTCCTTCAGAATAAAGACTGCAGATCAAGACTCAATCAAGTCCAGCTTTTTTCAGTAAAATAGCTCCTTCTTGCCCAGTTGATCAAATCTCTTGATAAACTGCCCTGTTCCAATATGATATTAAAAACTACACATAACACACCAGCACTCAGGCTGTGTTCAAAACCAGAACAAAACTAAAATGGATATTTCTTATATTAGAAACTCTTCCAGAGGGGGAAAAAACCCCAAAACATTCAACAAACAGGATTTTATTGTCCTCACAATCTGCCCTTAGGCATCTTATATAAATCTTAAGATGATAAATATCTTTAATAACCTGGATTTAACAATTCTATGATTCTAAATCTCAACTAATGATTTTTCTTTTTTATCTGGCAAAGTGTGAAAGTTATAAGAACGCAAAAATTTTGAAAAACACAAATAAATTGTTATAGATTATCAACCACCACAAGATTCTGTTTCTACAAGAAATAATGTGCTTTGTTAGAGAAACTTATAAGGTATTTAATACTGAGACAGAGTTTATGGAAGCTTTGAACAGGAACTTGA
Organism: Calypte anna; assembly: GCF_003957555.1. NCBI lineage: Eukaryota > Metazoa > Chordata > Aves > Apodiformes > Trochilidae > Calypte > Calypte anna. The sequence goes on from NC_044253.1 coordinate 38,482,454, forward strand.
TACAGGATAGATGGGACAAAGCAGTCTCATAAAAGGCTAACACTGACATTTATTTCCTCCCCAAAATGAGGAGAGTCAATGCTGATGGTTTGGCTTCCTAATGATAGGATCTGGTAGGGATGGCCCCACAACCCCCATGGAACAGCTCTCCCTGTGAAACTCTTGGCTTGAGAAATTATTTTTTCAGTTCTCAGCCCCACAGCTTAGTCTTGTTATCTGCACTCAGGTAGCACATGAAACAAACCATAATTTTCTGGAGCTGGTTTTCCATTCAGGGTTATTATTGGAAATACCATGTGAGAAATCACTCTCCATCTTATGTCTACTATATTCCTGGGAGTTTTCTCTACCCTTAAAAATCTCATGTCCTGGCTGTGTAGACTACTCAGACTGTTCTCTTTTTTGCAGTCAGATTGCTGTCTTCCCACTCTGTGACACAGGCATTTTGTGATCTAATAGTTTCACACGTGAGCAGGGCCAAATTTCTTTTCCACAATAAAATCTGTGCAAACTGATAAATTAAAACAGGCTGAAAATGGGAGCAAGCCAGGGAGTGCCAGACAAAGGTGACAGTGCACAGCCTGGGGATGGCCAGGAGGTACCTCACTGACTTTGCCACTGTGTAAAACAGAAATTCCTAACAGGAAAAACAAAATAAATTGCCACACGAAGAGCCCTGTAAGAAGAAAAATTAATTTGTGCTAAATAAAATTCCCTTGTGTTCTGACAGCTGAACTGCAGAAAAACCACTGTTCTGAAGTTAAAGGGAATGGAAAAATGTCCAGCAAGCCAGGATTGGCCAAGACTTGTGAGTCACTACAGAGCTATCCAAAGGGATACAGAGGTCATCCACTCTCTAGAACGTGGGCTGAAACAGTCACTGATTTATTTTCCAAGAATCCCAATAAGAGGCACTCTCAGGGGAGCACAATACAAAAGACTTTGCCATGACTGCAGCTACAGAGATGTCTTAAGTTAAGAAATTCTTGCAGACATTAGTGGCTACAGCAGTAAGTCCCTGCTGGACGTGGGATCCTTTGAGAATGCAGCAGGGACAGGGAAGGAAGACACTGCAGTAACATCAGTGATGTGAGAGTTTGTGAGCACTAAGCTTTTAGTTACTATTAACTGATTTATTCACATGCATTCTTGTTGAGGAAAATATCTAGATTTAGTGTCTGGGACTCATGTTCTGTGGGTGTTTGCAGGCAGCTTTGGACATCCCTCTCTGAATGACAGGGTTTGGAGTGGGTGTTCCTTGCTAAGGAGTGTAAGTAGTGTTAGGTGTGCGTACTCAGAGTTCACTGACCCCTTTCATCCTGTAGAAGTTGCAAATACCTCATACTGCTTGAAGTGACAGACATGCAGGACTGAAAATTAAATTTAAAATGTAGAATATAAAATCTCATGAAATCATAAGCTACTCTTTCCACTTTGGGTTATGGATCAGCCTGAACTAGGTTGAATGCAAGAATTTGTCATTTCATTTAATATATTATTAATTTTAAATTAAGCCAATAAAAAATAATCTACCTCTAAGGCTCTCAATGATTTAACTTAATGATACAGTATGCTAAAATGCAATTAAATTAAATTGCAAAACTTTGGAAACTAATACTTTCCTCTTCCATAATTTAAAATGTAAGCATTTAATCTGCCTGGCAGAGGCAGGTTTTCTTCACCTGTATTCCTAGAAACTTAGAATTTCACCCAATTCAGGCTGTTTCTAAGCCATGCAGAACTCCAGGTCTTTGAGCCCTTACACTTGGTGTGCAGAACAGCCACTTCAGTAGAGACACAGCTCTGGCAGCTCTGCTAATCACACCTGGAGGACAGGGAACTGCACACCAAAGAAATCCTGACACCAACCAGAACTAGAAGAAATGACATGACATTAAATAGCCCTGGTGCCATATAAAATTACCTAAGAAAAAAATGTAAATGATTAATTGAGAAAGGCAATGGAAATATAGGACCTCAATGCTTTTTTGATGTATGAGTGATCTAAGGCTGACCTAAAACCCCTGCAGCCTGGTGGTTCCAGCTCATAAACACAGAAGTCTGGATCCAAAGTGATGAAGAGTGTAATTCTGTGAAGTCACCTTCTTTCAGCTGATTTTGTCACATTCCTATCTGCCCCAAATTCACTATGATTTTCCTGCTCAAAACTCAGTTTTATGCAACATATGGCTCATTTATCATTTATAAGCAGAAAGAACAAGAATGATTATTTGCTTGCACTTCTCTGACCTCTGTAACATTTTTCAGGTGTTGCTAAAGGGAGGGCTGGGCCACAATAGCCACCCTAAATGTCACCAAGCTTGACATTGCTTCCCATGTTGCTAGCTGGCTGCTTGGCCTGGCTTGTCACTCACTGTTGTCAGATGTAAGAAAAAAAAATAAAACCAAGGATAAGTTATGACTGGGCTCTATAACATCCCAGGACTAAAACTTCATCTTTACCCATTGAAGCAGAGGCAGCATTTTACAGCCACAATGATTTTTTTTTTTTTTTGCCTTTGTATGACATGTGTCACCACCTTTTAATGCTAATGGTGTATGTATTTTAAAGAGGGAAACTAATCACAGAGCTGTCTCAAATCACAAGGCCAGCTGTTGATGCAATAGAAGAGGAATCCCAGAGATAGAACAGACTGGAAGCCACAGTTCATCTAGGAAGCCAACCTGGAAAACATGACTAGTGCTGTGGCTAATGTTTGAACTTCAACAGCTGTCTTTTCTTCCAGAAAAGAAAAAAAAAACCCCACACCCTGGAAATTTTTTTTAGAGCTATATATATATATCAATGCATTCTCTGAAAAGGCTGTAAACCTACATGCTATTTTCTGTCTGCTTTTTAAGTAACCTCACTTTGAGTGCAGACATGGCCCTTCATTTCTGTCTAGAAAAGATGACTAATAGGATTTTAGTTAGAAATGTGCAGTTTTGAAAATATTATCCTGTGTTTTGCATCAACTGTCCACACCAGGATGGGAAATATTAATCATGGTAGCAGTCTGCAGCACACAAATAAATTCTCTTAACAGATGTAAGGCTTAAGTAAAAACTCTGTGCTGACGATGAAGAATTTGGAGTAAATCCAGTGCAAGGAAAACAAAGCACAAAGCCCAGGAAAGGAGGAAATGTGAGAAAGAAGTGTCCTAAAACATGCTTCTGATTCTTGTCTTTTTAGGAGGACACTAGGCTGGGCAACCCTAGGAAATGAGGAAGATCTCTGTCTGCTCCCTGAGGAAAAAATGGGGAACCAGAGAGTCATTAGCCCTCCCCTTTGGAAAGCTGAGTCTTGCTCAGTCATTAGGTACACACAGAAAGAGAGAACGTGTGTGAAAGTCCTAGACACCAGCACACCTGTAAAGGGGCATTCTTCTGTCCAGCTTCCACTGGTAAATAGATTTATGAGCTGACAGATGAGTTGTTCACTAGCTTGAAAAGCAAAAGGATATTTCTTATTTTAACCTGACACAAAAATGTACAGAAATAGCTAGAAAGTTCCTAAACTTCTATAGGATTTGGATCAGTGTTGTTGAATTACAGGCTGACAAAATAAATTCTTCACTGCCCTTTTTTCCTTGGATAAAGTACACAAAAAAACCCACAGAAATGAGAGCTCTTCAGGGTTTTATTTTTTTAGCAAATAAAAAAAAAAAACCCTTACAGAAGACAATTTCTTTCAGTGATCAAAGTATTACCTCATCTCTCAAAGCATTATTAAAATATCATTCCCATAACATCAGTCAGCCTTACGACCCCCAAAGCAGGAAAATTTGAGTAAATGGAGTATTTAATTTGCAGGTTTATGACATGGCTAGGAATGTACTAACAGGTTGTAATTCTTCAAGGATAATAAGCTGTAATATAGGTTGTGGCTACTTTTTGGCTCCTACATATTTCTAAAGTAGATCATTATTTCCATTTGTTAACCAGGTTATTACAGCTTTCATATATTTTATGTTACCTCTGTCAGAATATGCTTAAAGAAGGCATAACTTCATTTTATTTTGCAGGAGGGCTTAAAAGAATGAGTAAAAGATGAATTCAGAACATCATTGTGGTGAGGATAGAAAACAGTAAGAAAAAGTGTGTGCAAGAGATGAGACTGCATACCACAGAACTACAAGGTAATAAGCAATATAAAGTTGGAGTTCATCCCTTGGTTAACTACTGTGAGGTACTTGAAGGTGTCTCTGGGTTGACAAGAATTATAAGGGTAGCCAGCAGGTAGAGCTTGGGGTTTGGGGGTCTCATTTGTTTTATTGGTATTGGTTTTTCCTTGAAAGAGAAAGCTTTCCTAATGACAGGCTTCAGGAAAAGCAGAGAGCTTGCTGCAAATAAAAAAGGGGTCAAGTTGAACATAACTGGTGGCAAAGTGATGTAGGTGAGCTAGAAACACATTAGTTGAAAAATCAGAAAGGGATTGAACCATCAACCATTTCAAGTGGATGTAAAACTTTATCAGTAATCCTAAATGTAAAGTTTCTAGCTTATTTTAATTTCCTTTATTAACAACACTTAGCTGAGACAAAATTTCAAAATTTCAGCAGAAGCCCTTGAACTACAAGTGAAAGAGGAAATGAAGAGCAATTAAAAGGAATGCTAATTTAAAGTAAGCAGAAAGCACCAGAACCATCAATCAGAAAAAGGCAATTCCGTACATGGGGAAGTGAACAGGAAACATCAGGTTCTCCAGGACAGGCTCAGAAGTCAGATCATGTTAGCAAACATTCAGTGCAGACACCTTGGGAAGGTCATACATCTATTTCCACTATGGGAAAGATGAGATGGAGCATTCTAATTCCTGACAGAAATAGGAATGCTTATATTTTTTTCTGAGTTGCAATATTTTTGCTGACACCTTAAAGGAAAATTTTAAAAAGTTGCAAGATTTTAGTGGTATCAAAGCAGATCAGTTATTATTGCATTGCACTCTAAGTTTATGAGTTACCAGAAAATTCTCTTTGAACACCAGGACCAGCTTTGCCAGAACCAAGTTTTTAATGCTGTAGTGTTAATTGCTTAATATAATAAATAAAGTCTTTACATTCTTGACACAGAACTTGTTTATGAAACACTGTATGAAAGATAACTTCCAAAGAGTCAGTACTACTACCTGGACCCTCTCTCATTCATAGACTGCATATTCCAACCAAGAGTCTCATTTGAGAAAGGGAATCAGAGAAAACATCTTCACTGATAGGAAAGTCATTAAATTTGTTCTGTGAAATGGAGTGTGGCAGGATTAAACACCCAGAAACAATCTCTCTAACTGAGAAAACACTTTGTACTTTGCCATCAGGAAATCAGGCTTCTGAATGCAAGACAAACTGCACTGTCACTGATGTGACTATGTCCATAGCATACTACACACTTGTTCAATCCTTTTTTGCATGAAGGTATTTTTTCTACCCTCCCCACAAAAAGGTACAAAATCCTGGTATTTCCCCAAAAGCTCAAGTTTGCTGAAATTCCCACGTCACAAACCAAATAGAAAAGACCTGATAGATATCATCACAAAAAGTCACCTCCAAGAAACCAAGTCTGTCATAACTCAAGACCTTCCTTTTAGGGGCTCAGTATCAAACAGCATCAGGTAATGATTTTTATTTTCTTTTTAATTATTTTTTTTTTAATTTCTAGAGCCCCAGAGTTCTCTAGAGTTCCCATTCTTTCATATCCTTCAGCCATAAGGTTTGCTCTGTGTCCAGATCTGCTATTGAGGTATGGAATTCCCTCTACTCCATTCTCAACTAGGGGAAAAGCAACTTTTCCACAAACTTCAAGCTACAATTGTATCAGAGATAATATGGATTAGAATTGCTTCAACAAAAATACCAACAAAACCAGCAAAGCATGTAGTTAGGGCCTATGGAGATCTTGTTTTCACTATTCATTATGATGGTTTTCCAAGTTAATATTAGAAAAGTCAGAAATGACGAAGAAATACATTTTCTTGCTAAGATCATCTTATTTCTATTACAAATCTAACACAGGAGAATAACAGGAAGTTTCAGGTTCCATTCTACATTCTCTTAAAATTTAATCTATTTTGACTTTGTGGTCTAGATATTTTTTCATACTTTCCTACTTTCTCTTCATTTTTCTTCCCAGTAATGTATTCTAACATAAACATTAGCTTAGCATTCTTTTCAATTAAAGCAATGTTCCAATTCTTTCCCTCTTGCTATTCCCTCTTTCCAAAGAGAATTTTTTTTCCAGTACCACTAAGCTAAAGTTACTACTTTGCTTTTCTTCACATTCTCCCTCCTCCAAGGACCTAATCCAACTTTCATTTACAAATATAAATACTCCCACACTGGGGAATGATTAATATAATTTCAGTTGAATGGAAGATAAGATGGGTGGGAAGTGGGGTGAGGAAAAATACTGGAAGTTTGTAAAAAGTATTTGAAACATTTCCTTCACACCCTCCCCCATACTCCATCCACTTTGCCTAGGATTTTATATATATACACAGTACACACTGTGCCTTTTTAAGAGTCTTCTGAAGTTCATTGATCAATATTGACATCTGAAGAAAATTTGGATTTTGGAAGGCCTTACTCTGATTTGGATTCTAATGGAGAGGCTTTCAACCCTAGAAAGGCTCTTGGGGGAACCTGCTTCCAAACATGAGTCTCAAACCTTCTCAGCTTCTTTAAGTAAAAGTTCATCCCAACAAATTATTCAGACCACAGGGGACAAAGATTTTTCATCACTTTCAGCAAGACAAATGGAAAGCAGTCAGGAAGTCTCCAAATGATGTAAACTGAGAGAGCTCTCTCTCCTGTTTGCTCTAGATAAAAAAAGTTGCCTAATGATTTCATAGCTAGTCAGCTCCTTTTTTAATTGAATTCCTTCTAAAAAGTTGAATTGCTTCACTTACATAACAATGAAATGCGATTATTTTAGTAAAAAAAAAAAAAAATGGGATGTTTTCCCTACATCTAAAAGAAATTAAAATTTTCAGTAAGCTGCAAATTTTCAGCCATTGGTTTGTTTAGATCATGGCAACCCCAAGCAGCTGTCCAAATGTCCCTTATGAGTATCAAGTGCCTGTTGGAAGCCAATCTACTGAAATCATAAACCCAGTATTGAATAATACTGAACAGGTTTGTGATCATTCTGGGGATAAGAAATATATAATGGTAGCAGCAATCTGAGTGCAATGTCTGTTCAGAAAGAGCATTGTCATTAAAGGCTATTACAGACAATTACAGACATGGGAACACATAGAAGTCTTCTTGTTGAATCCTACAATAACTGTAGATTGTTAATTAAAAATAAGCCATATATTAATATGATTTTTCTCTTTAAATAAAGATTCATTTTAAAAAAATAGCACGCATTTTAGCTTGTTTCATTACTGGAATCAAAGCAGTGAATAACTAAAGAGAAACTTGTCAAAGTTTGAGGATTATCATGTTTGGAAGAGCACAGAAAACACCTCTGTTTCTCTTTCTGCTCCCAGTGTTCTACAAGGCCAGACACCACTTTCTGATCCGAGTTTGGTTCAGAAATCTATTGCAGCGATTGCATTTCAAGAGCACTTTTCCTACACAGTTCTGCTGTAGGCAACATCAGCTCATCACCAGGCCCTCACCATTTTGAGCTGACTGCTCAGCTTCTGGTGCAGAGGGGACACTCAGAGGTCCCTTCCCCTTATTCGCACAGACCAACACTGACATCTGGTGCCAGCAGAGCCACCTTACACTGGGGCAAAGATTCACCTCCGCAGCTCACTGAAGTAGCACTGGTTTGACACTAAGATAAATCAGCACCTCCTGTTCAGCACCACACCACATCAGAGTTTGACCAGAGGAAAGGAAAAAGTAAAAGCATCAAAGCCATACTTAAGGGCAACAGAAAAAAAAAGTGATAGAGACAAATAATCATAGTTTGGTTGGGAGGATTGTGGTGGTTGGTTGGGTGGGTTTTTGGTTTGTTTTTTTTTTAATGTACTTTTTCCAAACTGGTATTGGCTGTGATATCTCAAAATAATGCTAGCTGCTACTAAAATAGGGAGCCCACTATTTCTGTGAGAACAGCATTAGAACCATCTTTGCCAGGATCTGCAGAGCTTGCATCCTAGAGAAGCACAAGAGTTGGCTCTCAGACTGTGCCTGCCAGGACATTACCTTCCTTGCACAGCCACAACCTCTACGTGCCCCATCCTCTGCCAGGATTTTGGTTACCAGCCCAGAATAAACTGGGGCAATGGGGCACACAGCCCCATCTCTATCAGTAAGCCCAGCAGGGTTTGGGGCTTTGCTACAGCCAATACCTGCACATTTGAAAAGTGTTTTCTTGCAGGACACAACCTGTTGCTACCAGGAATATTAAAGCCAGAAGGGATGCTCCACTGGAACCCAATGACTTCTCCCAATGCTGTGAAGAACACAACTACAAAAGAGCACAGCGAGTGTGTCTTAGCTAATGAGCTAAACTTTTACACTCTGCTTGGTTCTGTTAGATCAAGTCTGCCTCTGAAAGCTGCCCAAACCTACCACCATTGCAAGCCAGCCTCACTTTTCTCTCATGCTATCAGCCAACAGAGAACTACTTCCAAAGTGTAGCTGTTCTGTGCATCAAAATGCTTTGCACTGTGCTCTCATTCCCATAAGGCACCCTGCAGCCAGCAGACTGTTGTAATAATATTATTTGCAAGAACAGGCTTGGAAAAAAATGGCTTTTTACTATTGCATCTTTGTGCCAGCGCAGACAGTATGCTAACCTAACAGATGTTTCTTTTTTCTCTCTATTTTTTTTTTCTAATCTGCACTTGGGATTTTGGTATTTCTAGAATTTGAAGGTTTCAGACAGAGAGGTTTCTGTTACCTTAAGAATCCCAGTTTCACACAGCTTAAAAAATCTGTGGGTACACGGGTGAAACTCAATTGCAAGAAACCCCTCAAGCCTGTATCCAAAGGGAACACTTTGGGTAACCCTGCTTCCTTTCAAAACATGGGAACAGTAACAAGCTCTGCAAGTTCCATGAATGGAAGAACATTATGTGAATGCTTGGGGAGGGAGAGTTGTACTTGTGGTTGGTTGTTAGAGGGTTTTTTTCTTTGTTTTGTTGTTGGTTTTTTTTATTAATTAAAAATTAAAAATTCCAGAACTATGCAGGGCCTTGTATTTTACAGGAAAAAATGCAGAAAAGTGTTGAGGATTTTGAATGTGTGTGCAGGGAAGCAGGCATCAACATGACACAACTAATAAAATGAAGAAGACTTTGGCCAGTCAGTGTTACAGATGAGGTTTCACCTCCTCTTAACAGAGAAGGCAAGATCTTTTTTAGGTACCCCAGCTACTTCAGGAGATGTCACTCAAGTTTTTTTACTTTCTTGCTAGCAAGTGATGTCAGTACATTTCAGTTCTCTGTTCCCTCAGAAGCAGCAGCTTCTGCTGTAAGAAAGTATGAGGAAGTATAGAAAGCATACAGTTTACAGCACCTTATTTTACAGGTTGTTTTTTAAAATTCAATGTGTGGCCATTACAAGAACACTGCTTGAATTATGGATGGGCTCTAAGCCCTACACGAGGAGCCTGCATCACTTCTGAAAAATAAGAAATGTGGAACCAAAGTGAAACTCTCAACCTCAGGATCATAGAATGGAAAATTGAGGTCAGTGGTGGAGGGGAATTAAAGCAATCCAAGCCCAGTAGCCATCCGTTGGGTAAGTAAGAAAGTCCCCACAGCTATTGCACAGGCTGACCATGCAGTTTAAACAATTTAATAAAACATTACAGTGAAGACTCAGTCTGTCCTCTTTGGTTTATTTCCTGTCCCATTCTGGATTTGCATCATCAAACTGACAGCTTATTAACCCAGGATGGATCTTTAGCTTTCTTATTTAATGACCTGCCCTACAAACAAGCAGATGCAACTCTCTGTTTTACCACTCCTCTAACTACAGAATGTTGCAGCTGGATAGGACGTGCTAAAAAAACCAAAAAACCTCCTTTTTAGGAATTATGCCTTTGCTTACTAGCCATTAATTGATTTTTATATCTTTAAATGTACTACTAAATATACAGAATGAGAAATCAGCATAGGTAACCAGGGTTCCTGTGATACAAACTTCCAGCACACAAAGCCTCCCTTATGGGTTCAGAACACTGCATGACAACAAATCATAAAACATCAAACTACAAATTCACATTTGCTTTTATGTTCTTGCAGTCTCAGATAGTTTTGTTCTTATGACAGGACACGTGGACATTCAGGACCTACACAAGTTTTGATTTGGGAACAGTCTCTCTGAAGTAAATATCATGTCTCACTGCATGTAGACATTCCTGACTTATTTAAGGTCTTATTTGTGCTGCTGTTTTTTTTTCCTTTTGCCATCCTTCCTACAGTTAGGACAAGGAGGATTCCTGGTAGGCATCTATTAACCCAGAGCTGTGTAAAACAACAGTAAGAAGTAGGAAAGAGCCTGCAAGTGTTATCCCACAGGCATTTCCAAAACATGCTCAGCTCTGGGGCCTCTAATACTCAGCTGTCTATGGATTTCAAATAAACCAACGAGAAAGAAAAAGTACAATCTCTGCTAAAAGAGCTAAAAGTTTAATGAATAGTAAATTGATCCTGTGTGTAATGTTAGCAAACATCTGCATCTTTGAAGAAGTCCCATTCAGGGAAGCTGTCCAAGCCTGCTTCTGCTCCCAGCCCTTCTCATCACAGTAACTGTAACACACACTTTACTACTGCAACATATTTTACTCATCTTCTGCTTCCTTAAGTCTGCTACAATACAAAAAGACAAATGGCACCTGCACAAAATCTTCCCTTGTGTCACCTTTCCTATCCCAGGGCAGCTTAGAACCCCCAGGCACCCTTTGCAGGCTGCTCCCCTCCATTTCAGCCACTCTCCCAGCCAGCACCTGCCCCAATGGTGACAGCAAAAGTGACAAGGATGGGGATGGCCTCAAGAGGCTGCACTTCTGACCATCGTGGGTTTGCATCAGGGTTTATTTGCACTTCTGACCATCATGGGTTTGCATGAGGGTTTATTTGCACTTCTGACCATCATGGGTTTGCATCAGGGTTTATTTGCACTTGTGACCATTGTGGGTTTGCATCAGGGTTTATTTGCACTTGTGACCATCGTGGGTTTGCATCAGGGTTTATTTGCACTTGTGACCATCGTGGGTTTGCATCAAGGTTTATTTGCACTTGTGACCATCGTGGGTTTGCTCCCAGGGCAGAGGCACAGGGCCAGTGTGAAACTTCTGCCCTTCCTACTAAGTCAGCGTCTTACCCAAGTGTGTAAGAACCATAATAACCACCCTGAGAGCAGCTTCAGTCTACCATGCTGATTTTTAAAGCACACTTTCACCAATTTCACTTAAAACTGAACTCAATATTAACAATAAAATAGTCATTTTTCCACAGACTTCAATGGGTTATGATGACACTTCAGTATCAACTGTTCCACACATTAATGCATGAGAAAACCCACACATTAATTTCTCAGTCTTCTGGATGGGTTAAAGATGCAGCCCAGACTCCAAGAAGTGCTTTCAAACCAACATTTCCAAAAGCCTCTGCCTGGAGTTTCTTCTATGGGCACTTAGGAATCTCAGACCAGATTATTATTGTGGGGATGATAAAAGAACAGGCAAACCCCAATCCAGTCATGCTGCCTTCAGAAGCTGAATGCGTGCAGAGAAATTTCATACTTCAACTCTCTGTATCACCTCCTTTGCTCAGCCTGATTTTTAAATCGGGTTCTCAAAACACCTTTCTAGGGCTCTGCAGGTTCCATACTGAGGAGCCACGTGGCAATAGCTATTTTCACTTTGGCTACTTGTTCTCAGGATCAAAGCAGATCCTGAGAATGCAGAGATAGGCACTTCCAAAACCTCTAAACAGACCCATACATTCCCTAATGCAAACCAGATTAGGGTAATTTGTTACAAGTGGATGTAAACCTACAAGAGATTACCAGGGGAAACCAAGAGTGCTGCCATTGCAAGCTTCACACCCTTAAATCAGAGGTACAGCATGCTTGCCACTGTAAAATAGTATTTTAAAAATAACTTCTATACTATCAGCAACAAAAAATCATGAGAAACAGATATTTTTTTTCTTATTTATCTTCATTTTTTTTAAGAAGCCTCTTTACATGTGTTCAAGGTGTTTGGGAAGTGTAATAGCTGTGGAAACTTTCCTTGTTACTTTCCATGAGAACAGGTGGGCTGATGGTGGCAATGTACATGTCACCTCCTTGCTGGCAGCACTGGAAAAATCATCTGCTGTGCAAGATGTACACTGAGCAGTAAGCTGCAAGCTGGGGGTGAAAGTCTGGAAATCTTTATTACACCCATCTGAACAGAGTGACAGACAGAGAACAGACAGGGTTGTCCTAGGTTTGGTTTCCTAATGGCTGAAGAAGTAATTTCTTGCCTTACTTCTTTACAGCTGCCCTTTTTTAAAAGATTTCTAGCATACTTGAAGAAATATGATATACAACCCTAGATTTTCTGCCTCTACCATTCATGCATTCCTCCTGCCTCACTCCCTGACATTTGACACAGAAGCCTGAGAAGAAGTGTCTGAGTTCCATGTGGTATCTGTTGCAGAACATAAGAATGTAGCAAACAATGGATTTTTTCCCTTATTTGAACCATGTGTGTTCTGCTCTGTAATCCACTACAGACAGTACTTTTCTTGTTACAGGGATGTAGCATCCACTGCCTTTAAAGAGTTACATGTCTGTGCTTTATAAGGGAGCAATATAATAAAGCAAACTCAAGAAAACATCTTTAAAACCAACTTGAAAGGTAGTTTATAAATTACTGAGAAGCACAAAGCTAGCTTGTATATGCACAGAAGGACCATTAAGGACAACAGAACAACTATGTGCCACCTGCAAGACAAGGCCAGCAAAGTTCAGTTACAGATTCTTTAACATATTCAGCATTTTAAGTGCTCAAGGAAACATCTGGTGCCACATCTATTTTCCACATTAACTACCAGGCTGTTGATGATTTTTTTGGTCTTCATACAGTGCTTGCAAAAACAAAACAAAGCAAAAAACTAACAAAACCCAGCTAAAAACAAAAACTACTTAAAAATATAAAAATCAAGCATATTCTTTAACACCTGTAAAAATACTGCACTTAATGGATGCCTAAGGGAGAAGGTCAGTAGAGAATATTTGAACACACATAAAAGAAACTTGCTTTGGCCACGAAAGATTATTTTATTAGATACATATTTGAAATCCTTCATTCAAATCCTGCAAAGAGTTTGAAAGTGGCTTTACACTAAAAATTGGTCAGCTGGTTATAAGGAGAACTATGTGGTTCCTCTGATGAAGGATTAAATGAATTAAGGGTGCAGATATATCTCAGAGAGTTGCTACTTGGCAAATGCTGATTCTGATTTGCACATATAAAAGGAAAGATTTCTGAGAATTTGATTAAATTCTTGTGGCCAGAAAAGCAACATGAACAGAAAACCCTACCCCTTGTAACAGCTGTCACCACTAAGGTGTGTTTTGAGGGAATTTTGGAGGTATTGTGTCTTTCTATAAGGGATTTCAAATACAACATGAAACACAAGCACATATACAAGAGATAAAATGAAATTAATAGCACACGTTCATGTCCTCAATTGATCATTCAGTTGACTCCATATCTCTGCAAACTTAACATTGTTACTCACCAATTTTCACAGAAGGAACACATTTTAGTGCCTGAAGGCAGGGGAGCATTCTGAGGCTGTTTCTTGATCTCCCCAAATCTCTCTCATTCTGAGAAGTGGTGGTCAAAGTTCAGTTAATGAATGACAGCAACGATTCTTCTCTCTGAATAAACAAATACTCCACTGGTCACCTACAAGAAATGGAGAAAGTTTCAAATAAGTGGATGCACTATGTCATCACAGGAAGTTAAAAAAACAGTTGTTACTTGATTGACATTGCAGCCCAGGCTGTGAAAAATCAGTAAATTCTATTTCCTTATATCACAAGCAGGGAAAAATATTTATCTGTGCCTCCCATATCATCCCTACACAGGTGGCTTCTCAAACACATACCAGAAAACTGTCACTTTGGAAGTGAATAATGCAGATTAAGATAAGTTTCACTATCACTTTAGGCTGCCTTGAGAAGCCCCTGCAGAACAAGCTGCAATATAAATGTTTTTAAGCAAAACAACTCAATTATTTGTCTGTTAGGTAAACAGATCCTCTACAAACTGGTGATATTAGCAAACCAGTTAAAACTTATTTTAACTCCTCCTATTACAAAGCTCTCTGTCTTCTCCAGATATTTTTAGTGCAATTAATATTTCAAAATGTGAACATTTTATCTGTCTGAAAATGACTACTTATTAGAAACATGTCATAATTTACAATAGCAGAACCTAGGCTTTGCTGGTAGGTTTTGTCATGGAAAATTCTATCATGAGAGTGCTATGTGTTGTTTCATTGTCAAAAAAAGGACCATAAGCACAACCAGACGGAGACATCTACTAGAAACTCATTATTATTTTTCTTTCTCAGAAAGCATTTGTTCTGGTGGCACTTTAGCACTCAGTTATGTAGCAATTCCAGTGGTAAATCTATTTTTTCTGTGGAAATGGTTCCACAATACAATTTTTGCAAAGTGCCAGCACCAGGCATCAGTGCAACTCTGAGCTCAGTAGCAGATTCAGAGTAAGCAAGGGTAAAATAGTTGTGTTAACACTAAGCAATAAAACTACTTAGCAAGTCTTCAGACTCAGAATTACCATCAGAACATGGGAAAAGGAGAGAGCACAGAAGGTGCTTTATTTTCCTCCCAGACTTTCAAGAGGAAACAATAAAATAAAATCTTTGTAGCAATTTTCTGCTGCTCCCTGTGTTTTTACTGAGAAAGTACACAACCAGTTCAGCTTGGCATAACAGAAAATAAATCCAAACAAGACTAAGTTGCCCAAGTAAAGATTTATAGAGGAAAATTAAGGTATCTCCATGGTTTCTTGTTAGAAGAACCAAGGAAGCAGTCAGAGCGTCACAGAATAAATGTATGAAAGATTTAAACATTGAAAGGGAAATGGTAATCAGAAAATACTAATTAGGAACATGGATATAAAGTGCACACACTTCCTAATGATGAAATAGAGGGGTTTCACTGTCGGAAGTCCAGTAAAACTACTTAAAGGATCACAGAACCACAGAATGTTTTAGGTTGGAAGAGACCTCCAAGATCATCCAGTCCAACCTTTAACCAGCACCATAATCTAACTTAGGGACTAAGCCATGTCCCTAAAGACCAGGTCCAAACCCCTTTTAAATACTTCCTGTGATAGTGACTCCATCATTGCCCTGGATTTTTTTTTTTTAAAGACAGCAGTGTAGCAGGGAGAGCCTTTCTTGCTCCTGAGGCTCGACAAGCTGCTGGCCTCTCCATTGCCTCGCACAGGAGTGAGCTGAGCTTCTCTCTGTGGGTGTGTGTCCCACCTTTATTGGCCCCCTGGTCTTGCTCATGCCCAATAGAGGCCTGTTCTAACCAGGCACAGGTGGACTCACACCCACTCATTGGCAACTCAAGGCACCTGGTTTATCTTGTTTCTCTACACAGCAGTGCAAAAAAGCCAAATCAAAACAGAACTAGTAGGAAAAGCTGCTGAACAATTTATAGGTAAGCTGTATGAACAAGACACTTCCCACAGAAAATGCATTCTTTAGCTATGTGGGTAAATTATAATCTTCAATCACTTTGGGAGAAGCTTTAGATGATAAAGAGACTATCCTGCTTCCAGAACCTTATATAAAAATGTGTGAGGACATACTAGAAAACTTTGCAGATATCCCAAGTTATCTAGAGGGGTATTTTCAGAAATTCTCATAGCTGGCCTAATTTTTTTTCGTCTTCATTTTAATAGGACAAAAGCAACCAGCATTTTGTGGGTGTCTGGAAATCCACATTTCCATACGTATATAATAATAAATGTGGAAATACACATTTCAAAAAAGGCATTCAGGCATTTCAGGGATGTAATTTCAATTTGTCATCAAGGTGACTGCTGTGAAGCCACCTCTAGCTTCCAAAAGGTGCTGCTACAGAATGGGCAGAGCATGGAAGCACAGCAGTGCAGTCTTACTGTGGCAAAGACACAGCATGGCAGCAAGGTCTTAGTTTGAAAGGAACCACTACAGAGTTAGGTTCAGGCAGATGTAGGGGAAAAGTCAACATGCCTGGTTATTATCTTCTCAACACAAGGCGTGCTAGCAAAAAGCAAAAGCACATTAATGTGGGCAAAACACAAGATGTGTCATGAGTTCTGTTATCCTACACTTTGGAGGGAAGCAGGCCATGCCTTCAAATACACAGCTCTCAAGTCTCACTTGAAAGATCTCTTTGGTGGCTGATTCTGGAGGAAAGATTAGTTCCATTTTTATACTAACCTTCTTTTTACATGTCTGATCTTTAGCAAACCTGTGGCAAAGCTTGGATTCACATTTGTGTTGAGAGTTTTGCTGGAACCAGAAGTGGGATTACAAAACCAGAAGTCAATTTTTAGCTGTAATACCATGGCTTCTGCCACTGAATACACTGGAGATGGAAGAGCTGTAATAAATAGCACAAAATGTTCCAAAGGGTGGTGGTAGAGATCAAAAATGCTGGTTTGGGTTTTTTTATCCTGCTTGGACTAAGCTTTGTAAACACAGACAAAAATGTGAGCAGCTGATTCAGATATAAGTAGCTTTCAACTCCAAACTGAAATGCACTGGGATTTTGTTAAATGCTTTATGTTCTCTTTCAGTCCCAACTCTGAAGCAAAGGCACCTAACTTGCTTTCTGTAACTGAAGCTATGGGAACAGAAGACAGCAGGGCAGATAGTACAGAGCTAAGATGCAGTCTCAGAATTTTACACATAAAATAATTTTCATTTTAAAACTGAAGAAAAATAATTCAAAAAAATCCTGGAAAGGAGTTCTGAGAGTTCCACAGATAACTCCATGCTGAAAGAGATGGAGACATCACCAGTTGTCCTGCACTTCCAGTATATACAGGAGGCCACTCAAACACTTGGGAGTTACCTCCAGCTCTAGGACTTGGTCACTCCCATTTTCATTGCCTGAGATGTCACAGATTTCTCAAGTTTCTTCAAAGAGGTGTAGGAAATAAATTCAACAGCACTTGCCTCAAAGACTTAGGCAGACTGACAATAAATAGTGTACCAGGCTGCAAATAGTGATTAAAAAAAAATCATATTCATATGTAAACAAAAATCCATTACTGAGATAGATCTTGGATTACATGTTGCTGCCTCTGCTTTAAGGTAGTGTTTCTAAAGCAAAACCTGTGACCAGAAGATTAGAGGAGTTACGGAAAAAAAAAAATTCACTTGAAAAAAATCCACTGGCTTATTTTAGCAATTATTCAACTGGCAGTCACTGCACTTGGCCTTTTATCTGTTCCAAAGCATAAACCCTGACAGTCTGACACACTCTTTCTCTCACTGCTGGCCAGTTCAAAGTGTAGGTTTTCCAGTGACTATGTAATTCTCTTTTGGACTGATGTCATGGCTGCCATTCCAGCAGACCCATTAAAAATACAAACCATACACATCTAGAGCTAAAGCTGTCATCCAAAGCAGACACATGTGATCGCAGCAGCAAGCGAGGCTACAAATGGGGTTTGCTGTACAGCATCTGTTTTACTGAGAAATTATGTAGGCTCTTAACAATTAAAACTTTACACTCGGGGTAGGAGCTTGTAAATTCCAGAAAAACAACACTGTGCAGCACTATAAGAATACCAGATCCCCTCCCCACCCCCAACTTTCTCTGATGGCAACTGTATTAAAGTGTGATAAATCGAGGCAATTGTAATACTTAGCAGAAGTACTATTCTGCTGCCTTTCTCTCACACGTTATTTTTATTCCCTACAAAAGTAGAGTAACAAAGCTGCTGCTCTAGTGAGGCATCAAACTAAGACTAAAAGACAGGAGAAAATTCAGTGTTCCTTCAAAATGGAATCTGTTAGGGAACGCTGCACAAAAGGGACAGAAAGATTTCAAGGGTTTTTAGAAGTGTACTTAATGAGGCTGGTTAGAAGAAAAGTTGCCAAAATCCTTTTTTCATACAGACAACACTCTTTTTGCAACACATGCATATTTGAGAAGGGATGGACAAAAACAACTCAAGGCAGCCTTTGGTAAATGCTTAAGGAATATGCTTCCTTTTCTCTTTAAAAAACACTATGCCACAGCTATGAGGTTCTGCACTTTGTCATGGCATAACAGGTAAATACAGAAGAGTTTTAGTTTAGATTTAGGAATGAGAAGACAAATAGATTGTCTGAAAAAGAAGATTGCATATTTGGTACTAAAACTGTCAGCAAAAAGCAACTGCTAAGGATTCTAGAAAGAGTGTTTTGTAAGGTTATTTCTGTCTATGATCTTGTCCAAATATACACAGAAACACAAGTGTGCTTTGAACTCAGGTGACTGATGTAGCTGTAAAAGTCAGCAGGGTTATCTACCCAATTTTCCTCAGAATGTAGAACACCCACTCAAGCAAAAGCAAATGACAGGTTAAAGAAACCATTCAGCACCCATCCACAGAGGTGTCAACAGATGCTGATGAAGAACTACGAATTCTCAAGCCTGACAGTGAAAAGCTTCCTGAGCCAGGGACAGAAAACGCATCAGCAGTTCATCATTTCTGGTTAGGTGGTGGCTGGTAACAACAAAAATCACAACGACAGAACAAAAGCCTCATGTTTCCATTTCATACAGAAAAATGGCATGGCCACATTAGCCAAGTCAACAGATGATGTCTGGGACACCTGGACATGGACAGGTCAGCACAGGTGAGTGACACAGTGTCCTGGTTTCATAAAACCCTTCTATTTTGTTTTGGTTTGGTTTTCTTTTGATAAAAACCTTTTTCTTTTCCATGAAGTCTCTTCTAAATAGCTGAAATTAATGGCACTGAGGTAAAGAGTATGTGTTTAGTTTACTAATAACAAACAAGAATGAGGAAACAAAAATTACTTTCAATCTCACTTTTAAAAAAACAGTGATGGCCCAGTTATCCTGTCAGCAGCCCTTAGGAAATAACCACAGATACAGGTCAAATCAATGCTGATATTTTCCCCCCTCTCTATCCACCCAAGATAGAACTGGTCTCTGTTGGTGACTTTCAATCACCCAACCTGTATACAGCATGACTGAAAATAGTGACATGCACAAACCTATTTTGTAGCCTCAATTTTACTTTGAGAGCTTTGAATCTGGAAGAATTTAAATATCAGCTAAAATCATTGATTTTGAATGCCAAATAGAACATGGCTATTTTCATTTATTTCAAATAAATGTCTCAAGAATACAAACCACATGTATCGTTTTAAATGTCTAATATTTAAGTGTCCATTTTAAAATGCCACATTTTCAGAAAGCAGCATAGGAGATTAAGAGAAAATAATCCCACTACTGACCAAGAGCATTTTGCTGAAAACCTCACACCTCTCTACAAAACATGTTTGATGCTCAAACATGGAATCTGCAAATGGCAAAGATTATCTAAACAGCTGTGATGAGCACAGTGACAGGGAAAAAAGCCACACCACGAGGATGGCTGTGCTGTATACTGTGTTGCTCCTCCTGAAATTTCTGCATTTTCTCTTCTGTGTCCCATAAAACAACTTTAGAGCTGAAGGAGCCTAAAGTTTGCAATGGGCAAATTTTGTTTTTTATTTGCCTCCTTAATACACTTAATCTTAGCATTACTGCTCTTATTCCACAGGTGCAAATCCAGGTTGGAGGACTCCAGTTCCTCCCATACCCATCCCTGTGACATTCTCTCCAGTGTCAACCCCAGCCAAACATCACAACTCAGACTGTGAAGTCAAAAGAGTTACAAGTGGTGGTCAACAGCATTTAAGTGTGACAAACCCTTACAAACAAGCTGAACACGAAAGAGCCAAAAATTAATCTTTTTCTAGTTGCAGTCTCAAATCTTCAAGCCTGGTTCCCAGAGTAGGTGGAGCATGTCTGTCTCCCAGTGAAGATAGGTGGTTGTGGGCAAAAGTGTCACTTGACGTGGCATTATGTTAGGTACTTGGAAGATGCTGGTTTTGCCTTGGCTCAATACAGGAAGGTATTATTTATGTGTCTGGATTATGCAAAATAAGCAGAAATCTTTATTTTCTAAAAATATTCTAATTACTCCACTGATTTTGAAGTAAGACCTCAGGAAAAAAAAAATCAACCATCAAATTCCCCCCCTACTGTTACAGTCGCTAATACAAATACAGCTAAAACATCAGGACACCTTCTTGAGCAAAAATACAAGCCTTCTCTTTTTCCTACTAAAACCCCATATATTATTTTGATTAATAACGTGTCACAGACTCACATGGTCTAACAACATGATGGAACATTTTTTTCCACTGCAACTAGAAAAAAAATATTCCTATTCAGCAGATGAATTATGCCTTTGCTTTCCTCTAAAGAATTGGCTTTGAAATGGGTTTAGGCAACACCTTAAAAATAACAAGGGCTGGATACTTCTTTTACTCCCTGAGATCAGTTCTGCTGGACATTACTCTGAGTAATGGCTGAAAACAGAATCGGGCTGTAAGATGCCCAAAATAACTAAAGATAAAAGAGTGAAGAATAGTTTATTCTCCCAAGTCATCTATACAGAGAATGCTGGTAAACTACAAGTTTCCCCAGTGAGAGAGAGAAGGTGGGGTATGTAATGACTGATGTAGGTGAGAAATACCTACACAGAAAGCAGACACATTACCCAGTGTAGCTCTAGGCTCACCATGTATCTTTGTGTCAAACTTTTACCAGCAAGTAGACATAAAAGTTTGATATTTCTTTTTTCCACTCCACCAGAGCTCATTATCATTCACCAAATTAAAAAACAAAAAGCAACACAACAGATTCATTGCTAGAGAACTACTAACTAGCAGATGCCCTTCTCATTAACAGCAGTTAACAGCTACTGTCTTTCACCTCACAAGGCCTTAATGAAGGAAAGGAAGAGTAGTGCACACCTCAAAGGAGACAGTTTACTTAGGATGAGACACAGGCTCTGCCCTTCTCCTACCCAAACATCCTACACTTTAAAGCTCAACTATTTTGGCACTTACATCTCAGTACAGAACAAGGAGGGATATTGTTCTCCAAGAAAAATGATTTGTCTTGGAGAATTAATCTTTTTGAGTCTCAGCTGTATTCCTGAAGGCTGAATGGAAATGCACACAACTCAGGCTTCTCCATAGGTTTTGGCTGGAGCTTCAGATTTTAGGGTATTTTTACTTTTCTTAACATTAAATCTAAGTAAGAGTCTCAAGACTCTTGACTACACACTGTCTGTAGACTCCACTCAAATTTGCTACAATTGAGAACACCATTGTGTGGAGAGGACTACAAGGAATTCATTCAGGACCTATGGAAGACTGTCTTGAAGACCTCTTGCTTGAGCAGTTAGTAATTAGTGTTTTATTTGCTTAAAAGAATTATGATGCCACATTCTGCCAAGAGGATTCTCTGTTTGCCATGGGACAGACTTAAAAGGAAACCTCAGCCTTTAGGCAAAGGGCATGTTATTCCAAGTATTCTCCTTACTTCTGGGAAGGTCTCCTGGAATTAAAGAGCACAGCTGCAACAGAGTTGGAGGACAGTGGTATTTTCATGAAAGGAAGATAGAAGACAAATTAATTCATTAAAAAAAAAAAAAGCCACTATTTTGTTTTTCAATTAACTGATCAACATAAATCTTCCTTAGCAGCTGGGCATGGCTCATTAGGCTTCAGCCTAATGGAGAGGATGGGGAGGATGGCATAGGAGCTGACCTGATGTAAACCTGATGTAAACTCCTTCAAGTGAGGCTGTCCCCTGAATCCAAAAACAGGGAAAAGAGAGGAATGGATTTTGAAACCATGGAAATAGATAAAGGTGAACTAATAAGCAACAGGGAACAGAGTGATCTGATGCAGGCTCCTTACCAGATAGCACAGGTTTATTCTTCCCAAACCTCAACCACCTGAGCATCTGCTATGGACACTGATTATTGAGCAGCTACCAGTACCTGCAGTGTGCATTTAAACATATCTCCTGCTGCTGCCCATAAACTTCAGCTTCCTCACACTCACATTCTGCAAGCTGACTTCTTAAACCCCAGTGTGTAACATAAAGTGCTCAACAGTTAGCTCAGTGGAAAAAGTGATAAAATTGTTCCTCTGCCTGCTTCTCCTTCAGCCTGCTGCCAGGAGGCTGGGCAGCTGTCCAGCAGGAGCATACAGCAGCCACACAGACTGATCATATTCTACAGCTCCTGCAAGGATCCCTGGAAACTGTCCCAAGGAAAGCTGCAAGGTGAGCAGAAAGAAAGAGGGTCTCACACCCCTGGAAGCTGCAGAGCAGCTGAATCCATCCCCCTGAGCTTCTCCGCTTTGGCATCTCCATACCTTCAACAGTCTGAACAGAAATCAGGATTTCTAAGACCAAGACCAAACAAAGACACTTCAGAAAGCTGCATGGGAAGTTAGTCTTCCACCTTGGCTCTGTCCTCATTCACTTTTAGGCTGGTTTTCTTTTTTCAAGGTAATTCCATTTCAGATTCAGGTGCCATCCTGAGTCAAAGTAAGCTCCATACTGGAAGCCTGAGTAATCCAAAGAGTGACAAAGTGAGTATAAACCTCATTCATTTCCTTTGAATTCCCAACAGCAAACAGCCTGGCTCACAACTGGAGTGTAAATATTGTGTTTCTGAGATAAATACTTCTGTTGATTTCAGTCCATATCAAATAGAGGGGCTTGGTACAGAACAACTGGATTTATTCCATTTTACTTTGGCTTATTTTCAGTTTCTTCCAAACACCTGAAAATCAAACACTACTCCTGCACACACTCCCAAGAGATTTCCCACCACAACACAGGGGAGGAGGGGTGAGAAGGCTTTTGTATGGCATCAACACACATCCCCAGAAAAACAGAGAACAAGAAGGAAAATCATACAATTAAGCAGTTTGTGCCAGATACCTGCCTACCAGGCACAACTAGCAAGGTCTGCTAGTCTAATGAAAAGAAAAAACACTTCTTGTTAAAACATTATAGAAGAGTGACAGAAATTAACTTTCATCTGTTAATATTTAGTCAGCTCCAACTAATGGAAAACAGGAAGAACCTGCAGCAGTGCCCATGGAAATAGTTTAGAAATAGAGTAGTATTACAGCTCTTTTGCTTGTGGACTCTTAGTAATAAATAGCAGCATCCAACTGAAAAGGAAAGTGGATGTTTCCTTAAACCATTAACAAGGTGTTCTCTTACAACATCCTCCTTTTTATTAATCTAAATTGTAAACTCATAATCTGCAAAGTTGCCCCCTGGCTCCTTCCATGGGCCTGGAGCACACCCATTCAGACAAAATGCAGGTGTAAGCAAATTTCAGCATTTGCCACAAGGCTGACAGACACCTGGCTTTCTAGATTTGTACAGAAAACTTTTGTTGCATTTGGCAGCAACTCTCTTGTGGAGCTCTTAGGATTATTTTCTTAGTCTACAGACAGACTTGCTCAATAGAGGAAGAAATCTTTGCCAGAAGACATCAGCTGCAGATACCTTTGCTATTTTACTTTGACAACCTAGATAACTTTGGACATTTCAAAAGCTACACATCCCCTAGGACAAGATTATTTAATGCTGCAAACCAACCTTTGGCCCTGCTCCTCAGACCTGATTCTTATTTAAGAGCACAGATTCCACAGAAGTCATGGCATGGCTGACAAACAAGGTATTTTATGCAGAAACTGAGTACTTCTCAAACTCTGCATTGCCAGCCAACTTCCTCCTATACCATCGTGTAAGAAACCAGACATTTACAGTTCACAGAATGTCAGGGTTTGGAAGGGACCTCTGCAGATCATCCAGTCCAACCCCTCCTGCCAGAGCAGGTAATTCCTTTTGTCCTCCAGGCAGAAGGGAGTGGGAGAAGTGCAGTGACATTATACCTACTCCCTGAGAAATGGGAGGGCTTCAAATTGAGCAGCAGCTCATCTGCAGGATGAGGCCAAAGGGAAGATTTTAGTGGCTCTGGCAGGAGCTCTGTCTGGCCTTTCACAGCCAGTAACCATCAGCTCTCCTAAATGATGGCAGCTGCAAGTCTGAGGAAAGAGTGGAGGCAAAATATTTACCCACAAATATCAAATAAATTCCTATGTAATCATATTTGAAATAGGAAATATCTGCATAATATTTCAACATAACTGGAAGGCCCATTGCAGAATCTTCCTCTAATTAAACTCTCCAGTTTATAGGATGTGCTGGGGACATTTTTCTTCAGAGACAGAGGAAAGTGCTAGGGAGTATCAATCTTTGTACCTCTGGTATTGATCCAGAAACTGTTTTTACAAATTGCAATTTGGACGACAACAAATTGAAATTAAAAAGCTTAGTATTCAAAGCAGAAAAAGTACAGAAGTTGCTCAGGAAAGACAATGAGCTTCAGAAATAAACCAAACACATTTAACACAGTTTTACTGCAGTTTACAGGCAGAAGAGCACTGAAAATGCAAAGCCCACTGTGGCTCTTGAAGTGAAACTGCAAAGAACATGTCACAAATTTATAGGAATTACCTTGACAGAGGATGGAATAAAAGTTGAAGTAGTAAGGTCAAGCTGAAGCCTGCCATGGAAACAATAATAGGGTTGTACCAACTTACACAGAATAAGCCATGAATTCAATACGTGGTCAAGAAGTGAGAATGCATTGAAATGAAGGAAAAAAAAAAAAAAAAGAAATTGAACCAGCACAAATAACCAAATAATTCCAATTTAAAATTTTGCAGGGAAAAGATTGAGAGGAGCAGGTGTCTTGGGAAGATTATCTCTCACAGGAATGACATGTATGTGAAAAACAGGTAAATCAGATTAACATTAAATTTACCACAGTGCCCAAAGTATTTTAATTGGCATAAAGTGACACAACACAGATGTCCCAAAAGAGTACAGCCCAAGGCAGTTATTAATACAAACAAGGCATTTTAGTCCAGCAGATAGTAAAGCATTATCAGGATTAAGTATAATTTGGAACATGAGACTGACTTAGAGCACCAAGGTACTTCAGATAAATGCTTTAATTTCACAGTGTGTTTCCTCTCACCTCCATTTAACTAGAAGTTGTATCATTTAATTAACATTTAATTAGAAGTTGTATCAAATACCTGGTAAACTCCACCAGTTCTGCAACTCCTAACAGTAGGATTTTTTCAAAGTGTTCTGGTCCAGACAGACCAAAAGCACAGGTAGTAGCAAGCCAAGGTTCTTTCTGCAGACATCCCAAGGCTGTCCTGAAATGAATCCAGAAGTCCATGCAAGAACACCTGCTGGGATCTTCCAGTCAGACTTGCCACCACTGGAAGTCAGCAAAGATATTACTGCTCCTGCCTGCAGGCTGATGGTGCTGTCCTTATGTGCTCATTGGAACAATACCTTCCAGCTGAGTCATTACATCAGCTGCAGTTAATTACCATCAACTTTTTACTCTGCAAGTGCACGGTGTGGATCAGGAGTATGCTGCCAATGGAACACACAGTTTCCAGAAAAAATTGTGCCACTAATAGCTAAAAACACCAGCAATGTGAATGATAGCAAGAATTGCTAAAGGTAACATGAACCTAACCCAAAGGCAGTCTTTGTTCCAGCAGCTACCAAGTTCAAGTAAATTTTGGGAAAGGGTACATAAAGTATGTAATGGATTAAGATGTGTGTATCACTTTTCAAGGTCCTTTAGCCAGAATCAGTGCCTGTAAATTAAAATTGTGAAAAGAGCAGGAATGCAGCAGTACAACTGAGAAACTGGGAATTTGGAGGGTGTCATGTCTAAGCTGTGCCACTCACAGCCACATAACCTGTGGCTTGCAATGCAAGCTATGGGACATGCTCCTGTTCAGCATGTTTATGCCAGTCCAACAGATGCTTTAAAATACAAAGCAATACCAGGCTAACTTGCTGTTTCTAAGAGCTAAAAGGCCCTGGTTCAGAATTTAGCATAGTTTGAGGTGGTTATGTTGGGGTTTTTTCTGCTAGTTAAAGCAGAAAAATTTACTCAGAATATGACAAACATTGTGCAACACCATGCAACTCTGAAATCAGGAGTAAATTTGGACTCACTCTCCCCTCCAACATCCTTCACTCAGCAGAGGTCATGGCAACAACCACTTGGCAACAAAACCCTTTTCCCTGCTATGAAACTCAAACTGTGCAAAGAATCCACTCTGCAGCTGCTGCAAGAGAAAAACCCAAACCTTACCAACAGGCATCACTGCTTGACCCTTGAAAATAACTTATTCCTAATGAACTACTTATTTATTTAGGAATTTAATGAACTATTAAATTCCTAATGAATTTAATAAATTACCATTTTTCTCCCCAAGTTCCTAGTTTTGACAATGAGACTTCAAAAAAAAAAAAAAAAAAAATCTACTAAAAGCTGCACCAAGACCTCAGTCTCTTTGGCCTGCTAACTCCCAATCACTGAAATGTAATCCACTGGGCCCTGCTCTTGCTGGTTTCAATATGAACAAGAGGGGACTTTAAAAAAGAGAGTGATTATAAGTAGTAGGGAAGTAACACAAGTCAGATGAAAAGAGAGCAGTAAAGCTAACAAACTGTTGCTTTGTGGTTGGAAATGCTAAGAGCAGGAACACACAGTTTACACACAGTAATGCAGAACTACAGCTGGTTTGTATCAGAGAAAGGCTGTGCACATTTGTTAGACTGCAAGCACAAAGCTTCTAAAAGACTGAGAGTGTCTCCTTTTAACCCAGAATCCTTTTGTAAATATTTCAGTACTCACCTTCCCTATCTGGAACAAAGCTTGGCCTCCTTTGCTAGTTTTAAGGAAAAAAATAATCTTCAGAGACATTAGGGAACAGGAAAGTGGAGACTCAGCAGCTACTCCAGGCAAATAAGCTCACACTGCTCACTTTAACCCCCCTCCTCTTGTAGTGGAACGAAGCAATCAGATGCCTCTGATTACCGAGAAGTGGGTGTGAGCCGGTATCAAATCCACCTGTGCCCAATTAGGGCAGGCCCCCTATTGAGGCCTTTCATTGGCCCCCTGGTCTTGCACATGCTCAATAGGGGGCCTGCCCTAATTGGGCACAGGTGGATTTGATACTGGCTCACACCCACTTCTCGGTAATCAGAGGCAGCTGGTTGCTTTGTTCCACTACATCCTCCCAAACTCTATCCTTCCTTATCAACAGTCTGAAAAAGAACAAAACGATCTTCATCTTGATCAGCAGGGTATCTTTGGAAGACTCAAAATGTGCTTAGGAAGCCTGAGTTGCTCTGTTTTCAGTTTTTGTGGAAAGGATGGAATACCCAGCAGTAGCCAATGCCTTATCAATAAATGAAATTAACATCATTTAGTGTCACAGATGATTAGGAACAACAGCTTCTCATTTATTTCAGAGCTTCTTTTCAATCCTTGAACAGTGGAGAAGTGCCAGAACATAATGTCAGCATCACACCTCTGCATCTGGCAGTAAATAAGTAGTTAATAACAACGGGAACTGACTGGCAATGCCACCACAGAAGTGTGCAAGACACAGCATCTGTTTTTTCAGTGAGCGAAACCAAGCTGCCAGGTGCACGTGGATTAACACTCTGGCTCCACTCTCTCTGCTGTGTCAATCTAGAAGATCCTTCTGGCACTTTCTCTACCAGGCACCTGCCTGCCCAGCTGAAGCCCTGACTCCATGATTGCCTTGGTGAGAGGCAGGTGGAGCTGCACAAAGTGCTGATGGCAGCAGAGTGTAACAACAGCCACCTGGGGCAGTACACATATAGGAACATAGCCTAGAAGGCTGTCCACATGCAAAGCTACAGCTGCACTGGGGTAAAGTTCAGTTGTCCACAGAACGTCCTGTCCAAAAGGAAACACACGATTCAAACAACCAAGTGAATGAAGAAAAGCTTCTGCTGGTCGTTTCTGTTAGGGTTTTTTCCTATTGCCATAAAAGGAAGAGATTAGTAACTCTTTTTAAAACAAAAGAAAACAAAACCAAACAAAAAAAACAACAAATGAACAAAAAAACAAAATACAAACCAACCAGGAATTCATGAAGAGGGAAGAAATTTCAGTGAAATCTATGCTGGCACATTTTAGTATGAATTCTCCACCTTATTTACTTGGAAACCTTCTCACTGTGTCCCTGCTTCCCTACCAGGTACCTGACATTTCCTTATAAAATGTTGGAAACAAGAATTCCCACCAGCTCTGTGAACAAACTATGCTACAAAATTATGAGTACTTACTGACAGCTGTTTCCAAGAGCCTGAAAGAACTCATAAAACCAAACTATTATGGGTTAACATTACAATCAATACTCTGTAGTTTAAAATATTCTTATAACCTCCAAAAAGAAAGCATTCAAAATGAACGATTTAAAACTAAACTGAAAGTATACTAATTATACAGTAAACTAATTACTCTGCTTCACAATTTACCAGAGACCAAAGCATACAAACTACTGGAAAGGCTAACTTTGAAAAAGTTAAAATTCCAATCTCCACTTATAAAGCCTGCCTCTACTCATTCTTGCCATATTCTAACTTAATCCCTCAATTTAGAGATGTCTCCAAACAAAACTCATTTAAAAAAAAAAAACACTGTTTACATTTTTTTGATATAAAAACCACTACCTAAATTACTTTTATTATGATCTTTTGCATCAGGAGGTGCTGGTCCATTACTGTCCCGGTAAGAAAGGTCCTCAACCTAAACCTCTCCTGATGTGACTTGAGGATGTTACAGCTCTCTGTAACAATGTGTCCCTGTCCTGTACCAAACTGTCATCCCTTCCATGTTACATTTTCTTTCAGTAAATAAACAATGCTGGTTTCCATGTGCCACAGAAAGGAAAACAATTTAATTTCCCTTCAAATAAATATGCACCCCAAAGTGGAAATTAACACAGACCCATTATCTTTGTTTTAAGCAAGTTTGCACAGGCAAGCAAGAAATCACTGACTTGATTGCTGGGTCACATCACCCCCTAAAAGATGGAGTTAAGGAAACAAACAGCCTTTCTTCTGGTTCATTTCAAAGACTGCAAGGCATACATCTCAGAACCCTATTCTACTCTTTGCAATCCACAAACTGGTTGGAAAAAAAACCAAAAAAAACCCACACCACAGAATGGGAGACTTGTGCCTATCAGCATTTTCTGCTTGTATATTGATTTATGATGACAAAAAGACATTCTAGACCAACAACCATTCTAGGTGGTGTTTATAAATGGGTGAAACTTTGAAGTGTATCACATATGTTGCCCTCAGGCTGAATTTTCTATACTTCTGAAAAGAAGTCTTCTGAAAGAAGTCACAGACTGTCTCCTCCCAGATAACTATCAGGTTGAACTCACTGGAATCCTTCCTGAATCAAAACATTACTTGGGAAAGACAAAGCTAAATTTCTTCAGACAAACATAAATTTTATATACTGGAAATGTACCTTTAAACAAATAAGTCAGAAAACCCACACAAAGCCCCCACTCCAGCCAAATGAAAACAAACATAGGGTAGATTAGTTTTGCTCCTTACTCACTTGGATAACTCAGACACTGTTAGAATCTCCTATTGCACCAAACCCAAGAACTGCTACAGGTTAAATTCTGGTTCTTTACACACCTCTGCACCAAGCCACACCTCTCCCACCTAAAAATACTGGTTATAACTCTGAACTAAGAGGCTGAATGCACTTAAAAAAACAAACCCAAACAAATATTTTTAATTTTTTTTTTAAAAACAAAGACTTCTAGTGAATATCTGGCAAGCATTTTGACTTTGAACACAAAAATATTTTAGACTTTTTTTTAAAATGAAACTGGGAAAATATTTGAAGTTGTTTCACGAAGTGAGACTCTACCATAAATTGCAGGCATAACCTTACATTCCTTTAACGTGAGGCAAGGTTTCCAGGATCAAATTTCTTTATTCATAACATCGTAGTAGGAAGATGCTCAAATGGATGAAAAAAGGAAAAAAAAAAAAAAAAAAAAAAAAAAAAAAAAAAAAAAAAAAAGAGAGAGAGAGAGAAAAAAAGGACAAGGAACATAAAACACACAGCTAGAGCAAAGATAGATAAAACAAACCACATGCTGCCAGTACCTGTGCAGAGCAGTGTTCCCTCACAGCACAGTCACTGCTGTCAGCACAGGGTTTCTCTGTCTCCAGCAGAAAACATTAATTCATATTTTCCTTCCCATGCTTAAGCATTAGAACCCAGTAATGCAGTTACAACTAATGTGGTTTCAGTAGCAAAAGACCATTTGGCAATTATGATACCCTCGTTTGGGTGTATGGTTCATTACCTTCAAAGCTTATGACTGACTTCTTAAAAAGATAAACTTAAATGAGCATTACAGCAGTTTAATAAAAACATGTGCATCAAGATGCACGGCTTATTTGCCTTTCTCCCTCACCAAATAGGCCAAGTTTCTGTGTTTTAATTAAGCCTGACTAGTCCTAGTGTAGACTCAGACTGTAAGAGATAAGAGGATTTTTCCCCTCAAATAATTAAAGTGGATTGAATTAGAAGGGCTATCCTTTCCTAGAGATCTTGCTTTTCCAGAGACAGAACTCTGGTCTGACTCAGCATCTGGGGCTCAGAACTGTCTGTCCCACCCAGGAAGAGCATCAGAGTACATCTGCATCCACTTCCTAAAACATTCACCAGAATGAGAGAATCACCCAGCTGTTAAACCCAACACCGTAATGACACAGAACTTGTAACTCAGCTCCAGCAAGTGTGCAGTGTTAAATTGTGGAAGGATTTGGGATGAGGAGCCAAGCTTCTGGGTGCAGGATGCTCTCCCTCACCCGGTTCCCTATACCCACAACACTCCCATTGATGCATGTGCTGCTCACTCTCCCCACCCAGTCCTCACTTAACCTCCCAACCAGAGTCATGTCAGAAATTTCAAAGAGGACACGACTTGCCACAACAGCAGGATAACCACAATTTAGCCCTCCAAATACACCTGGTTTTGTTGTTTGAAGCGGGACTGTTTAGAGGTCAATTGCAAGTGTGCCAGAGATGGTTTCAAGAGTGTAAACAGCAGCCAGAAAATACACAGCTGCACAAGAATTGGTGGATGAGGGGAAGGCTGTGGATGTGCTCTACCTGGACTTCAGCAAGGCCTTTGACACCGTCTCCCACAGGATTCTCCTGAAAAAGCTGTCAGCCTCCAGCTTGGACAGGGACAGTCTGTGCTGGGTTAGGAACTGGCTGGAGGGCCGGGCCCAGAGAGTGGTGCTGAACGGGGCTGCATCAAAATGGCGGCCGTGGTGTCCAAAATGGCGGCTGTGGTGTCCCCCAGGGATCAGTGTTGGGCCCAGTGCTGTTCAATATCTTCATTGATGATTTAGATGAGGGGATTGAGTCCATCATCAGCAAATTCTCAGATGACACCAAGCTGGGGGGAGTGTGGATCAGCTGGAAGGCAGGAGGGCTCTGCAGAGGGACCTGGACAGACTGGAGAGTTGGGATGATCCCAACGGGATGAGGTTCAACACAACAACGCCATGGGGAGCTCCAGGCTGGGCACAGAGTGGCAGGAAGGGACCTGGGAGTCTGGATTGCCAGGAAGCTGAACATGAGCCAGCAGTGTGCCCAGGTGGCCAAGAAGGCCAATGGCATCCTGGGCTGGCTCAGGAACAGCGTGGCCAGCAGGTCCAGGGAAGGGATTCTGCCCCTGTGCTCAGCCCTGGGGAGGCCACAGCTTGAGTCCTGTGTCCAGTTCTGGGCCCCTCAGCCCCTCAGGAAGGAGATTGAGGTGCTGGAGCAGGTCCAGAGAAGAGCAAGGAGGCTGTGAAGGGATCCAGCAGAATTCCTGTGAGGAAGGGCTGAGGGAGCTGGGGGTGTTGAGGCTGGAGAAGAGGAGGCTCAGGGGAGACCTCATCACTCTCTGCAACTCCCTGAAAGGAGGTTGGAGCCAGGGGGGGGTTGGGCTCTTTTCCCAGGCAACTCTCAGCAAGACAAGAGGGCACAAAAGGTCTCAAGTTGTGCCAGGGGAGGTTTAGGTTGGAGATGAGAAAGAATTTCTTTCTGGAGAGGGTGATCAGGCATTGGAATGGGCTGCCCAGGGAAGTAGTGGATTCTCCGTGTCTGGAGATCTTTCCAAAGAGCCTGGATGTGGCACTGAGTGCCATGGGCTGGGAACTGCAGTGGGAGTGGATCAAGGGTTGGACTTGATGAGCTCTGAGGTCCCTTCCAACCCAGCCAGTTCTATGATTCCGTGGCTGCTGTTCCAACGCAGGAGTGAAGGGCCCAGACACCATAAATAACCCCATATTCCAGACATTCGGATGGCTTCTGACAGTTTTCCTTCAGACACGAGAACACCGTGTTCTCAGTAGCTCAGTAAAACCGCAGTTCATCCAAGTCGGTGAATTACCGGGGTTTTAACACAGCATTTACCTTATTTGTTTTTTCTGCTCAGACTGACGACTTCAACGAGGCAGTTACGCGTTCTTCCCCCCGGATTATCACCCCTGCCCCATCCCAGAGCCAGCCGGAGGGCTCCCCCTTCCCGTCGCCTCACAGCCGGTGCCACCAGAGCCTCTCTCCGGTGGGACCCGAAGAGACCGGTGTGTGTTGGGTGACCAAGCGCCAACAAGAGCTGCCGGGTAGGGCGGGAGAATGAGTGGTACCGCTTCTCCGGGGCTCGGGAACAGAAGTTCTAACGGGAGGGAAGGCTGGGCTGGGCAGAGCGCCGGGTTCGGCAGAGCTCTGGGGGTGCCAGCGGTACCAGCGCTCCGAGCCTCGCCTGACAGGAACGAACGACCTAACGGCCGCTAGGGGCGCGCGCAGCCCGCCCAGCGCGCGTCGCAGCGGAGGAGCCAATCAGCATCGGCTCCCAGGGATTCCCCCAACATCATGCCGAGTACCATAGAGTCCCGTCAGGGATGCGGGGCTAGAGTGGCCGCCCCGTCAGGGGTGGGAGCTCCGGGGAAGATGGTGGCGGCCGCGGGGTTACGCGTGGTGCGGTGCGGCGGCAGCAGCCTCCATGGCGCCAGGGCTGTCTTCTCCGCCGATTGCAAGCAAGTGGGGTTGGGGATCCGGCTCTTACACCCTCGGCAAAGGCGCTCCGGAGATCCGCAGCGGCGGGTTGGGGGTGCTGTCCGGCTGACGTCCCCGCGGGCCTGTTGGCCGGGGCCCTGTTGGGATGGCGTCGGGGTGACGGGTGTTGTCTTCTCCAGGTACCTGCTCTGCGCCTCCGGAGACTTCGTCAAGATGTACAGCGTGGCCACCGAGGAGACGCTGCGGCTGATGGGGGGACACGGCGACCTGGTGACGGGCATCCAGCTCAACCCCCACAACCACATGCAGGTCTGGGGGTGCGGGGGAGCCCTGCCCGGCTCTGGGGGGCTGGAGGCAGGCTGAGAAGGAGAGGGAGGCGGCTGTAGTGTCTGTAGTACCAGAGGGTTTATTCAGTCCCCCCTCGGGGGGTTGGAACTAGGAGGTCCCCTTCCAACCCCTCTGATTTTGTGGTAGTGTTGCCCAGCAAATGTTTCTCCTAAATCTGCCCGGAACAGTAAATGTCACGTCTGTTTTCTACCCAAAAAGGTATGAAACATCATGTGGGTGACACTCATAGAATGGAATAACTGAAAAAATTCCTCTTTTTTTTTTTTTTTCCTTGTGTGATTAAAGGGAGGGAAGAAGGATGTGGGATCAGCTCTGTTTGCTGTGGTTGGTGCTTGCCACTCTTCTCCATCTGCTGATGCAGGTGCAGATTTGACCAAATCCCTGCAGTTTCCCAGTCCCTGGCAGCCCACTTCCCATGGTCACTGCTGCTCCTGTTTCCTTGAGGGCTTTTTTGATGTGTGTGCCTGTAAATAAACAAGAGTTCTTTGGCAGGGTGGACTGCATCTGCACGGGTATGGACAACAACTGATGTAAATCTTATCAGATGTTCACATCACTGGTACTTGAGAATGCTCTGTTCAGTCTCAAGTGCTGAAATGCAACTGCCTGTTGGGTTTTATTTTCCACACTTCCTGAGGGTGTGTATTTCAAGCCAGAATAATGATGTTGTGTTTCCACTGCACAGCTGCTCTGTGTCTTGTGTTTGTGATCAGCTGGAATTGCAGCTCCATCGACCAATCTTCAGTTTTTAAGCTGTGAGTTTGTGTAAAAGTTGACTCTGATAGATCCCCTTAACATCTTCTTTGTTGGTTTTCCTCAGCTCTACTCTTCCTCCCTTGATGGCACCATTAAGCTGTGGGACTTCATGGATGGGATTCCCATTAAAGTAAGTGCAGTTATTCCTTTGGAACACAGGTTGGAATTATTCTTGACCCACAGATGGCAGAAGAAGGATTTCTGCAGCTGCTGCTACAGATGAGCACAAATCAGTCTTGAGACCCTGCAAGGCACCTCTGGGTGGCAGCAATGGGGTGTGGGAGTTATCTCTGTGCCACTGCAGGAATTCCTGGGGATCTTCTAGGGAGGAAAAAGATGGGACATGTCCTGACACCCTGACTTTGGTACCTGCTGCAGTTCAGTGCCCAGGGTGGCTCCTGGGGAGCTGCTGCAGTTTGTGAGGTGCCAGTTGGAGTTGTGGTGGTGGCTTGGGAACAGGGCTGGGAAGTGTCCCCTTGCTTCTGTTCTGTGCTAAGCTGAGGCACTTTGCTGTGGGGGGTCCCTCTGCTTTGCACTGGGACCAAGGTACCTTTGGGTTTTTATTCAGCCTGATGTCTCATGTTGTATTAGTACTGTGTTAACATTTGTATGAGTCTTATAAAGGTCTTGGAATTCTGTTTGGCCCAGGACTGAGCATTTTAATGAATACATGAAGACTTCTTTAAGGCACTTGTGTCTTCCTGAGTGCAGAAATTCAGCTGTAGTTGTTGTTCAGAACCATAGTCACAAGTTTAAAACTGGCTGACCTTCTTACTCTTCTTTTTTTTCAGACTTTCACTGTAGGATCCAAACTCCTGGCACTGTATGCACTTGCTGGTTCTGAGGACTCTGTGTTTGTTGTAACCCCCAAGAGTGGGGAACAAGGTACAGAGTGATTCTTATCAGTCATGAGGGGACTCGGGCTGGCTCTGAGCTGCTGCCATCTGCTTTAATCCCAGTGTCAGGGGCTGGAAGGGACATACATTCATTTAGAAAAGAAT